>NC_058523.1:384685947-385000113 GCF_904849725.1 Hordeum vulgare subsp. vulgare | reverse complement strand
GGAGCTCGTCAAACGACCAGATCCTCGCAAACACAACATCATCGACACCAAGTGGATTTTCCGAAACAAGCAACATGAGGACGGTCAAGTGGTGAGGAACAAGGCACGACTTGTAGCCCAAGGCTACACCCATGTTGAAGGAATAGATTTCGATGAAACTTTTGCACCTATTGCTAGACTTGAAGCTATTCGAATATTAATTGCTTATGCTAATCATCATAACATCATCTTATATCAAATGGATGTGAAAAGTGCATTCCTCAATGGTAAACTTGAGGAAGAAGTATATGTTGCTCAACCCCCAGGTTTTGAGGATCCAAAGAATCCAGACAAAGTCTTCAGACTCAAAAAGGCTCTCTATGGTCTCAAGCAAGCCCCTCGGGCATGGTATGATACATTGAAGGAATTCCTCATGAAGAAAGGCTTCAAACCTGGTTCACTCGATCCAACTCTTTTCACTAAATCCTATGATAATGAGCTATTTGTGTGTCAAATATATGTCGATGATATCATATTTGGTTGTACTGACAAACGATAAAGTGATGAATTTGCTTACATGATGAGTGAAGAATATCAGATGTCTATGATGGGGGAGCTGAAATTCTTCTTAGGTCTTCAAATTCGTCAACAACGCAATGGAATCTTCATATCACAGGAGAAATACCTCAAGGATGTTCTGAGGAAATTCGACATGCATGAATCCAAAGGTGCCAAGACTCCAATGCCTACCAACGGCCACCTCGGCACTGATGAAAATGGTAAAGACTTCGATCAACAGGTATATCGCTCTATGATTGGCTCTTTATTGTATCTATGTGCATCTAGGCCATATATAATGCTTAGTGTTTGCATGTGTGCACGTTTTCAAGCAAAACCGAAGGAATCACACCCTAAGGCAGTGAAGCATATTCTTCGATACTTAGCTCACACACGAACACTAGGATTATGGTATCCCAAGGGCTCAAATCTTCCTTTGGTAGGGTATTCTGATTCTGACCATGCTGGTAACCGTGTGGATCACAAGTCAACTTCTAGCACATGCCATTTCCTCAGAAGATCACTAGTTTGCTGGTCCTCAAAGAAGCAGAACTGCGTATCACTCTCCACTGCCGAAGCTGAGTACATTGCTGCTGGTTCATGATGTGCTCAATTACTATGGATGAAGCAAACCCTCAAGGACTACGGCATCAACATGAAGAATGTGCCTCTCTACTGCGACAATGAGAGTGCAATCAAGATTGCATACAACCCTGTACATCACTCGAAGACCAAGCACATCCAGATTCGTCATCATTTTCTTTGGGACCATGTCCTCAAGGGCAATATCCTCATCGACCATGTGAAGACTGATGATCAACTGGCAGATATCTTCACTAAGCCCTTGGATGAGAAGAGGTTTTGCAAGTTGCGGTGTGAGCTAAATATCTTAGAATCTTCAAATGTTTTGTAAAAACATGCACACATCCTAACACTTATGCAAAGTTGATGACTTAGATGTGCAACACATGATGAATCGATTTTATTCAACTGATGAAGAATATCACTCTAAATGTGAGGAAATCAATGAAGAAATTGATTCTCAGGGCCCTACGACAATTGTACGCGGGGTCTGTAATCAACAATCTTATATGGTGGGTCACGTCAAAGCCCAATGTGAAATTCCTCAAGTTGATTTTCTTCAAAGTTCCATTTCCTCCAAATGTGTTTTTCCTCAAAACAGTTGTTCTTCATTGTGACGATTTATCACAAAATCCTCAAGTTACTCAAATCTTCAAAAACACTTGATGACTTTCGTTTGACTAGATAGACTGTGATTTCAAGTCCTCAACAACATTCATTTATAGCTATTTCTTCAAGTTGATATTTCTTCTAAGTGAATGTGATCGGACCCTACTTTCCCTCTATGCTATTCTCATCCAGTCTATTCGATTCTTCATATGCGTTCTACTTGAAACTTTGTTCAAAATCCTCATTGCGTCCTTGTCAGTTGATGATTTTGTAACAAAAATCCTCAAATCTTCAAAAACAGTTTCTTTAATGCACAGTAACTGAACCCCACTTCCCACGTTCAGATAACCACGATCTCCACTATCTCCACCGCCTTGCTCGGGAACTACACGTGTCCTGCGGAGACGTAGAGGCAGGGGCTGTTTGGTTCGAATTCTTCGCGCCAAGAGTAACTGTTTGGCTATAAATATGTCCTTATCCCCCTAGGCAAACATTTCTTCGCCCCATCGCTCTCCCGCTACAGCAAAAAGCACCGAACCCTAGCGCCACCTCTGGAAGTCTCGTCACCGGTGAGGAAGAGCTTCACTGCCTCAACTTCTCCGTCGCCGAAACCACGCCGGAGTCGGACCATCTTCGTCCGCCGCCGCTGTAGACGTCCTCTGCCGCCGGGTTAGGGCGCATTGGACACGCGACCGAAGAGCTTCTCTACATAACTTTTCTGTGTTCTTCGTGCACACCTTCAAGGGTAAATAAAAATCCGAGTTTTACAGCAAGTTAGATCTACCATTTTACATCTCCTATGTGAAATCTGTTTTTCCTTAAGAATCGATATGCACTTGATTCCTCAAACAGTGCCTATCACCAGACCATTGATGAACTTCACTAAGCATCTAAGATTTTCACGAGATTCCTCAATTGTGCCAATTTTCAGATCTGTACAACTCTGGAACCCAAGAACAGTATGCTTAGGCAAATTCCTCAACCACTGGTTAAATTCCTCAACTGTCAAACTTTTTCATTTTCTTCAAATCTGAGAACGCATATGACCTCTCCAAATTCCTCGCAACTATACTCTGTTCACAGGTACACACATGTCAGCTGATGAATCTCTCGGTTCTCATCACATTAACTCATTTGCAGCGTTTCTTGAAGAAAATCTTCAAGTCTCAATAGAATCCTCTGTAGTGTGCCCGCGCCGATCAAAGGCCATGATGATGAAGAAGATGTCGTAAGCATCATGAAGAATATCCTCTTCAACATAATCCATTGTATTCCTATCAACATCCATGATTTCTTCTTGAGGACTTTGGCCGACAATTCTAGGTGTCCATTTGGTCACAAGATATATGCCCCATGGATCATGAGATTCATCAGGACAAGGACAGGCATCAACTTCCACGCTGATTTCCAAAACCATGTTGGTTATATGCCTCTTATCCGGGTCAACAAGAAGACTTTCGAGCCCATTGAAGGAAAAGGCAAGTCAGTGATTGAAGAAGGCAGTAGGCCCCTTGATGGCCAGTTCAGAGAGCCAGAAGCTTATTATTCATGGGATGATACTGAGACTCGTCCGGCAAGCCCCGTTCCTCCTCGCGTGATGAATACAAGAGAGCTCCTCCTTAGTCTTCACTAGAAGGTGGATCGCAGTCACAAGTGGGTCAAACGCCAGTTTGGCGCCATGGTGAAAACCCTCACTGAAACACCGAACTCTGTGAAGCTTAACCATCACTATCTGCATGAGGTTTTTGATCGCACCTGGGCTACACTTGCAGATCTGAAGACTCAGACAGAGCTTGAAGAAATGGACTTTGAGCGAGATTTTGACTGGTCGTGGCCTCCCAAGAAGTTCAGGCCCATTCCAGTTCCAGACGTTGAAGACAGTTCCTTTTCTTCATTCCGCACTGCTGAAACTGATGAAGAACAGCTCGACACTGCTACCGGTTCAAGGAAGAAGACTACTCCCAAGAAGCATCACGACTCTTCATCAACCGCCAAGAAGTGAAGTCTTCACGGGCGTTAGTCCTTAGTTTGCCCTTTTTTTGTCACTTGATGACAAAGGGGGAGAAACTTGAGAGTTAGTCTTCAAGCAGGATATTTTGGGGCTTATGAACTATATTTAAGTTACAAACTCTTGGCTCTTCTGAAGTTTTTATGTAATTAGTTGTAACTTAAGCCGGATGGTACTCTGACGCTTTTGAACGTTTTTCTTCGCATGCTTATTCCTCAAGTTCTAATGCACGCATGCTGGAATTCGTCAGGTACCATTTGTCATCATGGATCTTCATTTTCTTCATACGATATGTTACATGTATGCATGATTTACAAGACTTAGGGGGAGATCTCCATGATATACATCATCAATGTGCATTTGCTGTAAAAGGTAAAATCCTCAAGATATGCACACCTTCAGGGGAGTCTCTCTGAATCTTGATTTCAAATTCCTCAAATGAGTATTTACACTTCATATTTTTGATCCCTGTTGAAGACTTAACCTAATTGTCATGAACCACCAAAAAGGGGGAGATTGTAAGTGCATCTAGTGCCCCTTAGTCTTTTTGGTGGTTTGAAGACTTATAGGTTAAGTATCTAATGTATTTATGAGTGTACACAGGATCTATAAGTCACTAAGGAGTTTGAGATATAATATCGACCCCGAAAAATGTATATCTTCGGTTGAAGAAATTGGTCTGAAGTTGAAGAATTGAATCGCGAAGAATCTGCGATGAAATTGATATTCCTCATGAAGATACTGAAATTGAGGAATTCGGTCTGTCCCGAAGAAAATCATTTTGAAGACTTTGAAGCATGAAAATTTACTCTTTCTGTTTTATTTTCTTCACATTTGAGTAACAGGAACATCGTATTGTTAAAGGGGGTCGAAGTTACACTTTGGAATGAATTTCCTCATGATGCTCAACCCAAGCCTAATCCTACCAAAAGCCTCAAGTGAGGAATACGAGTGACATGAGGACTCCCACAGTTGAGGGTTCCGACCGTTTCGATAGCCACGCCACATCATTGGTCTTATCCACACCAACGGTCATATTATTTAAGGCATTAGTGTAAAATCATGTCGGGATGCTCCCAGGCTATAAATAGCCGCCCCCACAACTATTTGCTAGTTGGTTGCTCTGTTGGAAACTGACACTTGTCATAAGAGCAACCCAATTCCTCAGAGTCCTCGAGAGTAATTCATCAGTCAGGAAATACCCCATACACCGAAACCACAAACCAAACCTAGTGATTGAGCATCACTGAAGAAGTTGTTCGTGTGTGGGACTCAAGCCTTTTACCTTTGAGGACTGTGCATCCTCCAGACGGGTTAGGCGTCATGGACTAGAGGTTTCCAGCAGTCAATTGTGGATCGCCGGGTGACCAAGTTTGTGAGGGTTTGGAAGTCTGTCCTCAAGACTTACGACGAGTGTTGGTGTAGGACTGTGTGTTCTTAGCCCAAGGAGAACACGGTAGGGACTGTGTGTCCCGGGACTGTGTGTCCCGGGACTGTGTGTCCTTTGGTTTCAATACCAAGCCACTCCAAACCAGATGTACGACTGCACAGCAGTTGGAACTGGGTCATCAACTACTGTCTTCGCTGAGAAACGGGTTCTAATTCCTCAACTCCTTACTTTCCTCAGATTATGTGTTGATGACTTTCACTGCTACTATTTGAAGAATTTGCTGAAGACTTTCTCTGAAATTCCTCAACCCCAAATTCTTCATGCTAGTTAATCCTCATCTGTTTTCTGCATGCCTGCTCACTGTGCAATCTGTTCTTACATTCTTCACTCCGAAAAACTGCTGGTGTGAAACTTTGCACTTCTGATCCTTTCTGTTTCCGCTGTAAGTTAGTCATCAGTGAGGAATTTCCACAAAAGGAATTTCCTCAGTGATGAAATTCTAAAAATCTCCTATTCACCCCCCTCTAGTTGATATAACGCACTTTCATGTTCCGATGTCTCAATAAATAAGAAAATGAAACAGAAATAGTAAATCTTCAAGCTTCAAAGTCTTGAGAGAATTCTCTTCGGGATACACCAGATTCCTCATTTTCAAAATCTTCATGAGGAATAGAAATTTCTTCGCTATCAAAGTCTTCAAGGAATGACCAAAGTCTTCACCCGAAGACATATATTTTCAGGTTTCGATATTCTTTGAATAACTCAAACTACTCGGTGTCTTATAGGGTCTATGTACACTCACAAACACATTAGTCTCTTAACCTATAAGTCTTCAATCCACCAAAATCACTAAGGGGCACTAGATGCATTTACACTGTTGGAGCAATATACTCAGTGGTGGTTTGATTCACAGTTTCTTCAGCTGATGCAACCAATTCTTCCTCCGGGGTAGTCTTCATTGGAGTGTGTTTTTCATCAGACCATGTATGAATTTCTTATGTGACTCCAAGGGACTGTGGATTTTGTGGTAGTGGAGTTGCCACTGCTGGGTGGGATGAGCTTCTTCGCAATAATCATCGTTCATAATGGGTGTTCGGGAGCCAACGTCCATGGTTTCATATTTTTCTTCATCACCTGCCTGTGTTCTCTGCTCAAGTAGAGGTGATGAGTCTTGAGGAAGTGAAGTATTTCGTTCCACTTCAATTTCTTCATCGGCTTGCGCCTTGGAAGCAGCAGATCAATTATCTCCCAGTTCTTCATCCCCTTATAGGATAACATGTTTGACACCAAATGGCACCATTTCGTAAGAGGGTAAGTTGTTGATAGGTCCACTTGAGGAACTTGACAAAGTCCTCAAGCGTTTGGCTTCTGAGGATTCTAAGTTTCATGATGCCTTCCGCTTCTTAGAGGCTTCCTTTTAAACAGCCTTAGTTTTCTTCAGTTCTAATGCAGGAAGAAGTGTTAATTTCTTCACCATTGAAGTTTTGGTGCTGGGGCAGATTCTTCAGGCACGGCTGATGCAGTCATCCTAGCAGTAGCAGTTTCTTCGGGCACAATAGGTTCTTCAGCTGACCTGGCAGGTTCTTCACGTGCGGAGTCTTCACGCCCTTGAATTTCTTAAGCACTTCGAGTTTGTTCTGGTGGTTGAGGAGAGGAGCTGGCCTGAGGAATTTGTGATTGCATTGGGACTGCAACCCTGGTGTTGTGACCCATGATGGCTTTGGTAGCCACGTTGATGAATCTGACCTTTGCACCATTCCAATTACCGTGATAGCGACTTTATTCTTTACTAAGCTTTTTGATCTCAGTTTGTGCCGAGATGAGTTGATCGGCGGTCAATGTTAGGATGTTGTTCTTCATAAACTTTTCTTTTGAGTCTGTGCATTTCTGGCCCTTTTGTCCTTCTCAACTTCCTATTTTTCTTCGTTAATGAAAATCGTCAGCACATGACTTGGTCTAGGTGGGAGCTTCAAATCATCAATAGGAGTTTGAGGATTTTTACACCAGGTGTCAATGAAGTCTACCACCACCTTGGGATCCAGCATGAGGGGAATATTTGTGCCTTTAGCTTGAGCAACCCTCTCTTGTTTGTTTTTGATGATAGCAGCATGTTCTTCATCATGAGCCTCTTCTTCCTCAGATCTAGAGGGAATAGTGAAGACAACATGTTAGGGCTTGGTCTTTGGCCCGCCTAGCGGTCATCTTTTTCTTCATGGTTGCACTTGAAGAAGTGTGCGCAGAGCCAGAAGAAGAGGGCACTGAGGAAATTGGAGTCCCCATTGTACGCTGACTTGTTTCTAGTTGTACTGGGAATGAGGACTTTGTGGTAGTAACTAAGCACATTGGAACCACTGTTGGAGCTGGTTGAGGAACTTGCTGTGAGGAATTTGCAGTTGAAGACTTTGTATTTACACCCAATTTCAGCACCAAAGCTCGCTTTGGAGCTGTTTTATTGCCAGAAACTTCAATAGTAGAGGAGGAGGTAGCAGCCGATGCAACAACAGTCTCCAAATTGAATCTCCTCACAGTCTATTTTGTTGTCTTCTACAGTTTAGACTTATGCTTAGCCCATTCTTCAAGAAATTCTCCACCAGTGACTAGGCTTGTGGGATGAGCAACTTGTTGATTACCAAGAGGAGGTCTTAGTGCGAATTTCTTCATGTACTTGGGAGGCACATACCTGTACTCTCACCATTCTGTGGCCCATCTCCTTTCTATTTTCTGTAAGCGCGCTTTGCACTTCTCCTTCGTTTCCTTCCCCTATATTTCTTCATCTCGCGTGTAATATTCATCATAGATGTCTTCGGTGATTTCAAAAGTTGTGTTGATCTTAGGATTCTTTCCACCCTTCTCATGTTTCTTCTCCTCAACCATTTTCTTCACTTGAGGAATTTTAACTTTTGAGGAATCTGATGATGTGTGCAAATTTTCTTCAAGAAATGGTGCAAATGAGTTAAGTTGATGAGAACCTAGAGATTCGCCAGCAGACATTTTATACATGTGAACGGAGTATATGTGCGAAGAATTTGAAGAGGTCATAGGCGTTCTCATAAGATTTTCAAAAATAACTCTAGTTGAGGAATTTTACCAATATGTCTTGAGGAATTTCGCTAAGTGTTCTTGAATTCGATTCCAGAGTTGTCCAGATCCAAAAGTTCACACAATTGAGGAATGTTTTGAAGAATAGTGTAACTTAGGGAAATTTGATCAAGTGATCTAAGCATAGGAAGTGTTCATATGATGACTTTGCTGTGGAATAACACTCTTTGAAGTGATCTAAGCATAGGAAGGTTTAGATCTTTCGTGCGCTAACTTCATGACAGAATATGACTACAGTGGAAGCACAAGGAGGATGTCCACGGTCGTCATAAGTACTACGACGAGGAGGTCGAGGAAGTGAAGCTCTTCCTCACCGGTGACAATGATTTCCAGCAGCGACGCTAGGTCTCGGCTTCAAGCGGTGAGAACAGAGATTGAGAGGAAGAAAGTAACTGAGGGGAGCGAAAGGGGTATTTATTGCCGAGGTGAAAACGGTCCGGTCCGAGGATTTCAGACCAAATTACCCCTGACTCTTCCTCTCTGCTCGACATTTGTCACCCACACATTAAGTGGTGGAGTTAGTGGTGATTGTTGTTATCCAGACGTGGGTACTGGGAGCAGCTTGAGCGTTAACGGCCGAAAATTTTGATAACATTTTGAGGATTTTGTTCGTTAATTCTTCAGTTGACAACGACTAAGTGAAGACTTTGAACGGGTTTCAAAAAGAACCGTATGAAGAATTTGAGAACAGACTGCGTTGAGCTTAGCATAGAGCAGTGATACGTCTCCACCGTATCTATAATTTTTGATTGTTCCATGCTATTATATTATATGTCTCCACCGTATCTATAATTTTGGGGACTAACCTATTAATCTAGAGCCTAGTGCCAATTTTTTATTTTTTCACATTTTTGAATACTGGAGATAAGGAATATTAAACGGAGTCCAAATGGAATAAAATCTTCCAAAAGATTTTTCTTGGACCAGAAGACACGCAATAGACTTGGAGTATCGGGCAAGGCAGTTGCCGGGAGGCCACAAGCCTGCACGGTGCGCTGTGGGGGGTGGTCGCGTCCCCCTGGCTTGTGGGCCCCCTGCAGGTCTCCTAACCCTAATTCTTGGCCTATAAATTTCCAAATATTCGTGTATCACCAAAAATAGCCACAAAACTATTTCTACGCCACCGGGAGCCTCTGTTCCCGAGAGATCCAATCTGGGAGCCTTTTCCGGTAATCTGTCGGAGAGGGAATTGATCACGGAGAGCATCTACATCAACTACATTGCCCCTCCGATGATGTGTGAGTATTTCACCACTGACCTACTGGTCCATAGCTAGTAGCTAGATGACTTCTTCTCTCTGTGTGAACTTCAATACCATGTTCTTCATGATCTTCATGGAGATCTATCCTATGTAATGATCTTTTGCGGTGTGTTTGTTGAGATCCGATGAATTGGGAGTTTATGTTTAGATTAACCAGGAATATTATTTGAGTCTCTTCTGAATTCTTATATGGATGATTTCATATCTTTCCAAGTCTCTTCGAATTATTTGTTTGGTTTGGCCAACTAGATTGGCAATTCTCGCAATGGGAGAAGTGCTTAGTTTTGGATTTAATCTTGCGGTGTCGTCACGCACTGACAGTAGGGTTAGCGAGGCACGTATTGTATTTTTGCCATCAAGGGTAAAAAGATGGGGTTTTCATCATATTGCTTGAGTTTATCCCTCTACATCATGTCATGTTACTTAATGCGTTCCTCTGTTCTTCATGAACTTAATACTCTAGATGCAAGCAAGAGTTGGTCAATGTGTGGAGTCATAGTAGTAGATGCAGAATCATTTCGGTCTACTTGATACGGACGTGATGCCTATATGCATAATCATTGCCTTGTATATCGTCATAATTATTTGCTTTTCTATCAATTGCTCGACAGTAATTTGTTCACCCACCATATTATTTTTCCTTATAAGATAAGCCTCTAGTAAAACCTATAGCCCCAGGGTATATTTTCTGTATTACATTTTTAGATCTATAAACCAAAAATACCAAAAATATTTTGCTACAATTTATTTACTTTAGTTTTACTTTCAGATCTATCAATATTTTAGATCTCATCCTTGCCGATAACTCTGAAGGGATTGACAACCCCTTTATAGCGTTGGGTGCAAGTGTTTAATTATTTGTGTAGGTACTACTATTGGAGCGTTTTTTGTTCCTACTACTAGATTGATACCTTGGTTCTCAACAAATTGAGGGAAATACTTATCTACTTCGCTGCATCCTCCTTTCCTCTTCAAGGGAAAATCAACACATGCTCAAGAGGTAGCAAGAAGGATTTCTGGCGCCGTTGGCGGGCAGGATAAATAGCAAGATCAAGCTTATCAAGTACCTAGCACAAACTCATCTCTTGCATTTACATTTTTTGTCTCTCGTTTTCCTCCCCCCACTTCAGCAATTTGCCGTTTTATTCGCCTTTTTCTCGCCGGAGCTCTTTTTGTCTACTTGTGTTACCACGTGCCTTCTATTTGCTTGCATATTTGCTTGCTAAAAATCTATTGATGGATCCTCATCCACTTGCTAATCTTTTTAAGAGATCCAATTATGATGAACCAATTGCTAGTGAGTTGAGTGTACTTGATTATCTCCCTGAAGTTTTGCTTGAGATTCGTGAATATGAAAATTGTGATGAAGTGATTCACGATGTTTCCTTGAATGAAAAGCATGATTGCAATGTTATTGTTACAAATTCTATTAATATCAATTGTTCTAATGATATGCAAACCCACAAGCTTGGGGATGCTTTATTTTATGAGTTTACCATGACCACTACTTATTGCAATGATCATGATTGGGGTGATAATGCTTCTTATGATCTTAATAATTTATTTAATACTCGTGATGAATATGATATATAAAGTGGGTTTGGAAGAGTGTCAACTTTAGGTAAAAATAATCCCACATATTTGGAGAGTTTTCAATCTTATGATTTTTTTTATAAATGTGGGTTTGGAAAGGTCATGACTTTAGTTAATGTTAATCCCACTACCATGGAAGATTGTAAGACTTTTATGCATGTGGATCATGAAAATAATGCTTTATGTGATAGCTATATTGTTGTATTCCTTCATGATGCTAATTAAATTTATTATGAGGGAGGAACATATGCTGTAGGGATTGCAATAATATAAAGTTTCCTCTCGATGTGTTTAAAGTTTTGAAGTTATGCTTGTTTTGCCTTCCTATGCTAGTTGAATTTTCTTCCCATAAATTGTCTGCTCACAAAATCCCTATGCATAGGAAGTTTTTTAGACTTAAATGTGTTTTTCATGCTATTCATGATGCTCTTTTTCATATCTCAATTACTACTTTTTATGCGAGCATCATTGAAATCATCATGCCTAGCTAGGGGCGTTAAACAATAGCATTTGTCGAGAGGCAACCCAATTATTATATATGTAATAATTGTGATTTATTGTTTTAATTAGTGCTTGAGCCAAGTAAGACCTTTGGGATGGTCTACGGTGCTTGCAAGTGATTTTGCTGAAAAAACAGAAACTTTTGCTCTCAGTCTTACTTGGCTTTTGTTCTGGACGTGCTTTTAATTCAAGTACCTAGCACAAACTTTATGAATTCACTGGACGTGCTTTTGATCTGAATTTTTTAGACAAGATTGGATTGCAAATTTACCACATTGTCCTAATTTTTCAGAATTTTTTCAGTTACAGAAGTATTCGAAGCAAACATATTGCTACGGATTGTTCTATTTTTGATAGATTCAACTTTATTTGTGTTGTTTGCTTATTTTGATGAATATATGGGTTGTATCGCGGGGTATGAACCATGGAAAAGTTAGAATATAGTAAATATTAAACAAATATAAATAAAGAATGAGTTCACAACAAAACCTAATTGGTGATTTATCTTTCTTATACTAACGGATCTCATGAGTTTTTTGTTTATTTTTGTGTTGTAAAGTTTTCAAGTTTTGTGTAAAGATTTGATGGCAAGCGCCTAAGCTTGTGGATTCCCAAGTAACCCCAAGCCATACTCAAGGATACCAAAGATCTTAAGCTTGGGGATGCCCCGGAAGGCATCCCCTTTTTCGTCTTCAATCCATCGGTAAATTTACTTGAGGCCATATTTTTATTCACAACATGATATGTGTTTTGCTTGGAGCACCTTGTATTATATGAGTATTTAATTTTTAGTTTGCCACAATCATCCTTGCTTCACAAATATTTTGAGAGAGAGACACACACACTGAATTGTGAATTTATTAGAATATTTTTATGCTTCACTTATATCTTTTGAGCTAGGCAATGTTGCTCTAGTACTTCACTTATATCTTTTAGAGTACGGCGGTGTTGTGAATTTATTAAACTCTCGTACATCACTTATATTATTTTGAGAGTTCTTTAAACACCATGGTAATTGGTTTAGGTTATGAATTTAATCCTAATATAATAGGCATCCAAGAGGGATATAATAAAAACTTTCATATTATGTGCATTGAATATGATGAGAAGTTTGATTCCTTGCATATACTTTTGAGATGTGAAGATGGTAATATGAGATTCATGCTAGTAAGTAATTGTGAATTACAAAAAATACTTGTGTTAAAGCTCGTTATTCCCGTAGCATGCATGTATGGTGAACCGTTATGTGATGAAATCGGATCATGACTTGTTTAATGATTGTCAACCTTTGTGTGGAGGTCGGGATCGTGCGATGATTAATTCCTACCAACCATTCCCCTAGGAGCATGCGTCTAATACTTTTCTTCGATAACTAATAGGATTTTGCAATAAGTATGTGACTTTTTTATGACTAATATTGAGTTCATGGATTATACGCACTCTCACCCTTCCACATTTGCTAGTCTCTCTAGTACCACACAACTTTCGCCGGTTGATGACCCACAAGTATAGGGGATCAATCATAGTCCTTTCGATAAGTAAGAGTGTCGAACTCAACGAGGAGCAGAATGATCTAACAAGTGGTTTTCAGCAAGGTAAAATCTGCAGGAACTGAAATTGTCGGTAACAAGTGATTGTGTAGTGAGATGATTCATAGCAAGCAACAAGTAACAAAAGTAGCAACGGTGCAGCAAAGTGGCCCAATACCTTTTGTAGTAAGGGACAAGCCTGGACAAAGTCTTATAGGAGGAAAAACGCTCCCAAGGACACACGGGAATTTTTTTCATGCTAGTTTCATCATGTTCATATGATTCGCGTTCATTACTTTGACAGTTTGATATGTGGGTGGACCGGCGCTTGGGTACTGCCCTTACTTGGACAAGCATCCCACTTATGATTAACCCCTCTCGCAAGCATCCCGAACTTCGAAAGAAGAATTAAGACAAAGTCTAACCATAGCATTAAACTAGTGGATCCAAATCAGCCCCTTACGAAGCAACGCATAAACTAGGGTTTAAGCTTCTGTCACTCTAGCAACCCATCATCTACTTACTACTTCCCAATACCTTCCTCTAGGCCCAAATAATGGTGAAGTGTGATGTAGTCGACGTTCACATAACACCACTAGAGGAAAAACAACATACAACACATCAAAATACCGAACGAATACCAAATTCACATGACTACTATTAGCATGACTTATCCCATGTCCACAGGAACAAAAGTAACTACTAACAAAGAATAATCATATTCATGACCAGAGAGGTAATGAGTAGCATCAAGGATATGAACATAAACTCTTCCACCAAATAATCCAACTAGCATCAACTACAAAGAGTAATCAACACTACTAGCAACCTTACAAGTACCAATCGGAGTTGCGAGACGGAGATTGGTTACAAGTGATGAACTAGGGTTTAGAGATGAGATGGTGCTGATGAATATGTTGATGGTGACGAGTCCCCTCCGATGAGAGGAGTGTTGGTGATGACGATGGTGATGATTTCCCCCTCCGGGAGGGAAGTTTCCCCGGCAGGATCATCCTGCCGGAGCTCTAGATTGGTTCTGCTCAAGTTCCGCCTCGTGGCGGCGGCGAATCCACGAAAAAGCTCCTCCTTCATTTTTTCCTGGACGAAACCCTCCATATAGAAAAAGAGGGGAGCAAGTGGGCCAGTGGGCTTCCCACAAGCCCCCATGGCGCGGCCTGGGGGGCTGTGGCCGCGCCGTGCAGGCTTGTGGACACCCCCTGGTGCCCCTCTGGCACTTCTTCGGCCCAGTATTTTTGATAAATTGGGAAAAAATTCCTCGTTTATTTTTACGGCGTTTGGAGTTGCGCATAATAGGTATCTCAACTTTGCTCCACTTTCAGGCCATAATTCCAGTTGCTGGTATTCTCCATCTTCATGTAAACCTTGCAAAATAAGAGAGAAAAGGCATAAGAATAGTACCGTGAAGTGAAATAACAGCCAAAGAAGCGATAAATATCAACAGGAAAACATGATGCAAAATGGACGTATCAACTCCCCCAAGCTTAGACCTTGCTTGTCCTCAAGCGAAAGCCTAGCTCAATAAATATGTCCACATGTTTAGGGAGACAGGTGTCGACAAAACAAGATACGAACATGCATGCATCATGATCAAGATCAGAACAGCAATACCAACATATAATCTCTCATGCTAAAGTGATAATTCCTTCACAAAGTAAAGCATGGATCAAGAACCTTACCGAGAAGTAACAATCGATAGCCTTTAGTCATTGAAGCAATTGCAATTTATCACAACATCAGAAAGAGTCAAATAAGAGCTTGAAAGCAAATCCACATACTCAATCATTCTTTCGTTCTCTACAATTGCTACAACTCACGTGGTACTCATGAGATCAAAGTTTCAGCTGGACACAGAGAAAGATAGGGACTTACAGTTTTGCTTCCCAACTTCTTACCTCAAGGGTAATGTCAACAATAATAATTCATGAATGCCTACCTCCAAGGTGAAATATGAATATAGATCTTTCCCAAGCATATGACGGTAGCCAAGATAAAGGCGAAATAAGGAATTGGTGAAGATCACCATGACTGTTTCAAGTGCAAAAAGTAAAGGTACAAGATAGGCCCTTCGCAGAGGGAAGCAGAGGCTGTCATGCACTTTTGAGGTTTGGATGCGTGTCCTCCTAGTGCGGAGGAACGTCACTTTATATTGCCCCCTGTGATAAAGAACTTTATTATGCAGTCTTTCGCTTTTATGTCTTCCTCATCACAGGTTCGTACAAATCTTATTTTCCACACACTAATAGATCATACATATTACAGAGAAATTTTTATTTCTTGCACCGATGACAACTTACTTGAGGGATCTTATTCAATCCATAGGTAGGTATGGTGGATGCTCATGGCAAAACGGGTTTGAAGGTTTATGGATGCACAAGTAGTATCTCTACTTGGTGCGGGCGTTTTGGCTAATATGAGGTGGAAGCAATCATCACATGCTAAGGGATCTCTAATCATATAACATTGTTCAGAGCCAAGCAAACACAATTCATTACGTTGTCTTCCTTGTCCAACATCTACTTCTAGGCTTGCAATAGTGTGGTGAGTCTTCACAATCATAGATGGTGTCAGAGATAATATATTTTTATGTGAACCTCTCCTTCTTTATCACTTCCTATTAATCGCAACAATGACCAAGGTCAACGTTTTCCTACCCTCAACAAGTTTGAATCCTCATTCTTTTCATATGTGAAGCCATCACTTCCCATAAGATCATTACATGATCTTTCATGCTTTTGTTCTATTCTCACTCTTTTGATCATGGCAAGAGGCAAAGCCCTTCAACTAAGACACTCTTTATTATATGGCTCACGAGCAAGAATACATCGGGGGTGACACAAAGCAAAACTCAAGACTAAAACATTAAGACCTTTAAACTACTAGAGAAAAAGAAAAACTGAAAAGGAAAACTAAAACAAAGGTAAAGGCAAAAGATGTGATGGTGATACGATACCGGGGAAACTCCCCCAAGCTTGGCACAAGCCAAGGGGATTGCCCATACCAATGCTCAGTTGTCTTCCTTTTGTGGTGATGGTGGTGGAGTTGTTGCAATCTTTGACTCCAAGAGGGCCATTAATCTTTGATTTATACCTTGGAGATCTGCGACAAAAAACAGGCTCGAAACGAAAAACGGAGGAAATCTGCGTGATGCATAGGTCAGACCAAACGGGAGTATATATAATGATTTTTTTCAGACCAGAAGGAGTACCCTGCACGAAAACGGAGTTCGGGAGGTGCACGAGGTGGCCAGAAGCCCTCACGGCACGGTCAGGGAGTGTGCCCGCCCCCTGCAGGCTTGTCGCCTCCTCGCGCAGTTTCTGGACTACTTCCAATTTTTGTATTTTTTCAAATATTCCAAAACGGAGAAAATTTCCTACAGGAAAAGTTTTGGACTCTGTTTTCTTACGGAATCACATACCTCTTTGTTTTCGGAGTGTGAAACAGGCTGATAAATGTCCCTTAGGTATTCTTCCGGAGTTATGGTATTGATGATATTGCTTTCAACATATATGGGAGTACTTGAGATATAATGCTTGATTCTCTGCCCATTTACCACTCTCGGACAATTACCTTCCGTGTTGTTGATCTTGATAGCACCAGAACGATATACTTCCTCAACAACATAGGGACCTTCCCATTTAGAGAGAAGCTTGCCTGCAAAGAATCTTAAACGAGAGTTTTAAAGCAAGACATAATCACCTACATTGAACTCACGCTTTTGTATCCTCTTATCATGCCACCTCTTAATCTTCTCTTTGAACAGCTTAACATTTTCATATGCCTGAGTTCTCCACTCATCAAGCGAGCTAATAACAAATAACCCCTTCTCACCGGCAAGTTTGAAATCAAAGTTGAGCTCTTTGATTTCCCAATAAGCTTTATGCTCAAGCTCAAGAGGTAAGTGACATGCTTTCCCATACACCATTTTATACGGAGACATGCCCATGGGATTCTTATAGGCAGTTCTATAAGCCCACAGTGCATCATCGAGCTTCTTAGACCAATTCTTTCTAGACCTGTTGATAGTCCTTTGCAGAATCAGTTTAATCTCTCTATTACTTAGCTCTACTTGACCACTGGACTGAGGGTGATAGGGAGACGCAATTCTATGGTTGACATCATACTTAGCAAGCGTTTTACGGAAAGCACCATGAATGAAGTGTGAACCACCGTCAGACATTAGATATCTAGGGACTCCAAATCTAGGGAAGATAACTTCTTTCAGCACCTTGATAGAGGTGTTGTGATCAGCACTACTAGTGGGGATAGCTTCTACCCACTTACTGACATAATCAACAGCAACCAAGATGTGAGCATACCCATTGGATTTTGGAAAAGGTCCCAGGTAATCAAAGCCCCAAACATCAAATGGTTCAACGACAAGTGAATAGTTCATAGGCATTTCCTGACGTTTGCTAATATTACCTATTCTTTGACATTCGTCACAAGACAAGACAAAATTACGGGCATCCTTGAAGAGAGTGCGCCAATAGACACCTGATTGCAATACTTTGTGTGCAGTTCTATCTCCCGCAGGATGCCCTCCGTAGGCCTCGGAGTGACACTTC
This sequence comes from Hordeum vulgare subsp. vulgare, assembly GCF_904849725.1. Taxonomy (NCBI): domain Eukaryota; kingdom Viridiplantae; phylum Streptophyta; class Magnoliopsida; order Poales; family Poaceae; genus Hordeum; species Hordeum vulgare. Next base: position 384,982,418 of record NC_058523.1, on the reverse strand, counting down.
TATAGGATCTGTCCCTGTTCATGTTCAGGTACACAACATCTAATAACACCATCTACTCCTTCCTTATAAAGGTGAGGATCATCCCAAAAGTAATGTATCAAGTCAAAGAAGAATTTCTTCTTTTGCTGGTACGTGAAACTAGGTGGTATATATTTGGAAACGATATAGTTTGCATAATCAGCATACCACGGTGCACTACGTGAAGCAATGATGACACTCATTTTCTCATGAGGAAAGCTATCATCAATAGGTTGTGGGTCATCAAGAACGTTCTCCAACCTAGACAAGTTATCTACTACAGGGTTATCAGCACCCTTTCTGTCGACAACGTGCAAACCAAATTCTTGTAGCAAGAGAACCCATCTGATAAGTCTAGGTTTAGCGTCCTTCTTCTCCATGAAGTACTTAATAGCAGCATGATCAATGTGAATAGTGACTTTGGAGTCAACTATGTAAGACCTGAACTTTTCACATCCAAACACGACTGCTAAAAATTCCTTCTCCGTAGTAGCATAGTTTCTCTGGGCACTGTCTAGAGTTTTACTAGCATAGTGAATAACATTCAAATTCTTGTCTACTCTTTGCCCTAGAATAGCACCAACAACATAATCACTAGCATCACACATGATCTCAAAAGGCAAGTTCCAATCAGGTGGTTGAACAAAAGGTGCAGTTATCAAAGCCCTCTTAAGTATTTCGAAGGCTTCCACACAATCACCGTCAAAGACAAAAGGAATATCCTTTTGCAAGAGATTGGTAAGAGGCCTAGAAATCTTAGAGAAGTCTTTAATGAACCTTCTATAGAAACCATCATGACCAAGGAAACTTCTTATTCCTTTGATATCTGTGGGGTATGGCATTTTCTCGATTGCATCAACCTTAGCCTTATCGACTTCAATACCTCTTTCAGAAATTTTATGTCCTAAGACGATGCCTTCATTAACCATAAAGTGGCACTTCTCCCAATTCAAGACAAGATTGGTGTATTTACATCTCTGCAAGACTCGATCAAGGTTATTGAGGCAATCATCGAAGGAAGAACCGTAAACGGAGAAGTCATTCATGAAAACCTCAACAATCTTTTCACAAAAGTCAGAGAATATAGCCATCATACATCTTTGAAAGTGGCAGGTGCATTACATAAGCCAAAAGGCATACGTCTATAAGCAAAGGTACCAAAAGGGCAAGTGAAAGTGGTTTTCTCCTGATCATATTGTGCAACTGGTATTTGGGAGAAACCAGAATAACCGTCTAGAAAGCAGAAGTGTGTGTGTTTAGATAGTCTTTCTACAATTAGTCGATAAAAGGCAAAGGGTAATGATCTTTCCTAGTGGATTTATTCAGTTTCCTAAAATCGATCACCATCCTATAGCCAGTAATGATCCTGTGTGGGATCAATTCATCCATATCATTAGGGACAACGGTAATTGTTGGGGATATTACCTATTAAAATGACCCGCCCAAGATGGGCCGGGTTACCAGTAAGGCGATTCATCCTCTAGGTTATTCGGGCTTCGGCCTGGCCGGTTCAAGGCCGCAGGACGGTTATGATTTCTGGAAGGTCTCCGGGTTTTGAAGGACGGCGACTTAGAGACCACAGTGGTCACGAGTTGTAAGAAGGAAGGGACTCTTGTAAACCCTAAGGCCTCGATCTATATATAAAGGCGAGTTCTAAGGAGGAGGGGGTAGGTTAGAAATCGTCGAGTGCTAGGTTAGGCGAGTTACGCCTCCCTTGTAATCGAATCCACATCAATACATACAAAGCAGGATGTAGGCTATTACCTCCACTCGAGGGGCCGAACCTAGGTAAATCGCCGTGTTCCTCCCGTTTAACCCCTTTGAGTTGCCACCAAGGTGCGATGGCTCCAGTACTAAGTCCTTTCACGAGGACATGTGCCGTGACAAAACCACGACAGTTGGCGCCCACCGTGGGGCCTACGCACGGTGGAGTTGAGTTCTCAAAGGGAGCCCTACCAGGGTTTGGGAGTTACGCGACGGCGCTCATGACTCGGAGCCGCCGCGGGATAACCTACATCGACAACCAGCGATGGGGACCTGAAGCGAATTCGATCGAATCTGGCTACAGGGTCCCCTTCGGCAAGATCAACATCTTCATCGGCATGATCGGATCATCCGTTCCTGAGCCGGACATCTCCACCGACATCGTCGAGCTGGCCAGGTACGTCCGCCCAGTCATAACACAGAATTTAACTCGCCCGGTCTTTGTGGGGTTCACACAGGGATCGGAGGAACCAGAACACTTGGCGACTCAGGAAGTTACCCCGGTCAACTCTGACGACGAGTCATCCATGGGCGATTCAGATTCCATCCGGTCTCTCCATGGGGACGGTCTCGGAGGCTTATCACTGGCCATGGATCCGGAAATCCTTGATCGAACCCGCCGCCAGATCACCATCTACATGGCTGGGGCAACTCAACCCGCACAAAACCCTACCGGAGGCGATGGGACCGGCGGGACATCCAGAAGTGTTCTGCAGTCCTGGTGGATTTAGCGGCGGAAATCACGAGACTAATGGCGACTCCCCTCACGCCAGAGAACCAAGAGGAGATAAACGCAGAGTTAGCAAAGCTCAGAGAGGCGATGGCAAAGGCCCACCAGGATGCTGAGATGGAGTCCGCCAGGATCGAGACTCGACAAGCCCAAATCGCGGCCGAAAGGATGCGATTGAACACTGACAACTGCCGGCTCGAAAGACAGCAGCGCGCGTCCGACGCCGTCCATCAGCGGAGACACCAGGGTCGCCTGCCCCATGACCTCAACCCGACCCGTCTGTTCGACACCCCCTGAACCCCCGGGATGGGAGCCGCCCCGGCAGGAGGACCGGGCCGCCCACCTAACCCGCCGGTTCAGCCGACTGAGGGTCAAATTCCTCGTTTCCGGACCCCTCAAAGCCACTTCTCCAACCCGGTGGATAACGTGCTTGCCGCAACTCGCCACCTGGAGTCCCTTCCGATTCACGGCAACACCCCAACTGAGATTGAAGCGAGGAACACCATCGAGATGTTGAAAACAGCGGTGGTTCAAAACGCCCAGTTCTCACATAGCCTCGAGAGGTTGCACTCCACCCCTCAGGCAAGCTATTCCAGGAGCAGGCCGGAGGACCAGCCTGCCGTAAACAGTGAACCGGGACACTTCACGCAGGACAACCCGCCCGAGCGGAACCCGCCGGGCCGAGATCTCCCGAATATCCAAGACGCCCCGGCCCCCCTCGCATGCGGCGGAGGGCGAGTTGGGGTACCATGCTTATCCCCGGACCTTCGGAACGAAAGGATGCCCAAAGACTTTAAGGGACCAAGGAAAGTGCCTAATTATACACCAGACCTCGAACCGACGTCATGGATCGAGGGTTACGAGATTGCCATGGACATGCTCGACGTAAACGAGGTGGTTTGCGCCCGATACTTCACTATGATGCTCGAGGGGTCGGCACGCACCTGGCTGAAAAATTTGCCTCCCAATTCCATCCAGTCCTGGGCCGAGTTAAAAGAGCGTTTCATCAAAAACATCCGGGGAACCTGCAAACGTCCAATGACGATTGTCGATCTACAACACTGTGTCCAGCGCCCGGACGAATGGGCCCACCATTGGTTGCGGCGGGTGGCAGAAATTATTCATTCGTCAGATGGTATTATGGCGGCTCAAGCTGTGCTCATCCTCGAGCACAATTGTCATTACGAGCCCTTAGTACAGAAGTTGGGGTGACTCAAACGGAAAGTCCAAGACATGGGCGAACTAATGGACACCCTCACTAGGTATGCCGAGGCTGATGATACTAAGGATCCTGGCGAGGATGGCAAAGCTAACTCATCCAAAAAGGGTGAGTCGTCCAAAAACCATACCCGTTTCCAGGGGCGCAACCGTCACAATCAGGGGACCAATGGCAAGCGTAGACCGCAGGAGGAGCACTCAGACTTGGTCGCCAACACCAATGCTAATGATGGCAAAAAGAAGAACCGAGGCTTCAGTGGGAAAAGGCCGCGTTATTATGAAGAGTTACTCAAGGGCCCTTTGCCGCACCACGCCACGGCTGACGGCCCGACGAGTCATTCTTGGGAAAACTGTTTCGTGATGCGAGAATTCCGGGCGGAGGCAATCAAGAAGAGCCAAAACGAAGATCCAAACCGGCGCCAGGACCAACTCGCCGCGTCCAACCAAAGGCAGAACCCCTTCGGCGGCTTTCCCGAACAGGGGGCTCAGGAAGGCCCGCAACCAGGCGGTGGCCAGTACCCGGTACACCACCAGCGGCGGTACAACCCGCCGGGAGTCTTCCAGCAGCCGCCCTCACAGGGGGATCTACAGGACCAGGATGACAATGGGGGCTTCCGCAGCAATCCCAAACAACTAAGTAATGGGCAGTACCACGTTTTCACCACTAATGCTTGCAGGCGTGATAAAAAGGTAATTCACCAGGCGTACAGTGTAACTGAGCCAGCGATTCCCAGATATCTCCACTGGTCTGAGCAGACCATAACCTGGAGCAGGGAGGATCACACGCCAAGAATAGATAACCCGGGCGACCTGGCATTAGTCGTGGCCCCCCAAATGAGGGGTTACACCCTGTCAAAGGTATTAGTGGATGGTGGCAGCAGCATCAATATCCTATACTTCGACACCTTCCAGAGGATGAATCTATTGGACAAAGACTTGATGCCTTCGACCATGGTTTTCCACGGAATTGTCCCGGGCAAGTCGGCTTATCCCATAGGCCGGGTCAGGCTCTCAGTAGCGTTTGGAACTGCGCAGAATTACAGGTCGGAGTCTCTAATCTTCAAGGTGGTCAACCTGAAAAGCCCATACCATGCGCTGTTCGGGCGACCGGCTTACGCCCGCTTCATGGCCCGCCCGTGCTACGTCTACCTCAAGCTCAAGATGCCTGGTCCTAAAGGAACCATCACGGTTGATGGAGATAGAAGGATCGCAAAGGAATGTGAAGAAGGGGACGCGGCTTATGCGGAAGTCGCCTGTGCGGCGGAAGAGCTCAAGCACCATCGGGCCAATGTTGACCCGGCCGACATGTCACCACTCAAGAAGCCGACTACAGATTCTGAGTCGCCCCTCAAGTTCAAACCGACGGACGACACTAAGACAATCGATTTCGTGCCTGGCGATTCATCCAAGCAGTTCACCATTGGGACGGGTCTGGACCCCAAATAGGAAAGCGCGCTCATCGAATTCATCCGTGAGAATCGGGACATCTTCGCATGGAAACCTTCTGACATGCCTGGTGTACCGAGAGAATTCGCTAAGCACCATCTTAAAGTTGACCCAAAATGCAAACCTATCCAGCAGTACCTTCGCAGATTCAACGAGGAACGACGCAAGGCGATTGGAGAAGAAGTCGCCCGCCTTTTAGCTGCCGGGTTCATTGTGGAAGTTTTTCACCCCAAATGGCTGGCTAACCCGGTGTTGGTACTCAAGAAGAATGGCACTTTCCGTATGTGCATTGACTATACAGACCTCAACAGGGCTTGTCCCAAAGATCCTTTCGCTCTTCCCCGCATCGATCAAATCATTGATTCGGTGGCGGGATGCGAACGATTGTGTTTTCTGGATGCCTATTCAGGATATCATCAGATCAAGATGGCCGTGGAAGATCAGGAGAAGACGACCTTCATAACCCCCTTCGCGGCCTTTTGCTATGTGTCCATGCCTTTCGGACTCAAAAGCGCGGGGCGACTTATCAACGTTGTATCCAGAAATGTCTTCGTAACCAAATTGGTCGCAACGTCCATGCCTATGTCGACGATATTGTGATCAAGACCCGCCAGGGGGAGACACTATTGGAAGACCTTAAGGAGACCTTTGATAACTTACGAGTATATCAGATGAAGTTAAATCCTACCAAGTGCGTTTTTTGGTGTACCTGCAGGAAAATTGCTGGGTTTCTTGGTATCAGAGCGCGGCATCGAGGCTAACCCGGACAAGATCGAAGCGGTTACCTCTCTCGGAAAGCCGGCGAATGTTAATCAAGTTCATCGGCTGGCAGGTCGTATTGCGGCTTTAAGTCGTTTTGTGAGTCGCCTAGGGGAAAAGGCGATTCCTCTTTATCAATTATTAAGGAAGTCTGATCGATTCGTGTGGACAAATGAGGCAGACTAGGCGCTTGAGGCCCTGAAACGCCAATTGGTTAACCCGCCGGTCCTGGCAGCCCCGACTGAAAAGGAGCCTATGCTTCTGTATACCCAGTGCAAGGCCCAGTATATTTTATCAGCGAGGTATTAACTCTTTCCAAACAGCGATACCCGCATTGGCAAAAATTGGTCTATGGGGTGTTTATGGCGAGTCGAAAACTTAAGCATTACTTCCAGGAGCACCCGATCACAGTGGTAAGTTCTGCTCCCCTTGGTGACATTATCCAGAATCGGGAGGCAACAGGGCGAATCGCCAAATGGGCGATAGAGCTTGGGTCTCATCACGTACAGTATGCTCCCCGCACAGCTATCAAATCCCAGACACTAATTGATTTCGTTAACGATTGGACCGAGCTACAGGTTTCGGAAGACCGGCCTGACCTTACCTACTGGACTATTTACTTTGATGGATCTAGGAAGCTGGAAGGCTCGGGGGCTGGTGTGGTGTTAGTATCCCCTCAAGGAGATAAGTTATGTTACGTTCTCCGACTCATGTTTCCCTGCACTAATAATACGGCAGAATATGAAGCTTTGCTTCATGGCTTACGACTCGCGAAAGAGATGAACCTAACACGAGTCAGGTGTTTTGGCGATTCCGATTTGGTGGCGCAACAAGTTTCGGGTACCTGGGACTCTCGGGATCCCATGATGGTGGCTTACAGATGAGTTGTGTCTGACGTAGCGGGTTATTTTCATGGCTATCAGGTGGACCATATTGATCGGTGACTCAACGAGGCAGCTGATGCCCTCTCGCGACTCGGCTCACAGAGAAAACCGGTTCCCCCTAATGTTTTTCTGGATATCTTGCATAAGCCATCCGTGGTCTTACCCTCAGAGGAGGAACTGGCGATACCAGATCCCGAGTCTCAGCTCGTGGCAGCTCTCCATGTTATTCCGGATTGGGTTCTCCCTTATCTGGCTTATCTCACTCGCGGCGAGTTACCCGCCGACGAAGTTTGGGCCCGCCAGATCGTTCGGCGCAGCAAATCCATGGTCATCATTAATGGCGAGTTGTATAAACGGAGTGCTTCTAGGGTTTTTCAGCGATGTGTCTCCCCCGAAGAAGGATGGGCGATCCTAAATGACATTCATTCCGGAGACTGTGGACATCACGTCGGGTCACGTTCTTTGGTATCGAAGGCTTTTCGTCATGGTTTCTTTTGGCTGACGGCTCACGCAGATGCAGAAGACATAGTTCGTCGGTGCGAAGGGTGCCAACGTTATGGGAGGCATGCTCACGTGCCGGCTCAAGAATTGAGAATGATTCCCATTACTTGGCCTTTCGCAGTCTGGGGGTTGGACATGGTTGGTCCCTTTAAAATGTCCTCCAACAAAAAGACCCACCTATTGGTAGCGGTTGATAAATTCACCAAGTGGGTTGAGGCAGAACCTGTTGGAGCTTGCGATGCGTTGACAGCGGTCAAATTTTTGAAGAAGCTGATTTTCCGGTTCTGATATCCGCACAGCATTATTACTGATAATGGTACTAACTTGTCCCAAGGGGCGATGCAGGATTTTTGTCGTCGAGAACATATCCGACTTGATATTTCGGCGGTTGCTCACCCGCAATCTAACGGGCAAGCAGAACGGGCGACTCAGGAGGTCTCGCGAGGGATCAAGCCCCGACTCATGGTTCCCCTGGAAAGGACTCCAGGGTGTTGGGTTGAAGAGTTACCTTCTGTACTGTGGAGTATTCCTACTACCCCGAACCGGTCCACGGGATTCACTCCTTTCTTTTTGGTCTATGGAGCAGAGGCTGTTCTTCCTACGGACATAAGGCATGACTCCCTTAGAGTCGCCCGATATGTGGAGCAAGATAATTAGCTGGCGCCTCAAGATTCTTTGGATGCCCTGGAGGAGGCGCGTCACCTGGCTGCGGCCCGTTCGGCTATCTACCAGCAAGATCTACGGCGTTATCATAGTCGCCGGGTTAAGAGTCGGACCTTTCAGGAAGGCGACTTAGTGATTCGTCTAATACAAGATCGAGCAGGCATGCACAAATTGTCACCCCCTTGGGAAGGGCCGTTCGTCGTCAGCAAGAACCTCCACAATGGCTCTTACTATTTGGTGGATCTTCGGCCTAATCGACCAACCACAGAGGCTGAGTCAAATCGCCCTTGGAATATTGCCCACTTGCGGCCTTACTACACTTAAGCTCTTAAGCTTTACACCTTATAAGTTTTTCAGTTTCATTATGAAGTAATAAAATTTTCCTCGACTTGGGGGCTTCTCTATTAAAAAGCAAATTGTGTCATCCTGTTGCGACCATATGAGCTGACAGAATCTGCATTTAGGGTGGGTGCACGACCTTTCTGACTCGCCTCCCCCTGTCGCGACCTTATGAGCCGACGAAACCTGCATTTAGGGTGGGTGCACGAGCTTTCTGACTCGCCTCCCCCTGTCGCGACCTTATGAGCCGACGAAACCTGCATTTAGGGTGGGTGCACGAGCTTTTTGACTCGCCTCCCCCTGTCGCGACCTTATGAGCCGACGAAACCTGCATTTAGGGTGGGTGCACAAGCTTTCTGACTCGCCTCCCCCTGTCGTGACCTTATGAGCCGACGAAACCTGCATTTAGGGTGGGTGCACGAGCTTTTTGACTCGCCTCCCCCTGTCGCGACCTTATGAGCCGACGAAACCTGCATTTAGGGTGGGTGCACGAGCTTTTTGACTCGCCTCCCCCTGTCGCGACCTTATGAGCCGACGAAACCTGCATTTAGGGTGGGTGCACGAGCTTTTTGACTCGCCTCCCCCTGTCGCGACATTATGAGCCGACGAAACCTGCATTTAGGGTGGGTGCACGAGCTTTTTGACTCGCCTCCCCCTGTCGCGACTTTATGAGACGACGAAATTACTATTGCTATTTTTCGTTGTGGCATAGTTCTGAAGGTTTTAAGCCTTTTTCTTTCTGATACTTGTTGAAAATATCTATAGTTTGTTTGTTTTCACATGTGCTATTCTCAAGGCTTGAGACAGGAGGGTGATAAGAGTTCTTTCATTCATGGCGAATAAAGAGCTATAAAAGACTCTTATAAAAAGTCGGGTCAGATATTTCAAGTCGCCTTAAGGGCGATATAAAGATTCGTGCAAGAGCTATCATCAAAAACAGTACTAATTTATGGAAAAGGGACCTATTACATGGCTCTCAGGCCAATCGCAATAAAATTTACTTTGCTGGCGCCTTGGGATCACCCTGATGTGAGCTCTGGCCGACTTCGATTTGCAAGTCGCCCAGTACCCAATTACACCTGGCCAAAGCAGCAAAGTCATCTTCATCAGTCAGAATTGATTCCAGGTCCGCCTCCAAGTCGAAAGGATTCTTGGGTCGCCGAGGAGTTAGGTTGGTCATCACAAAGGTTGGCGGGCTGACCTTCTTGTTTCTGTTATCATAAGCCGCCTGGTATTTTGTTAAGTCAAGGCTTGCGGCAAGTTGAGTCACGGCCAGCCGAGAATTCTTGATGACTCGTTGATAGTCCTCTTCAACAAATTCGGACCCATCGTCCTTGAGCTGAGGAAAGCCTGCGGCTACTTCTTCTACGTTGATTTCTGGGGCATATGCTACACAGCGACTCAGGGCAGTCAGAATACCTCTCCGGGCGGCTGACCGAGTTAACTCGCCAATCTGAGGGGGAAGTGTGGACAAGCAGCCAAGCACCTTCTTGATAGAAGTGATAGGTTCTTTGGCACCCATCACAGCTTTAACTGTCAAGACACTGCCTGTGTATAATTGCTCTATCAGCGTGTAAATCGCCTTCAGCATCAACACACAGTCTTCTTGAAGATTGGCGGCTCTTGGACCTGAATCATGATGATTAGCGACTTATCGTAAGTAAAACAAAAAAGAGAGGAGGAGATCAAAGGTTTAAGTAAAGCTTACCAAAGACGGCTTGCGTCATGTTAGAGATATGACGCTTTAAGCCGGACAATTCCTGTTGCACAGTGGCCAGCCTAGCTTCAGCTTTCTCTGCCCTCTTCAAGGCGGCATTTTGTTCAGCTTGAGCTTCTTTCAACTCGGCCTTAAGTTTTACCAGTTCGGTCAAGGCCAATTGACATTTTTCCTCCGACTTAGCTCGGGCGTCTTGTTGTCCTTCTAAGTTTTTCCTTGAATCGCCCAGCGCCGATTCGGTCTGAGCAAGGTTTTCCTATTGAAAGTTTGAAATAAGGACAAGTCTTAGAATTACTGCAAAGCGATATCCCTGACACTTGGGGGCTAATGTATAATTTTTTCAAAATTATACAAAAATCAAGACCCGGCTCATCTTTTTACTGATGACCCGGCCCTTGGGGAATACTGGTCACGAAGCTTTTTCTAAGTTCTCGAAGACCCGGCTCATGTCTTTACTGATGACCCGGCCCTTGGGGGTTACTGGTCGCGAAGCTTTTTCTAAGTTCTCGAAGACCCGGCTCATCTTTTGCTGATGACCCGACCCTTGGGGGTTACTGGTCGCGAGGCTTTTTCTAAGTTCTCGAAGACCCGGCTCATCATTTTACTGATGACCCGGCCCTTGGGGGTTAATGGGAATAATATAAGAATAACAAAATTTACCTCGTGTTTGTTGTTTAACATCTTCAGCAGGTTTTCTTCATCTCATAGCTCGCCTCCAAGCGACTTGCAAAGCCAGAACAGAGTTCCTTAAACTCCAAATTTGCATAGTCGGAAAGTTTCGCCTTGGAGAGCCCAAACTCGGGAATGGCCTGAGAGGAGGATGCTACATGTTTCGACAAAACTGTCGTTGCCGGCTTAGAAAAGCCAGAGCCAATAATAACTACAGCATCTGGGTCTTCTGTTGTCATCAATGGGTTCGGCGATTTAGAGGCATCCATTGTTTCCTTCGGCGACTCAGGAAGATCCACTTGAATCGCAGGATCAGCCTGATCCGGATCGTCTTGAGTCGGAGTTGATTTCTTCGGGGGTTTTGAAGTTGCATCAGGAATTGATCCACTGGTTTTTATTTTCTTGGCTTGTGCCCTGACAAAAGGGAATAAGCACGTTAAGGAATTAAAAAGATCATTATTCTCAAAAGTCGAGGCAAGGTTATCAAAAGACTTACCCTGGAACTCGAACCATTGGTGGAAGTGTTGAATTACTGAGTCGCCGGAAGTGGGAGGAGAGTTCTGCAAGAGTTATACATCAATAATACAGGCGGGTTACAAATGTGATCCAAAGAAGCACGAATAATGGTTACTCATAAAAGTACCTCGCTTGGCTTTCTTTTGTTTGTTGCTGGTAAGCCAGATACCAGATCGCCAGAGTGACTTCGTGTTTTCCGCTTTGAGGCGTGCTGTGCTTTCTTTAGTAGGAAATTTGGGTCCAAATAAGCAGTTGGATGTGAGAAGGGAACTTTCCCACACATTCACCGGGCCGGCTTAGGTGGAGAAGGAGATGAATCGGAGGAAACAGAAATTACCTCAACAGAGTCTTGTTGGCTTTCGTTATCTTCATTCTATTACAAGGAGAGGGAAAGATATAAATAAAAGGTTAAAAGTGATAGGTGGCGAGTGAAAAGAGGATGGATTTGTACCTCTGAATGTTCATCGCCGACTTGAGATTCGTCGACTTCGGATGGCTCAGCCGCAGCAGATTTTCCTTTGCCCTTGGCTTTCTTAGAGGGCGGCTTAGCAGTTTTCATGGCTTGCTTTTTAGGTCTCCTGGACCAGAACTTATTGCCTTTCTGAAAAGGTATATATTATGAAACCATGACAACAATGAAACAGAAGGGATAAATACCGAGGGCGGGTCAGGTTTGGTTACCTTGGGCGCCGGGTTAATCTTGCAAAAAGGCTTAAGGCCGATTTGGCCGCACTTTCCCGCAGGCTCGCCAGTCAACTTTTTGATGATGGCAACAATGTCCTTTTCTGTTAATGCTGTGTGAAAGTAGCATTGGGGATGATCCAGAGTGCCATCAAACTCACACATCAGAGCATCTCGGCGGCTCAGAGGAAGAATCCGCCATTCAACCCAGCAGCGGATTAGGTCAACCCCGGTAAGACCATTGTTCGTCACGCATCTTAGCTCAGATAGTATTGGGATGAACTCCGACTCTTCTTCCTCGGTGAGCTTGTCTGGGAGCTTGAAGTTAACTGGAAGGCGGGTTGGCCTGTAACCCAGAAGCTTGTTCTCACCAGCAGGAGACGTCTCTTGACCATAAAACCAAGACTCGCCCCAGCCCTTGGGATGGCTAGGCATGATGAGTGAAGGGAACGGACTATCCCTACGGCGCTGGACGTTGACGCCGCCGAGTTCCAAACTAGGGCCATTGTGGAATTCCGTCTGGCGATTCAGATGAAAAAAATGCCAAAATAGAGGGACAGAAGGCTCGATCCGCAGATAAGCTTCACAAAGAACTCGGAACTGGCTCAAATAGCTTATGGAATTGGGTCCCAGATCCTGGAGTCGGACGTTCATGAAGGTCAAAGCGTCCCTAAGAAATTTCGATCCGGGCGGCTTAAAACCCCGTTACAAATGTTCAACAAAAACTACTATTTCCCCTTCTTTGGGGTTAGGGAGATCTTCCCCCAACCCAGTGCGCTATCCAATGACATCTTGAGGATCCAAACAGCCCGCTTCCACATAGTTAGCTAAGACAGCGTCATCAACCTTGGTAGGAAGCCAGTCACTCTTGAAAACGGTGCCCATGCTACAAGTAAGTAAAAGTATGATATTACATGTCTTGGACACCTACTATATGGGATGGAATCGGTTCATTTAACCCGCCGAGTACTTTGATTAAAGAAAGATTTAACCCGCCAGACCAAGAGGCCGGGTTGGGTTGCTATGGCGACTTATGGAATTAGGGTTATTCCCAAAGGCTACGTTTCTGCGATGGTAAAATCATTTCGTCCTGAAGCACTAAGGGGGTGAGGACTGCAAACGACTTTTCGCAAATAGTAAATGAGGAATGGATCTACCAAGCAGATGTGAAAACCTACGAATATAACTAGGCACGAACAATTTATTATCAAGTGACGCCCCTCGTTTGGTGAAAACATTGTGTCCGAAGATTCGCGAGTATAGCGGATAAGTAAAAGTATTCAGGGCACTGGCTACCCAATCGGCGCTCGTGCTAATCGATTCGAGGAAAGTGAGCGACTATGAGCGAAAAGCTTCAAAGGTACGACAATGGCGAAAGCTCAAGCAAGGAACGGACCTACTCCTAAAAGGGTGAATGAAGGCCTAACCTGATGCTCTCGATCGGAGAAGGCCGACGGTGACGGAGATCGTTGAAGAAGCACAGGGGTCCCGACGAACGAAGAGATCTTCGGCGGCGGCGGAGCTCGAGGCGAGCAACGAGGTGGTCGATGATGATGCGGTGGTCAATGGCGGCGGACGGATCGTCCGCGGTGCGAGGCTTGACGACGGCAACGGCTTATGGGCGGCGCTGAAGTTTCTCGGACGAGGGCGGAAGGTGCGGCCAGCGGCGGAGCCCTCGGGAGACGATGAGGCCTTTTTCTGTGATAATGGGGGGAGGCTGGCGAGACTCGTAGGTGGGAAGCACCAGCCCTGTCCCCCCCGTCTATTTATCAGGACGGGCGCTGGAATCGAGGCGCCGTGAGCGGGAACCGTTGGGGAATAAAAAGATTCGCCATGATGACGTCCAAAGATTTTGGGATAACGGTGCACTAAAGATCCGTTGGGATTATGTTAGTTTTCCCGAGGATCGAGGAATAAGAAGATGCCAACAGGAAATGCTTTGGCGACTCAAAGATTTTTTCGGTGCCGGATGGCGAGTTACAATTTCTGACATATGGAGAAAGACGAAGGAGTGAATCACCTTCAACTGAGCGGAAGCATTGGCGTGAAAGTTCAAATCAATATGGGGCCTAATGTTGGGGATATTACCTATTAAAATGACCCGCCCAAGATGGGCCGGGTTACCAGTAAGGCGATTCATCCTCTAGGTTATTCGGGCTTCGGCCTTGCCGGTTCAAGGCCGCGGGACGGTTATGATTTCTGGAAGGTCTTCGGGTTTTGAAGGACGGCGACTTAGAGACCACAATGGTCACGAGTTGTAAGAAGGAAGGGACTGTTGTAAACCCTAAGGCCTCGACCTATATATAAAGGCGAGTCCTAAGGAGGAGGGGGTAGGTTAGAAATCATCGAGTGCTAGGTTAGGCGAGTTACACCACCCTTGTAATCGAATCCACATCAATACATACAAAGCAGGACGTAGGCTATTACCTCCTCTTGAGGGGCCGAACCTGGGTAAATCGCCGTGTTCCTCCTATTTAACCCCTTTGAGTCGCCACCAAGGTGCGATGGCTCCAGTACTAAGTCCTTTCACGAGGACATCTGCCGTGACAAAACCACGACAGTATTGCCTCCCTTCCTAGGGACGCAATGCACCGGACTCACCCAATCGTTATGAGCAACAGGATAGATAATACCAGCTTCCAGGAGCTTTAGTATTTCTTTTCTTACTACTTCTTTCATCTTAGAATTCAATCTCCTTTGATGATCAGCAACTGGTTTGAAATCAGGATCGGTTTTAATCTTGTGCTGGCATAGGGTAGGACTAATGCCCTTAAGATCATCAAGAGTATATCCAATAGTAGCACGGTGCTTCCTCAGAGTTTTTAGTAACTTCTTTTCTATATGCTCTGAGAGGCTAGCGCTAATAATAACAGGATATATCTCCTTTTCATCAAGATAGGCATACTTAAGAGTATCAGGCAACTGTTTAAGCTCTAACACAGGATCACCCTTTGGTGGGGGTGGATCCCCAAGCAGCTCAACTGGCAAGTTATTCTTAAGGATAGGATATTGTTCTAAGACAACTCTATCTATCTCATCACTTTCATCCATATGCATATCATTTTCATGCTCAAGCAAGTATTTCTCTAAGGGATCAGTAGGAGGCACGGCAATAGAGGCTAGGCAATAGTTTCATCCTTACTAGGCAACTCCTTTTTATGAGGTTGTCTACCAAACATAGAGAAATTGAACTCGTGTGACACACCTTCAAAGCTAACAGTGACAGTTTGCTTCTCACAATCAATATGAGCATTGGCGGTATTGAGAAAGGGTCTACCAAATATTATGGGACAAAAGCTATCTTGTGCAGTAGCAAGAACGAGGAAATCAGCAGGATACTTCGTTTTACCACACAAGACTTCAACATCCCTAACAATTCCCACAGGGAAGATAATATCTCTATTGGCAAGCTGAATAGTGACATCTATAGGTTCTATCTCAACAGGTGCAATCTCATCTTTGATTTCATCGTCTAAGGATAGAGGTATTGCACTAACACTTGAGCCCACGTCACATAAGCCATGATAACACTGATCTCCTATCTTAACAGAAACCACACGCATGCCAACAACAGGCCTATGTTTGTCTCTAGCGTGAGGTTTAGCAATTCTAGCAACATCTTCACAGAAGTGAATATTATGCCCCTCAACTTCTTCAGACAGAAGATCTTTGATAATAGAAATGCTAGGTTCAACTCTAATTTTCTCACGGGGTGTAGGTGTTCTATTGTAGCCTCTAGGTATCACAGTTGAAGCTTTAGAATGATCCTTTATCCTAACAGGGAAAGGTGGTTTCTCAATGTAAGCACTAGGAACAACATGATCATTATAGGCGATGACTTTCTCTTCAACTGGAGTTGGTTTAACTACATTGACTTCTAAAGCAGGATGATATTTAAACCACTTCTCTTTCGGGAGATCAATATGAGCAGCAAAGGATTCACACAATGAAGCTACTATCTCAGAGTCATGTCCATACTTAGCGCTAAAGTCACAAAAAGTATTTGTCTCAACAAAGGATTTAACGCAATCAAATGTGAAATTCATACCTGACTCCTTACCTTCTTCAAGCTCCCAATCTTCAGAGTTGCGTTTAATTCTCTCCAATAAATTCCATTTGAAGTCAATATCTCTCTTCATAGAAGAACCGGTACAAGAAGTGTCAAGCATGGTGCGATCATCATGAGAAAGCCGAGCATAGAAGTTCTGAATGATAATTTCTCTCGAGAGCTCATGATTGGGGCATGAATATAGCATTGATTTAAGCCTCCCCCAAGCTTGAGCGATGCTTTCTCTGTTAGGAGTCCAAAAATTGTAAATATAGTTTGGATCACGATGTACTAAATGCATAGGATAAAACTTTTGATGAAATTCCAATTTCAACCGATTGTAGTCCCATGATCCAGTATCATCACATAGCCTATACCATGTCAACGCCTTATCCTTCAAAGATAAAGGAAAGACCTTCTTCTTGACCTCATCCTCGGGCACACCTGCAAGCTTAAATAAACCACAAACTTCATCTACATAGATCATATGCAAGTCTGGATGTGATGTTCCATCTCTTGTAAAAGGATTAGCCAGCAGTTTCTCAAGCATACCTGAAGGAAATTCAAAGCAAATATTTTCAGTAGGTGCAGAAGGTTGAGGGGCAACTCTTTGTGCTTCTGTCCGAGGTGAAGGTACCCCGAACAAGCCCCTCAAAGGATTAGTATCCATAGTGACAAGTGACAATAAATTTCAGCACACTATATGAATGTTTCCTTACCAAATTCCACTTACCAGAGGCACTTCACTCCCCGGCAACAGCACCAGAAAAGAATCTTTATGACCCACAAGTATAGGGGATCAATCGTAGTCCTTTCGATAAGTAAAAGTGTTGAACCCAACGAGGAGCAGAAGGATCTGACAAGTGGTTTTCAGCAAGGTAAAATCTGCACGAACTGAAATTGTCGGTAACAAGTGATTGTGTGTTGAGATGATTCCTAGCAACCAACAAGTAACAAAAGTAGCAACGGTGAAACAAAGTGGCCCAATCCCTTTGGAGTAAGGGACAAGCCTGGAGAAAGTCTTATAGGAGGAAAAACGCTCCCGAGGACACACGGGAATTTCTGTCATGCTAGTTTCATCATGTTCATATGATTCGCGTTTGTTACTTTGATAGTTTGATATGTGGGTGGACCGGTGCTTGGGTACTGCCCTTACTTGGACAAGCATCCCACTTATGATTAACCCCTCTCGCAAGCATCCGCAACTACGAAAGAAGAATTAAGACAAAGTCTAACCATAGCGTTAAACTAGTGGATCCAAATCAGCCCCTTACGAAACAACGCATAAACTAGGGTTTAAGCTTCTGTCACTCTAGCAACCCATCGTCTACTTACTACTTCCCAATGCTTTCCTCTAGGCCCAAATAATGGTGAAGTCTTATGTAGTCTACGTTCACATAACACCACTAGAGGAAAAACAATATACAACACATCAAAGTACAGAACGAATACCAAATTCACATGACTACTATTAGCATGACTTATCCCATGTCCTCAGGAACAAAAGTAACTACTCACAAAGCATAATCATATTCATGACCATAGAGGTAATGAGTAGCATCAAGGATCTGAACATAAACTCTTCCACCAAATAATCCAACTAGCATCAACTACAAAGAGTAATCAACACTACTAGCAACCTTACAAGTACCAATCGGAGTTGCGAGACGGAGATTGGTTACAAGTGATGAACTAGGGTTTGGAGATGAGATGGTGCTGATGAAGATGTTGATGGTGACGAGTCCCCTCCGATGAGAGGAGTGTTGGTGATGATGATGGCGATGATTTCCCCCTCCGGGAGGGAAGTTTTCCAGGCAGGATCGTCCTGCCGGAGCTCTTGATTGGTTCTTCTCAAGTTCCGCCTCGTGGTGGCGGCGAATCCACGAAAAAGCTCATCCTTCATTTCTTCATGGATGAAACCCTCCATATAGAAAAACAGGGGAGCAAGTGGGCTAGTGGGCTGCCCACAAGCCCCCATGGTGCGGCCTGGTGGGGTGGCCGCGCCGTGCAGGCTTGTGGGCACCCCCTGGTGCCTCTCTGGCACTTCTTCGGCCAAGTATTTTTGATAAATTGGGAAAAAATTCCTCGTTGATTTTTACGGCGTTTGGAGTTGCACAGAATAGGTATCTCAACTTTGCTCCACTTTCAGGCCAGAATTCCAGTTGCCGGTATTCTCCCTCTTGATGTAAACCTTGCAAAATAAGAGAGAAAAGGCATAAGAATAGTACCGTCAAGTGAAATAACATCCAAAGAAGCGATAAATATCAACATGAAAATATCATGCAAAATGGACGTATCACCGGTACATTAAACCCACCTTCCTCAAAACAACCACCATATATTTTCCTCAAAACAGCCACCATACCTACCTATTATGGCATTTCCATAGGCATTCCGAGATATATTTCCATGCAACACCGCCGCCTCGTTTTTATGACACGCACCATCCCTTGCATATTGCTTGTAGAGTCATACTTTGTTCTAGATATCGAATTGTAATTTTGGAGTTGTAAGTAAATAAAAGTGTGATGATTTGCATTATTAGAGCATTATACCATGTCAGAAAAAGGATGCTGGAATCTATAATTCCCTCACAAGTTGGGATGAGTCTCCGGACTTCACAAAAAAATAAAAGAGGCCAGCGAAGCCCATACAAAAATGAAAGAGGCCAAAGAAGCCCACCCAAAAAAATGAGAGAAAGAGAGAAGGGACAATGCTACTATCTTTTTCCACACTTGTGCTTCAAGGTAGCACCATGTTCTTCATAGAGAGTCTTCTATGTTGTCACATTCATATAAATAGTGGAATTACTTCTTTTTTCACAACCACTTAGTTTTTTTTTGAGCTTTCATACACTTATATCTCTAGAGCATTTGTTGCATGGAAATCCCTACTCACTCACATTAATATCCATTGATGGGCATTTCCATAGCCTCCTGTTATGCCTAGTTGATGTGAGATTTTCTTCTCTTTTTCCTTTGCAACCTCCACCACACTTTATTCCACCTATAGTGCTATATCCATGACTCACGCTCATGTATTGCATGAGAGTTGAAAAGGTTTGGGAGCATAAAAATTGTGAAACAATTGCTTGATTTTCATTGAGGTTGTGCATGATTTAGATACTTTGTGTGGTGAATATGGAGCGTAGACAAACCATATGATTTTGTAGGGATAACTTTAAAAGACCATGCTAATTCAAAAGGAAGCAATTACCTTATTAGTATGCTTGAAGTATTATTGTTTTTATGTCAATATAGACTTGTGTTTTGAGTCTTATGGATCTGAATATTCATGTCACATTACAAAATATTACATGGATAAATATGTTAGGTAGGATTCCACATCAAAAATTCTATTTTTATCATTTACCTACTCAAGGACGAGCAATAATTAAGCTTGGGGATGCTGATACGTCTCCAACGTATCTATGATTTTTGATTGTTCCATGCTATTATATTATATGTTTTGGATGTTTTATATTATTTTTGGGAATAACCTATTAATCTAGAGCGTAGTGACAGTTTCTATTTTTCCACATTTTTCAAAATTGTAGATAAGGAATATTAAACGGAGTCCAAACGGAATAAAATCTCCGGAAAGATTTTTCTTGGACCAGAAGACACACAACAGACATGGAGTAGGGGGCAAGGCAGTTGCCGGGAGGCCACAAGCCTGCAGGGCGAGCCCTGGGGGTGGTGTTGCAAATTTTCCCTAGAGGCAATAATAAATTAGTTATTATTATATTTCTTTGTTAGTGATGGACTAATTTATTATCCATGCTATAATTGTATTGATTGTAAATTCAAATACATGTGTGGATACATAGACAAAACATTGTCCCTAGTAAGCCTCTAGTTGACTAGCTCGTTGATCAAGGATGGTCAAGGTTTCCTGACCATAGACACGTGTTGTCACTTGATAACGGGATCACATCATTAGGAGAATCATGTGATGGACTAGACCCAAACTATGAACGTAGCATGTGATCATGTCATTTGGTTGCTATTGTTTTCTGCATGTCAAGTATTCATTCCTATGACCATGAGATCATGTAACTCACTGACTCCGGAGGAATACCTTGTGCGTATCAAACGTCGCAACATAACTAGGTGACTATAAAGGTGCTCTAGAGGTATCTCCGAAGGTGTCCGTTGAGTTAGCATGGATCAAGACTAGGATTTGTCACTCCGTGTAACGGACAGGTATCTCGGGGCCCACTAGGTAGTACAACATCACACACAAGCCTCGCAAGCAATGTGACTAAGTGTAAGTCACGGGACCTTGTATTAAAGAACGAGTAAAGAGACTTGCCGGTAACGAGATTAAAATAGGTATAGGGATACCGACGATCAAATCTCGGGCAAGTAAAATATCGAAGGACAAAGGGAATGTTATACGAGATTATATGAATCCTTGGCACAGAGGTTCAACTGATAAGATCTTCGTAGAATATGTAGGATGGGCATCCAGGTCCCGCTATTGGATATTGACCAAGGAGTGTGTCAGGTCACGTCTACATAGTTCTCGAACCCGCAGGGTGTGCACACTTAAGGTTCGATGATGTTTTAGTATAGTTGTGTTATATGTGTTGGTGACCGAAGGTTGTTCGGAGTCCCATATGAGATCACGGATGTCACGAGGGTTTCGAGAATGGTCCGGAAATGAAGATTGATATATAGGTAGTTGGCATTTGGATTCCGGAATGTTTTTGGGCATTGCCGACAGTGTACCGGGAGTGACGAATGGGTCCGGCGCCAACTAGGTGGGCCCACCATGCCCCAAGGGGTCCACATGGGTTTATTGGATGTACAATAAGGTATAATGGGCTGACAAAGTTATCCAAGGAAATCCCATGAGGAAAAAGTGGAAAAACCAAAAGTGGTGGGAAAATAAGGAAGGAGTCCTAATCCAAGTGGGATTGGAGAAGGACTCCTCCCTCCCACTTCGGCCGACCCAAGGAGGGCCACCTTTGGCTGGCGCCCTAGGGTTTTTCCCCACCCCTTGGAACATCCTATATATACTAGAGGTTTAGGGTTTTTTGAGACACAACTTTGCCACGTGCAACTCAAACCTACACCTTTAGTTCTTCCTCTAGATTAGATTTCTGCGGATCTCGGGCGGAGCCCTGCAGGAATAGATCATCACCAACACCGGCGCGCCATCACGCTGTCGGAGAACTCATGTACTTCTCCGTCTCTCTTGTTGTATCAAGAAGGCCGAGATCATCATCGAGTTGTACGTGTGCTGAACGTGGAGGTGTTGTCCGTTCGGCGCTAGATCAGAACGGATCGTGGGACGACGGTGCTTTGAATCACGAAGTTGTACCACTACATCAACCGCGTTTCTTAACGCTTCCCGCTTAGAGATCTACAAGGGTATGTAGATCTAATATCCCTCTCGTAGATGAATATCACCATGATAGGTCTTCGTGTGCATAGGAATTTTGTTGTTTCCCATGCAATGTTCCCCAACAAGTGGCCGCGCCCCCTGGCTTGTGGGCCCCCTGTAGGTCTCCTAACGCTAATTCTTGGTCTATAAATTCCCAAATATTCCCGTATCGCCAAAAAGAGCCACAAAAATATTTTTACACCGTCGAGAGCCTCTGTTTCCGAGAGATCCAATCTGGGAGCCTTTTCCGGTAATCTACCGAAGAGGGAATTGGTCATGGAGGGCATCTACATCAACTCCATTTCCATTCCGATGATGTGTGAGCAGTTCACCACGGATCTACAGGTGCATAGCTTGTATCTATATGGATTCTTCTCTCTCTTTTTTCTTCAATACCATGTTCTTCATGATCTTCATGGAGATCTATGTGATGTAATACTCTTTTGCGGTGTGTTTGTTGAGATCCGATGGATTGTGAGTTTATGTTCAGATTATCCATGAATATTTTTTGAGTCTCTTATAAATTCTTATATGCATGATTTCATATCTTTGTAAGTCTCTTCGAATTATTTGTTTGGTTTGGACAACTAGATTGGTAACTCTTACAATGGGAGAAGTGCTTAGTTTTGTGGTGTCCTCACCCAATGAAAGTAGGGGTAGCGAGGCACGTACTGTATTGTTGCCATCAAGGGTAAAAAGTTGGGGTTTTCATCATATTGCGTGAGTTTATCCCTCTACATTATTTCCTCTTACTTAATGTGTTACTCTAATCTTCATGAACTTAATACTCTAGATGCAGGTAGGAGTCGGTCGATGTGTGGAATAATAGTTGTAGATGCAGAATCGTTTCGGTCTACTTGATACGGATGTAATGCCTATATGCATAATCATTTCCTTGTATATCTTAACAATTATTTTCTTTTATATCAATTACTCGACAGTAACTTGTTCACACACCATATTATTTTCCCTTATGAGAGAAGCCTCTAGTGAAACCTATGGCCCTCGGGTCTACTTTCCATATTATATTTTCATATCTATAAACCCAAAATACCAAAAATACTTTTCTGCAATTTATTTACTTTAGTTTTACTTTCAGATCTATCAATATTTTATATCTATCTCTATCAGATCTCATCCTTGCAAATAACTCTGAAGGGTTTGACAACCCCTTTATAGCGTTGGGTGCAAGTGTTTGATTATTTGTGTAGGTACTACTATTGGAGCCTTGTTTGTTCCTCCTACTGGATTGATACCTTGGTTCTCAACAAACTAAGGGAAATACTTATCTACTTTGCTGCATCACCCTTTCCTCTTCATGGCAAAATCAACGCAAGCTCAAGAGGTAGCAAGGGGGAACAGATGAGTACACATTCACATAGAAGAAAAACCAACATGGAGATTTAGCAATACGTGAATGCTGTTAAGTACTTTGAAAGCTCACAAATGAGTATATAATTAATACAGAACACATCTTGAATAGGTTGAAGAATATGATATTTTGAGGAATTTTCAAACTTGAGGAATTTGAAAGTCTAAAGAATTTGAAGATCTGAAGAATTTGCAAAAATAGCGTACAGCCGTCCTAGGTTTGTGAGAATCAAATTCTTCATTAATTTCTTCAAAATTAGAGTGTTATTCTTCATTGATTGAAGAAAAACTTTACTTCGTGTATTGCACATCTCAGTCATCAATTTTGCGTAAGTGTTAGGATGTGTGTCCTTTCACACAAAATTCAAAGATTCTAAGATATTTAGCTTACACTACAACTTAAAAAGTCTCTTCTCATCCAAGGGCTTTGTGAAGACAACTGCCAGTTGTTCTTCAGTATTCATGTGGTCGAGGAAGATGTTTCCCTTGAGTACATGATCACGAACAAAAATATAATCACTCTGGATGTGCTTGGTCTTATAGTGGACTGTATGCAATCTTGATTGCACTCTCATTGTCGCAGTAGAGTGGCACATTCTTCGCTTTGATGCCATAGTCCGTGAGGGTTTGCTTCATCCACAGTAGTTGAGTACAACATGAACGAGCAACAATATACTCTGCTTCAGAAGTGGAAAGTGACACGCAATTCTATTTCTCCGAGGACCAAGAAACTAAGGATCGTCCGAGGAAATGGCAGGTGCGTGATGATGACTTGCGATCCACACGGTCACCAGCATAGTCGGAGTCAGAATAACCAACAAAATGAAGATTTGAGACCTTGGGGTACCGGTCGACGTTCTGGGAATGGGGGTACCCAGACCTACCTGCCTACGACCCAAGGCTGGCCCACTTCATCAAGCAAACCAATGGGCCCGACAGCACTCAAGGAAAGGCCCTCGTGAGGGGCCAAGCCTCACGAGGAGGAACGACATCAAGACCCGCAGAGGGCCTCCTTAGGACCCTCTCATAGTAGCAGATATTCAGAAGTGAGGCCCGGCCTCAGGAGTCAAGGGTGACATAGAAGAAGGACAGGCGAGCAGCGGACAGCAGGACGGAGCAGTTTCCCCTTTGGTGAAAAGGGGCCAAGGACGAACGCAGGTTCCCAAGGAATCTTCCAAAGGTTTCCCTTCTGGTGCAACAAGGTGGTCGCCGCCCGCCAGCAGGACAGACATCATACCTAAACCAACCCCAGCAGCGTTCGCAGCTACTTTGTAGGTGAAGATCACTTTTGGGCAGGGGAAGCATGTCCCCCTGTCCCCCTTCGAAATTAACCGTTGTGGGATCCCTTCCCGCCGAAGCGAGAAGCATTGGTTTTTTCCCTTGAAGAGGAAAGGGTGATGCAGCACAGTAGCAGTAAGTATTTCCCTCGGTTTGAGAACCAAGGTATCAATCCAGTAGGAGTATCAAGATGAGGCACCAATGTACGTGC
This sequence comes from Hordeum vulgare subsp. vulgare, assembly GCF_904849725.1. Lineage (NCBI taxonomy): Eukaryota > Viridiplantae > Streptophyta > Magnoliopsida > Poales > Poaceae > Hordeum > Hordeum vulgare. Next base: position 384,958,214 of record NC_058523.1, on the reverse strand, counting down.
GCAAAAATAGCAAACTTGCACCCAACGCTACAAAGGGGTTGTCAATCCCTTCACGATTGATTGCAAGGTGAGATCTGAAGGGGGAAAGTGCAACAAAGTAAAAGTGTAGAGCTGAAAATATGATGTGAAGTAGACCCGGGGGCCATAGTGTTCACTAGAGGCTTCCCCCAAAATAGAAAATATTACGGTGTGTGAACGAATTACTGTCGAGCAATTGATAGAACCGCGCAAAGTCAAGACGATATCTAAGGCAATAATCATACATATAGGTTCACGTCCGAGACAAGTAAACCGATACTTTCTGCATCTACTACTATTACTCCACACATCGACCGTTATCCAGCATGCATCTAGTGTATTGAGTTCATGACGAACAGAGTAACGCCTTAAGTAAGATGACACGATGTAGAGTGATAAATTCATGCAATAGATATAAACTCCATATTTTTACGCTTGATGGCAACAACACGATGCGTGCCTTGCTACCCCTGCTGTCACTGGGTGGGGTCACCGCATGGTATGAACCCAAAACCAAGCACTTCTCCCATTGCAAGAATCATAGATCAAGTTGGCCAAACAAAACCCACAACTCGAAGAGAATTACAAGGATATGAAATCATGCATATAAGAGATCAGAGGAAACTCAAATAAGATTCGTAGATAATCTGATCATAAATCCACAATTCATCGGCTCTCGACAAACACACCGGAAAAGAAGATTACATCACATAGATCTCCATGAAAACCATGCAGAACTTTGTATTGAAGATCCAAGAGAGAGAAGAAGCCATCTAGCTACTAGCTATGGACCCGAAGGTTTATGGTGAACTACTCACGCATCATCGGAGAGGCAATGGTTTTGATGAAGAAGCCCTCTGTATCCGAATCCCCCCTCCGACAGGGCACCAGAACGTGCCCCAGATGGGATCTTGCGGAGACAGAAGCTTGCAGCGGTGAAAAAGTATTTTCGTGGATCTCCCTCGTGGTTTTGGATTTTTTGGGGATTTATAGGCCGAAGAAGTAGGGTAGAGGAACCACAGGGGGCCCACAAGCCTGCTAGGCGCGGGCCCACCTGGCCGCGCCTAGGGGGCTTGTGGCCTCCCCTGGTGCCCTCTCCCTTGGTTCTGAAGCTCCCTGCATATCTTTTGTTCCGGAAAAAATCTTTTAGGAGGTTTTATTCCGTTTGGACCCCGTTTAATATTCTCCTCTGAAAAGGGTCAAAAAGATGGAAAAACAAGAACTGGCACTTGGCACTGAGTTAATAAGTTAGTCCCAAAAAAGATATAAAAGGCATACAAAACATCCAAAGTTTGAAAAGATAATAGCATGGAACCATCAAAAATTATAGATACCTTGGACACGTATCAAGCATCCCCAAGCTTAACTCTTGCTCGTTCTCGAGTAGGGAAGTGATAAAGACTGAATTTTTGATGTGGAATGCTACCTAGCATATTTGTCCTTTGTAACTTCTTTCATGTGACATGAATGTTCAGATCCGTAAGATTCAAAACAATAGTTTGCTATTGACATGAAAATAGTAATACTTCAAGCAAACTAGCAAGGTAATCATGAACTTTCAAAATAACAAGGCCAAAGAAAAGTATCCCTACAAAATCATATAGTCTGGCTACGCTCCATCATCCCCACACAACTAATTTAAATCATGCACAACCCCGGTATTGGCCAAGTAATTGTTTTCGCACTCTTACTTTCTCAAACCTTTTTCAACTCTCACGCAATACATGAGCGTGAGCCATGGATATAGCACTATAGGTGGAATAGAGTGTGGTGGAGGTTGTGGGACAAAAAAGGAGGAGATGGTCACATCGACTCGCCGTACCAAAGGGCTATGGAGATGCGCATCAATACATATTAATGTAAAAGAGTAGGGATTACCATGCAATGGATGCACTTAGAGCTATAAGTATGTGAAAGCTCAAAAGGAGAACTAGTGGGTGTGCATCCAACTTGCTTGCTCACGTAGACCTAAGGCAATTTTGAGGAAGCCCATCATTGGAATATACAAGCCAAGTTATATAATGAAGATTCCCACTAGCATATGGTGGTGACAAAATAAGAGACTCTCAATCATGAAGAACATGGTGCTATTATGAAGCACAAGTGTGGAAAAGATAGTCGCATTGTCCCTTCTCTCTTTTTCTTTCTTTTTCTTTGTTTGGGCACTTTGGCCTCTTTCCATATCTCTCTCTCTCTCTTTTTGTGGGAAACTTTGGACTTTTTTTATTTCCTCACATGGGACAATGCTCTAATAATGATGATCATGACACTTTAATTTACTCACGGCTCAATGCTTAGAACGATGAGGACTCTATAGGAAATGCCTCCGGCAGTGTACCGAGATGTGCAACGATCTAGCTTGGTGTATGACGTTAAAACATCTTGCTAGCTATCTTATGATCATGCAATGGCAATATGAAAGTGACGTCACATGTCATGAGACGGAAGGGTGGGAGTTGCATGGCAATATATATCTCGGGATGGCTATGAAAATGCCATAATATGTAGGTATGGTGGCCGTTTTGAGGAAGGTGTATGGTGGTTTTGTGTACCGGCGAAAGTTGCGCGGCACTAGAGAGGCTTGCAATGGTGGAAGGTGAAAGTTCATCTATACGATGGACTCACATTAGTCATGAAGAACTCACATACTTATTGCGAAAGTTTTTATTGGTAATCGAAACAAAGTGCTAAACGCATACTCCTAGGAGAAGGGTTGGTAGGTGTTAACCATCGCGCGATCCCGACCGCTACACAAAGGACGACCATCAATAAATCAATTATGCTCCGACTTCCTAACATAGAGGTTCACCATACGTGCATGTTACGGGAATCACTAACTTCAACACAAGTATTTCTAGATTCACATCACCCTACTAACGTAACTCTTAATATCACCAAATCCATGTCTCAAAACCACTTGAGAGGATTCAAACTTCTCTTTCTAATCAATGCACAAGAATATGAAAGTTTTATTGTATCCTCTTTGGGTGCCTATCATCGTTCGGACTACTTTCATAGCACATGCCAACTACCAAGTTACTTAGAGCGAGCACTCTCAAAAAGATATAAGTGAAGATCGGGAGTTCTTATTTCTCCAAAATATGACACCGCCGTGCTCTAAAAGATCTAAGTGAAGCACTTAGAGCAAAGTTATCTAGCTCAAAAGATATAAGTGAAGCACATGTGAGCTAAATTGCCTAACTTAAAAGATATAAGTGAAGCTCAATGAGTATTCTAGCAAATTCACGATGAGTGCATGCCTCTCTCAAAAGGTGCGCAGCAAGGATGATTGTGACACAACAAAAATAAAAGACTCCTATAATACATGACGCTCCAAGCAAAACACATATCATGTGGTGAATAAAAATATAGCTCCAAGTAATGTTACCGATGGATTGAAGACGAAAGAGGGGATGCCTTCCCCGGGCATCCCCATGCATAGGCTTTTTGGTGTCCTTGAATTTGGCTTGGCGTGCCTTGGGCATCCCCAAGCTTTAGATCTTTCCACTGTTTATCCCTTTGTCAATGAGAACATCACCAAAACTTGAAAACTTCACAACACAAAACTTAAACAAAAACTCATGATATCATTAGCACAAGAAAACAAACTACCACCTCTTGAAGTACTATAGCAAACTTGATTTCTATTTATATTGGTGTTAGATTACTGTATTCTCACTTTTCCATGTCTAATCCCCCCCGATAATATCCATAGTTTCATCAAAATAAGCAATCAACACAACAAAAATAGAATCTGTCAAAAACAGACCAGTCTATAGCAATCTGTATACTTCGTATACTTCTGGTATCTCCAAAATTCTGAAAAATTATGACAGTTTGGGAAATTTCCATATCAACCAGTAGCAAAAAGAATCAACTCAAAAGATCTTTCTGGATAAAACTGAAAAATAATTTCGTGAGCAAAAAGTTTCTGTCTTTTTCCAGCATGTTCAAACAACCATCACCAAACTAGTCATAAAGGATTTACTTGGCTCAAACACAAAAGACACAATCATAACAGAATTATGATGGTTTGGACGCAACAAAACAGAAAGCAAAAAAGTAAAGATAAATTCATTGGGTTGCCTCCCAACAAGTGCTATTGTTTAACGCCCTTAGCTAGGCATAAGGTGAAAGAATCACGTATCGTCGTCTTTGGTACTCAAACCCTAAGTAGCCCTCATCATGGATTCATAAGGCAATCTTATTTTATTTCTAGGAAAAGTTTACATGCCCTTATTTAATGGAAATTGAAATATAATATTCCCTTCCTTCATATCGATGACAGCACCAATAGTCCTTTGGAAAGGTCTACCAAGAAAGATAGGACATGTCGGATTGCAATCAATATCAAGCACAATGAAATCCATGGGTACATAGTTCCTATTTGCAATAATAAGAACATCATTGATCCTTCCCATGGGTTTCTTAACAGTAGAATCCGCAAGATGCAAATTAAGAGAGCACTCATCAATCTCATTAAAACCTAGAACTTCACATAAAAACTTTGGAATCGCGGAAACACCAACACCCAAATCAGACAAAGCATTGCATTCATAGTTTTTGATATTGATTTTGATAGTAGGATCCCACTCATCATGAAGTTTTCTAGGAATAGAAACTTCCAATTCAAGTTTCTCTTCAAGAGATTTCATCATAGCATCGACGATATGATCAGTGAAGGCCTTCTTTTGGCTATAAGCGTGTGGAGAGTTTAGCATGGATTGCATCAAGGAAATACATTCAATCAAAGAGAAACTATCATAATTGAATTCCTTGAAATCCAAAGTAGTAGTTTCATTACTACTCAAAGTTTTGATATCCTCTACTCCACTTTCAATGCTTTTAGCATCAAGATAGATACACTCCGAATCATTGTTGTGTTTTTCAACCAAGGTGGATTCATATCCTGCCCCATCATCATTAGGTTTGACACAAGGAAACAAGGATTCAATGGGAGTCATACCAAGCACTTTAAGATCTTCGTGATTCCCATCATGAGAACACGCCTTTTTAAGCCATTCATGTCTAGCACGAATTTGGGCGGTTCTTTCTTTACTATCATTCACGGAAACACGCATAGCTTTCAAAGTTTCATCTATATTGATCTTGGGAGGAGCACATCTAACTTTCAAAGCATCAATATCAAGAGACATTCTATCAACGCTCCTAGCCAAATAATCAATTTTGAGTAGTTTTTCTTCTATGGACGCATTGAAAATCTTTTGCGAGGTGATAAACTCTTTAATATTACTCTCTAGATCAGAGGGTAATTTATTGTTATTTCCATGAGCATTGTTGTAGGAGTTGCCAAAGTTATTAGAGGGATTACTAGGAAAAGGCCTAGGAATACAGTTTCCTCTAAAAGCATTGTTGTTGCCAAAATTATTCCTACCAACAAAATTAACATCCAAGCTTTCATTGCTACTCTAAATCAAGGAAGACAAGGGCATATCATTTGGATCTAAAGGAGCACCTTTACTAGCAAACAATTTCATTAACTCATCCATCTTAGCACTCAACGAGTTAATTTCTTCTATAGCGTGCACCTTTTTACTAGTAGGTGACCTTTCGGTGTGCCACTGAGAATAGTTTGTCATGATATTGTCCAGGAGTTTTGTGGCTTCTACTAATGTGATTTCCATGAAAGTTCCATCGGAGGAGGAGTCCAAGATATTTCTACAAGCAAAATTCAAACCAGCGTAGAAGATTTGTATAATCATCCAAAGACTCAAGCCATGAGCGGGACAATTTCTAATCATCAATTTAATTCTCTCCCAAAGTTGTGCAACATGTTCATGATCAAGTTGCTTAAAATTCATGATATCATTACGGAGAGAGATAATCTTAGCCGGCGGAAAATACTTGGATATATAAGCATCTTTGCACTTGTTCCAAGAATCAATACTATTTTTGGGCAAAGATGAAAACCAAGTTTTTGCTCGATCTCGTAATGAGAACAGAAATAGCTTCAATTTAATCACATCATTATCCACATATTTATTCTTTTGCGTATCGCATAACTCAATGAAGGTATTAAGATGGGATGCGGCATCTTCACTAGGAAGGCCGGAGAATTGCTCTTTCATAGCAAGAATCAGCAAAGCAGCATTGATTTCATATGATTCCACACTAGTGGCGGGAGCAATGAGAGTACTAATAAAATCAATATTATTAGTATTCGAGAATTCACAAAGTTTGGTGTTTTCAGTCATGGTGACTTCAGCAAGCAGACAAGCACACAAGCGAACAGAAAGCAAGCGAAAGAAAAGGGCGAACGAAAAAGGTAAATATTTTTGTAAATATTTGTTTTTCAGAAGTGGGGGAGAGGAAAACGAGAGGCAAAAAAGTAAATGCAAGAGATGAGTTTGTGACACTTACTTGGATAAGCTTCACTTGATGCTCCCCGGCAACGGCGCTAGAAATTCTTCTTGCTACCTCTTGAGCTTGCTTTGGTTTTTTCCCTTGAAGAGGAAAGGGTGATGCAACACAGTAGGAGTAAGTATTTCCCTCTGCTTGAGAACCAAGGTTTCAATCCAGTAGCAGTATCAAGATGAGGAACCAATGTACCTATGCAAAAACAGCAAACTTGCACCCAACACTACAAAGGGGCTGTCAATCCCTTCACGATTGATTGCAAGGTGAGATCTGAAGGCGGAAAGTGCAACAAAGTAAAAGTGTAGGGCTGAAAATATGATGTGAAGTAGACCCCGGGGCCATAGTGTTCACTAGAGGCTTCTCTCAAAATAGCAAATATTACGGTGGGTGAACGAATTACTGTCGAGCAATTGATAGAACCGCGCAAAGTCATGACTATATCTAAGGCAATGATCATACATATAGGCATCACGTCCGAGACCAGTAGACCGATACTTTCTACATCTACTACTATTACTCCACACATCGACCGCCATCCAGCATGTATCTAGTGTATTGAGTTCATGACGAACAGAGTAACACCTTAAGCAAGATGACATGATGTAGAGGGATAAATTCATGCAATAGATATAAACCCCATCTTTTTACCCTTGATGGAAGCAACACGATGCGAGCCTCGCTACCCCTTCTGTCACTAGGTGAGGTCACTGCACGGTATGAACCCAAAACCAAGCACTTCTCCCATTGCAAGAATCATAGATCAAGTTGGCCAAACAAAACCCACAACTCGAAGAGAATTACAAGGATATGAAATCATGCATATAAGAGATCAGAAGAAACTCAAATAAGATTCATAGATAATCTGATAATAAATCCACAATTCATCGGATCTCGACAAACACACCGCAAAAGAAGACTACATCAGATAGATCTCCATGAATATCATGGTGAACTTTGTATTTAAGATCCAAGAGAGAGAAGAAGCCATCTAGCTACTAGCTATGGACCCGAAGGTCTATGGTGAACTACTCACGGATCATCGGAGAGGCAATTGTGTTGATGAAGAAGCCCTCCGTATTCGAATCCCCCCCCTCCGGCAGGGCACCAGAACGTGACCCAGATGGGATGTTGCGGAGATAGAAGCTTGCGGCGGCGGAAAAGTATTTTCGTGGATCTCCCTCATGGTTTTTTTATTTTTCGGGGATTTATAGGCGAAAGAAGTAGGGAAGAGGAGCCATAGGGGGCCCACAAGCCTGCTAGGCGCGGGCCCCCTTGCCGCGCCTAGGGGGCTTGTGGCCTCCCCTGGTGCCCTCTTCCTTGGTTCTCAAGCTCCCTGCGTATCTTCTGTTCTGGAAATAAATCTTTTCGCAGGTTTTATTCCGTTTGGCACTTTTCTTCAAGGCAGCAAGCGTCGGGCCTAGAAGGCTATCCAACCTAGAAGGCCATCCAACCCCACTCTTCTTCAAGGCCGCAAGCGTCGGGTGCTCGCACCTCATGACTGCCCCGGGGCTACAAGCAATGGGGCCCCTCCCATGTTGGGCGGGGCCGAGAGACACGCGCCTCGTGCAGCCCTCCTCCTCCTCCAGGTCCCAGCGGCCGGCCCCAAGGCGCATCACTCAGACAACCACCAAGGGCGTGAAAACAATGTTGGAACGATCGATGCACACACTGGTGCGCATCACTAAGACCAGGTCGGCCCCCGACAGTTCGGGGCGACCATACAGGAGAGCTCCCTCTGACGTAGCCAGCGAAAGGCAAAGGCATTGGCACGGACGAACTACGACAACGGAGACGCGCTGAGGTAGCAAGGGGGGGAGTCAGCACCGAGCGGCGCTGGGACCAACCAACGGCAGCAACAGGAATAAGCGACTACGCATGGAGGATTATCGCAGGAAGATCTTCAAGCAGCACGACCGGGAGGATCCCCCTCCACCATCGAGAGGGACTGCCATCGTCGCGCTGCTGAATGGCCATGGAGGACGATCGAACGCCTACATGGAGCCGTACGTGTCGGAGTATTCCGTATCACTTGACCCTCCCGATGAGGAAGAGCCTCAAGCGTCCACACCGGGAGCCTATCTTGCTCAGGAGTGAGGAACACTTTGGGGCCCCTCCTTGAGCCGGGCCCAAGAGGCGCGGGCAGGGAGGTGCCCCCAAGCCGCGGGGCGTGGCGCCAGTCGCCTTCCCCACGAAGCAACTAGAAGGGCTGAACCCCAGGCCTCAGGAGGACGAGTCAGATGCAGTGACGAAACACAAGTGGCACGGGCCACCTGCGGCAACCACAATGCACGTATGGGCGCTGAAGGCGAGGCCTCACGAGGCGCCCCTCACGCACAAATAAGCGATTCGAGGTAATTTTTTGGGTTTAATGCATTAGGAAGCGTCTGCTAATTGCACGAACTTCAAATATTCAGGGCATGTCTTTTTCCATCCTATCACTTGCGCCAGCTTCCATAACTTCTACTGCCTCCATTCGAGAACCTGACATCTTGCCTTGCTTGCATCTTTGGGAGAACCCCCCCCTGCTCGGGGGCTCCGGTCAGAGCACGGCGCCTCATCACGGGACCTGGGGAGGCCTCGTGGCTCCCGAGGGCCACGGCCAACTGGAAGAGATGGGCGCCGCTTGAGCGTCAAAAGGGGGCTCCTGAGCATGGCGCCACAGGAGACTTACTGATCATAAGGTCACCTGCTACCCTTGATATCGTCCATGGACAATCATCGTTATCAGGGGTGGCAGGGCTTGACCCCGTGGCTACATCCATTTAGTCGGTCCCACTTCAATGGTGGTCGGGAAATGTGCGGGACTGGATCTTAGCGACATAGAGCCGCTCGAATGTCAAAGGGGGCTTCTGAGCATCGCGCCTCAGGAGCCTTACCGGTCACAAAGCCACTTGACCCCCGGGTGAGGGCCTTGCCCCGTGAGGCGCCTCACGGTGGCAGGGAAATGTGCGGGACTGGATCCTGCCGACGTAGGGCAATAGAAAAGCCCTCAACCGTTCTCAGGAGAACGAGCGTGGGGGACCTGCATCAACCCACAGCAACTCTGCATCGTACTTCAATCCTTCCGGAACCTACTTCATCCCATGACACTCTCACATAATAACGAGCCGAGGTTGTATACACCCAGGGCCCCCCGAGAACGCAGAAGGGGTCCACCCCACACCTAGTGGTAGCCCTATGCTCAAGGCTGGGGAGAAGACGGCAATAATCAACACATTCCACCAATGACTTCTAAAATCAGGCGCCTAATGCCTCGGGGGTAGGGACACTCGCGAGCCCAAAGAGTCCTCGCGACCTCCCATATACACCCCCAGCGTGACACCCTCAAGTAATAACGAGTCGAGGCTGTATACGCCCAGGGCCCCCCGAGGACATGGAAGGGGTCCACCCCACGCCTAGTGTAAGCCCTATGCTCAACACTGGGGATGGGGCAACCAATCCAGTCCACCAATGACTATGCCCCCAGCTAGCAAAGGAACCAACTCAGTCCATCAATGGTTGTGCTAGCTTAGGTGCCGGACGCGGCGTTTTTCTTGCTTCTTCTTGGGCCTTGAACTGTCTTCCGCTGAACTTAAACTTGCCGATTTCAAAAGTTGGTTTTTCACTTTCAGTACCCAATGTTTGAAAAACCAAAAGGGGGACAACTTTCTCTTGCGCTTTCTCATTTCGCCGGCTTCAAAGCCTCCTTTTCCAAATGACATTTTTGGATATGAACGCTCCGCACCACACCTAGGAGTCAAGGAGCACGAAAGCAAGGACTTGCCGCCCCAGGGGAAAACACTTTTCAGTAGCTAACCCTCGTTCGGGGGTCCGGACCGAAACTTGATACCACCAAAAAGAGTCTCGGTAGGCCTCAGGGCCCCCTCGAGCGATGACCAAAGGAACACCGTGCGGAATTGTTCGAGCGAAAAAAGGGGGGCTCTTGGGCACCGCCTTAGGAGCCTTACCGGTCAGAATGCCACTCGCCACTGTTGGCGATGTCCCGGAGCTCCGATCGGCGTCAGGAGTGGTGGGCCCCCGCCCTGTGAAGTGCAAACCTAACAAGGGGGGGGATGTGCAGGACAGGGTCCTGTCGACGTAGAGCAGCTTGAGCATCAAGGGGGCCACTGAGCAGCATGCCTCAGGAGCCTTACTGTTCACAAAGCCACTCGGCCACCCAGGTGTCGACCACATTGGCACCTGGGGCATCGGGTTTTTCCCCGTGAGCAACAACCTTGGTAACGGGTGGCGCCTTATGGAGGAAGGGAAATGTGCGAGACCGGGACCTGCAGACGTAGAGTGCTGAAAGGGTCTTCACCCCGTCCCATCTACAAAACAGGAGCTACTCCGCAGGGGCTACGCAAGAGACCGGCGCAAACCCACGAGCTAAGTACCCAGCAGGCCCAGATCGGGACCATATGGTTTCACATCAGACTAACAATGAATTAAAAATATGTGCACTAATGAAGGGATATAGAGCCTAAGGATTCAGTCGCGGCAAGGGAGGAGGTTATCAACCAAGTGTGCGGCGACACGGGCGGTACCTCGGGAGGACGGGACCTCCTAAGGGACCCGGCCGCCGTTACTCCTGAGCGACGGCTCGGGTAGCTACGAGCCCTATGCAAAGAAGCCGAGCTGCAATGACTACCGGCAAGCGAGCAATCGTGTGACAGCCCGAGCCCGACGCTCCAGAAGATTCCCCTCTTATTCTATTGTCGCGCGCCGTGTGATTATTTTAAATTTCGCATCATCATGGCAACATGCGCATCATCTTCATTACATCGGCACTCCGTTGCCAGCACTTTTCAAAACTTGCATCCGTTATTAGTTGTCGGTTCTCTCTGTTCTTGTCGTTGTCTGTTTTGAGCCCGACCACACATGCACGCGCCCGAGACATCGATTAAACCTTGTTTTAAAAAGTGTGCATAAAACATTCTTTTATTGCGTTGAAACTTGGCATGCGATCTTATTTTAATATAGGTAGACCGTCTGCCAACTTTCGTCGCAATCGGAGTCCGTCTGGTACCTGACCGCTCGACCGTAGCAGCACCGTCTTCGGTTATTCATCGAACATTTTTCCATATTTTAAAAATGCGTGTCACTGGCGCACCACTTCCCTCTCATCTTTTCCTAAGCCTCTCTACACAGCCACCTAGCCCGTCCTCGCGGTCGGAACCGTTTGATTCCTGACTCCGTGACAGCAGACCTTCCCCTGCAACGGCACCAGAGGAATGCTGCTAGCAGTCTCTGGCAATCGAAACTAGAAGAATGTTGTTGACGGCCCACCAGCGCGTGGGATCGTAGCAGTTTTCGAGGGTAGAGTATTCGACCCAAATTTGTTGATACGCCTATAGGAGGTGAGAGGATACTCTCAAGTATTAGCAGCTGAATATGTCAGATTCAACTACACCTGAAAGATTAGTATCTTCAAGCAAAGTAGAAACAGCAAAGTTGTATGATAATAACGGTGTCAGAAACGATCTGTTGACACGGCAGACTATTTCTAACGCTTGTATCAATGGCGCCAAGTTGCCTTATTGACGGAAATTGTCTATTCCCATCAATGACCAGCGTACCAAAATTGTAGCAGGTAACAACAGTGTAACGAGTAATAGCAGTGGCAAGGAACAACAGTAGTGACAGCAGTAGCAAGTAGCAACAGTAGCAAGCGACAGTAGTAGCAACAGTAGCAGCAGAGCAAGACAAGTAACAGCAGCAGTAGGACAAACTCATAGGCAATGGGTCGGTGATTTGTTTGGATGATATTCATCATGCAACAGTTATAACACGGAGAGATATGTGGCTAGCTCCCGTTCGTCAATGTGATGTAGGCATCCATTCCGTGTGTCGTCATACGTGCTCAGGGAAAAGAACTTGCATGACATCTATTGTCCATCCCTCCCGTGGCAGCGGGGTCCAAAAGGAAACTACGGGATATTAAGGTTCTCCTTTTAATAAAGAACCGGACCAACGCATTAGCACTTGGTGAACACATGAACTCCTCAAACTATGATCATCACCGGGAGAGGTTCCGATTATTGTCACTCCGGGGTTGCCGGATCATAACACATAATAGGTAACTACAACTTGCAAGATCGGATCTAAAACACACATATATTGGTGACAACATAATAATATTATGGCACTCGGGCTCTAGTGACAAGCATTAAGCATGGAAAAGTAGTAGCAACATCAATCTAAGAACATAGTGAATACTAGGGATCAATCCCCGTCAAAACTAACTCGATTACATGGTAGATCTGATCCTACTCATCACCGCCCAACGATCCTACGAATATATTACTCACGAACGACGAAGAGCTTCATGGAATTGGAGAGGGAAGAAGGTTGATGATGACGATGGCGACGATTTCCCCTCTCCGGAGCCCAAAACGGACTCTAGATCTGCCCTCCAGATGAAGAACAGGTTGTGGCGGCGCCTCTGTGTCGCAAACGCGACGAAATCTTCTCTCTCTATTTTTTCTGGGACGAAAGTGAACTTATAGAGCTGAGATTGGGGGCGGCAGAGCCACGTGGGCCTCACAAGCTTGCCCACCACCACTAGGGGGGTGGCGGCTAGAGGGCTTGTGGCCCACTGGCCCACCCCCTCAGGTGGATCTTTGCGCAGCTAATTTTCATATTTTCCAAAAATAATCTCCGTAAATTTTCAGGACGTTTGGAGAACTTTGATTTCTACACAAAAACGACACCAAGGCAATTCTGCTGAAAACAGCGTTAGACCAAATTAGAGTCCAAAACAAAGGCAAAAGAGTTTGGAAAAGTAGATACGATGGAGATGTATCAACTCCCCCAAGGTTAAAACCTTGCTTGTCCTCAAGCAACTCAGTTGAAAAACTGAGAGAGAAAGAAAAACTTTGACAAACTCTATTTGATCTTGTTGTTGCAACTATGTCTAAATCATAACCAGAATTTCAGCAAGATCACAAGTTAACCACATAAGCAAGTGACACAAAGGTCTCATGGTAAACTATCAATGGCATAATCAGCTAACGAGCAAATAATAATGAGTTTCGAATACCAACACTTCAATCAAAACAAGCATGAAGCAATATGAATTGGTGGTATCTCGCTAGCTCTTTCGGAGACCGCAAAACATAAATGCAGAGCACTTTCAAAGATCAAATGCTAACTAAACATTGTAATTCATAGCAACGAAGATCCAGTCATAGTCATACTCAATATGAATCAAAAGCAAAGCATAAAAATGACAGAGCTGCTCTCTAATTGGTGCTTATATAAGAAGAGGATGACTTGACAGGAAAATAAATAGACAAGCCCTTCGCAGAGGGAAACATTGATTTGAAGAGGTGCCAGAGCTCAAGCTTTGAAAACAGAGGTAATAATTTTGGGTGGCATGCTTTCATTGTCAATGCAATGACCAAGAGTTCTCAATATCTTCCATGCTACTCATGCTATAGGCGGTTCCCAAACAGAAAAGTAAAGTTTTAACTCCCCCACCACCAATCAATCACACTCCACGGCTAGCCGAATCCTCAGGTACCGTCCATACTAACATCAATCCGGGGGGAGGATTGTTTTACAGTTATGTTTTCGAATTAAGCGTGGAACTGGGAATTCTAATTACCGGCCCCTTTCTCGTGAATGACAGTGAATAAACACATGTCAAGGATAACACTCCTAGCATGGAAGATACCAATAGCCCCCTGTCAGGACATGAGCGGTTCGGGCATGCAAAACAAATTATTTCTTGAAGGTTTATAGATTGGAACATGCAAATTAACTTGGAATGGCAGGTAGATACCACAAATAGGTAGGTATGGTGGACTCTCATGGAAAAACTTTTGGGTTTATGGAGGTGGATGCATAAGCAGTATTCCGCTTAGTACAAGTGAAGGCTAGCAAAAGACTGGGAAGAGACCAACTAGAGAGCAACAACAGTCATCAAGATGCAATGAGTTTGACTAACATTGAATCAAGCATGAACAGGATATAAATCACCATGAACACGAACATCATAGAGGCTATGTTGATTTTGTTTCAACTACATGCATGAACATGTGCCAAGTCAAGACACTTGAATCATTCAAAGGAGAATACCATCCTATCGTACTACATCATAGTCATCTCAAAATCTATGTTGGCATTCAAGACAAACCATTATAAGCTCTCAGCTAAATAAGCATGGCATCAGAAACTATGATCTCTAAGTTGTCATTGCAAACATGGTTCTCTCACAACAAAGCTGAATCTTGGATGACAAGCTAGTCATATTTACAAAAACAAAATAGATAGAGTTCATACCAGCTTTTCAGTCTCAGTCACTTCATCATATATCATCATTATTGCCTTTCAATTGCACGATCGAACGATGTAAACAATAATAAGAGTTCTCGTGCATTGGACTAAGCTAAATCTGTAGGCAAACACAAAGGAGAAGACAAAGTAATATGGCTCTTTGAAAGCTAAACAGGTATGCATGCAAGAACCAATAAACATTGTAACCAATATCTTCTACCTTGACCCAAAGAAAAAAAAACTATTTACATGGGAAAACTCCCAACAAGCAAAAGAAGAAAGGAAAATCTTTTTGGGTTTTCTCAAAAGCATACAAAAGAAGAAAACGAAAATAAACTAGCATGGATAATACAGTGGCAAAGTGTGAACACCTGCTAACATAGCATAAGCATGAATATAAAGTCATGAGAAACACATACTCCCCCAAGCTTAGGCTTTTGGCCTAACTTGGTCTACTCCCATGGTGGGAAATCACCAGCTCCAGGATACTGCGGAGCAGACTGTGGATGCCACTGATGTGTGAGCTCCTCTGGCTCCCACTGATAAACTGGCTTCTGGTTCTCGACTGGTGGCTCGGGCATGGGCGTCTGTGGTTGGGCCAAGCCCCAATATGCGTAGATGTTCGAGGGCGTAATAGTGTACCTGCCTGCATGAAGATCGAACAGAGAAGGAGCAGGCAAAGTAATAGTCTCTCGAGTACCCTGACTAAATACCAGGTTAAAAATCATCCGTCTACTAGCATCTCTATCCAGAAAATCATGGCGAACCATGCTGTCATAATCCAGATATTTCTCAGGGAGAAGCATCTCTCCTTCCTCTCCTAGTCTAATGGGTATTTCAAAGTGTCTGGCAAGACGGGTAGCATAGATACCTCCATAGACGACACCCTTGGAACGGTTGGTGTTCAACCGCTGGGCTACTATAGCACCTAGTCTATAAGTCTTATCGTTATAAAGGCATTGGCACAAAACCGCAAGGTCTGGAGAACTAAGTGATCCAGCCTCCCCACGGCCAATCAAACATTTTCCCGCAAATAGTGAGAAGTACCGAAGCACAGGAAAATGTATACTAGCAATTCTAGCGCGAGACACTCCTCTCTCCTCTCCAACAGCAATAGTACCAATGAAATCCTCCAAGTCCCGTGGACGAGGGTCACGGATATCCCCAACATAAGGTAATTTTCATACATTGCAAAAATCATATAGTGTCATGCACT
Source organism: Hordeum vulgare subsp. vulgare (assembly GCF_904849725.1). Taxonomy (NCBI): domain Eukaryota; kingdom Viridiplantae; phylum Streptophyta; class Magnoliopsida; order Poales; family Poaceae; genus Hordeum; species Hordeum vulgare. The sequence continues at coordinate 384,942,346 of NC_058523.1, read as the reverse complement.
AGGGGACATCGTATATCATGAACTCAACCATGGGAGGATTCTTCCTCGGATAAAAGTTGAAGCTTTGAATGAAAATATTGGTGAGGAGGAGGTATTGCGAGCACTTATCTTCAACAAACGCAATAAGACCTGTGTTTTCCACCAAGTAATAAAAGTTTTCATAAAGCCCAGCGGCGCGCAAAAATTCATCAGTTGTCCACTCGCACGCTCGAACTTCTGTGACTCGAGGGACTACGTACTTGGGGTGGTTCTTCTGATCCTCCTTGGAGTTACGGCTTGAGGAGCCTCTCAAGAACCTCCTCATCTTTTCCTTTTTCTAGCTCTGAAAAATTCTGAAAATTTTTAGAGACTTCGAAAGAAAAGTGAATGAAGAATAACCCAACTTGTAGCAACTACTCCTACTAGTGCCTAGAGACCGTATCACGCACTAAAACTACTTGGGACCAGATAAAATCAACATTTCTAGCTCAAAAACAGGGTCACCAAGGTAGCAAGAATACGCGAAGGATAAAGCACTAGAGCAAAAACTAATTGGACCAATGGAGGAGTCACTTACCAAGGAGTAATTTCCCCAAAATGGTTCGGAGAATGGTGCTTTGAGCAAGGAGATCGAAAATCATAGCCAAATGAGCAAGACCACAGGTTTGAGCTGCGAAACATTTTTTTCTAGAGGTCGAAGAAGAGGCTGGGAGCTGGAATGAGTGGAGGGGGTCCCTGTGGGCCCCACAAGCTTGCTAGCCGCCACCAGGGGGTGGCGGTGGCAGGGCTTGTGGCCTACTGGTCAGACCCCCAGGCCAGCTCTTAGTCCCAATATTTTTCAAATATTCCAGAAAAAATCATACTAAATTTTCAAGACCATCGGAGAACTTTTATTTTCGAGGTATTTTTCTCCGGGACACTAAAACAGAAAACAAGAAAAGCTAAACTAAATCTATCATTTTTCTTCTAAGCTACAGAAAATGAAAGCTTAAAATAGAGGTATGTGACTCTTTGATTCATCCATTTCATGGTCATCGAAAGAATTCCATCAATGGGGTTGATCAAGTCCTCATGACAAAACCTTCTCGAATCGCAAGAGAGAATGGAGAATTTTCGAATAGCCACTAAGTCACCTCAATGGGGATATGTATCTCCCCAACAAGCAAATCATACTTCATCTTGACACGAGGAATAGGGCATTCAAAGCACCCAATAAGAATTGATGAAGTCTTTTCGATAGCATTGATGCAATGTACTTGATATTGTTTCTTCAGAAAGTGCACTATGTGCTCATTACCGTTGACATGGAAAGTGACATTGCCTTTGTTGCAATCTATAGCAGCCCCTGCAGTGTTAAAAAAGGGTCTTCCCACGATGACATCCATGGCATCGTCCTCGGGAATATCCAAGATAACAAAGTCTGTTAAGATAGAGGTGTTAGCAACTACAATAGGCACATCCTCGCAAATGCCGATAGGGAAAGCAGTTGTTTTGTCGGTGATTTGCAGAGAAATTTCAATGGGTGTCAACTTATCCAATTCAAGTCTACGATAAAGAGAGAGCGACATAACACTAACACCGGCTCCAAGGTCACATAAGGCAGTTCTTACGTAGTTTCCTTTAACGGAGCAAGGTATAGTGGGCACTCCGGGATCGCCAAGTTTCTTAGGAGTTCCACCTTTGAAAGTGTAATTGGCAAGCATGGTGGAGATCTCAAGATCTAGTATCTTCCGTTTATTAGTCACGATATCTTTCATGTACTTGGCATACAGAGACATCTTGAGCATATCATTTAACCGCATCTGCAGAAAGATGGGTCTTATCATCTCAACGAAGCGCTCAAAATCCTCATCATCCATTTTCTTGGATGGCTTAGGAGGAAAGGGCATATATCTCTGAACCCATGGCTCCCTTCCTTTACCATGCTTTCTAGCTATGAAGTCATTCTTATCGTATTTATTAGGTTGTGGGTTATCAGGATTAACCGAAGGTTCAATCTCCACATCCTCATCATTGCTAGGTTGAGCATTATTATGAACATCACAGTCCATATTCTCACCAGGTTCATGTTCATCGCCAGATTGTGTTTCTGCATCAGACGCAGAAATATCATTAGGTTCTTCAGGTGTGACAATATTTGGTGAACTGGCATGTAGGTTTCTATCATCCTTCTTCTTCTCCTTAGGATGACTGGGTGTATCAGCATTAATTCCTTGAGAATCTTGACCAATTCTCTTAGGATGACCTTCAGGATACAAAGGTTCCTGAGTCATTTTGCCTCCTCTAGTAATGACTCTGACAGAGTTGTCATTTAATTCCTTGAGCAAGTCATTCTCGGCTTTAAGTACTTGTTCTACCTCAGTAGTAATCATAGAGGCATGTTTACTCAGAAGCTTCAGATCATTGACATTTGTGTGTAAACCAGCACTTAAATGTCTAAGCATACGAGCACTTTGACCAAATGTCTGCTAACATAATCATTGAGACTCTGTTGTTTGGCAACAAAGTTGTCAAATTCATCAAAGCATAGGCTAGCAGGTTTCTCAAAAGGAATATCACTCCCATCAAACCTACGCAGAGAATTCACTTCTACTACGTGTATCGGGTTATCGAGACCATGGATCTCTTCGATAGGTGGTAGATTTTTGACATCTTCAGATCTAATGCCTTTCTCTTGCATAGATTTCTTGGCTTCTTGCATATCTTCGGGACTGAGGAATAGAATACCTATTTTCTTAGGAGTTGGCTTAGGAGGTGGTTCGAGAATAGTCCAAGCATTATCGTTGATCAAGATGTTATTCAGTAGGGTCTCAGCTTGTTCTACAGTTCGTTCCCTAAAAACACAACCGACACAACTATCTAGGTGGTCTCTAGAGGCATCGGTAAGTCCGTTATAGAGGATATCAAGTATCTCGTTCTTCTTAAGAGGGTGATCAGGCAAAGCATTCTGTAGCTGGACGAGCCTCCCCCAAGCTTGTGGGAGACTTTCTTCTTGGAGTTGAGCAAAGTTGTATATTTCCTGCAAGGCAGCTTGCTTCTTATGGGCAGGGAAATATTTCTCACAGAAGCAATAGACCATATCCTGGGGACTACTCACACATCCAGGAGCAAGAGAGGTGAACCGGGCTTTAGCGTCATCCTTTAGAGAGAATGGAAACAGCTTAAGGATATAGTAGTGGCGCATCTTCTCCTCATTAGTGAAAAGGGTGGCTATATAGTGTAGCTTAGCAAGATGGGCTACGACCGTCTCAGACTCATAACCGTGGAAAGGATCGGATTCGACTAGAGAGATTATCTCAGGATCGACAGAGAATTCATAATCCTTATCGGTGATAAAGATAGGTGAAGTGGCAAACTTCGGGTCGTATTTCATCCTAGCTTTCAGAGATTTTTCCTTCCACTTGAGAAGTAATTTCTCAGCGTCATAGGCATCCTTACACGCAAGAAAATCCTCAGCTATCTCTCCCTCCATAACGTAACCCTCAGGTATATTAGACAATTCATATCTAGGAGAGCTAGATCTAGCAGGAGCAAAAGCAGGTTGTAACTCAATAGTATCGACAGTTGTAGAAGAATCATGAGCATTGGCATTAACTCTAGCTATATGAGCATCAAGGAAGACCCCTAGTGGAACATAAGGAAAAGTAGTATCTCTAGCAGTATCAAGCATAACATCATTAGGCATAGTATCAAGCATAGTATCTCTAGCATCATCAGGCATAGCAGTATCAGGCATAGCATCATCAGGCATAGTATCAAGCACAGGCGACATATCAAGATTACTAGCAGGAGGTGACGTCGCAAACTTACTCATAACTGAAGGTGAATCAAGTACAGAGCTAGATGGCAGTTCCTTACCTCCCCTCGTAGTTGAGGGCAAGACTTTGGTTTTTGGATCCTTCAGATTCTTCATAGTGATCAGCAGATATAAATCCCAAGTAACTCAGAGAATATAGCAATACCTCCCCGGCAACGGCACCAGAAAAATGTTGACTCCGTGATAGCAGACCTTCCCCTCCAACGGCACCAGAAGAATGCTGCTAGCACTCTCCGGCAATCGAAACTAGAAGAATGTTGTTGACGGCCCACCAGCGCATGGGATCGTAGCAGTTTTCGAGGGAACAGTATTCGACCCAAATTTGTTGATACGCCTATAGGAGGTGAGAGGATACTCTCAAGTATTAGCAGCTGAATATGTCAGATTCAACCACACCTGAAAGATTAGTATCTGCAAGCAAAGTAGTAACAACAAAGTAGTATGATAACAACGGTGCCAGAAACAATCTGTTCACACGGCAGCCTATTTCTAACGATTGTAACAATGGCGCCAAGTTGCCACGTTGACGGAAATTGTCTGTTCCCGTCAACAACCAGCATACCAAAATTGTAGCAGGTAACAGCAGTGTAACGAGTAATAGCAGTGGCAAGGAACAACAGTAGTGACAACAGTAGCAAGTAGCAACAGTAGCAAGCGACAGTAGTAGCAACAGTAGCAGCAGAGCAAGACAAGTAACAGCAGCAGTAGGACAAACTCATAGGCAATGGGTCGGTGATTCGTTTGGATGATATTCATGAGGCAACAAATATAACATGGAGAGATATGTGGCTAGCTCCCTTTCGTCAATGTGATGTAGGCATGCATTCCGTGTGTCGTCATACATGCTTAGGGAAAAGAACTTGCATGACATCTATTGTCCATCCCTCCCGTGGCAGCGGGGTCCAAAAGGAAACTACAGGATATTAAGGTTCTCCTTTTAAAAAAGAACTGAACCAACGCATTAGCACTTGGTGAATACATGAACTCCTCAAACTATGGTCATCACCGGGAGTGGTTCCGGTTATTTTCACTCCTGGGTTGTCGGACCATAACACATAGTAGGTAACTACAACTTGCAAGATCGGATCTAAAACATACATATATTGGTGACAACATAATAAATTCAGATCTAAAATCATGGCACTCGAGCCCTAGTGACAAGCATTAAGCATGGCAAAGTAGTAGCAACATCAATCTAAGAACATAGTGGATACTAGGGATCAATCCCCGTCAAAACTAACTTGATTAAATGATAGATCTCATCCTACTCATCACCGCCCAGCGAACCTACAAATAGATTTCTCACGAACGACGAAGAGCTTCTTGGAATTGGAGAGGGAAGAAGGTTGTTAATGACGATGGCTACGATTTCCCCTCTCCGGAGCCCAAAACGGACTCCAGATCTGCCCACCAGATGAAGAACAGGTTGTGGCGGCGCTTCCGTGTCGCAAAAGCGACGAAATCTTCTCTCTCTATTTTTTCTGGGACGAAAGTGAACTTATGGAGCTGAGATTGGGGGAGGCAGAGCCACGTGGACCCCACAAGCTTTCCCACCGCCACCAGGGGGCTGGCGGATAGAGGGCTTGCAGCCCACTAGCTCACCCCCTCAGGTGGATCTTTGCGCAGGTATTTTTCATATTTTCCAAAAATAATCTCCGTAAATTTTCAGGACGTTTGGAGAACTTTGATTTCTGCACAAAAACAACACCAAGGCAATTCTGCTGAAAACAGCGTCAGTCCAGGTTAGTTCCATTCAAATCATGCAAATTAGAGTCCAAAACAAGGGCAAAAGAGTTTGGAAAAGTAGATACGATGGAGACGTATCAATTCCGATCGCACAGTTGAAACTGGGGCGAAAAACTGCTAACCCTAGCCCCCTGTCTCTAAATAGACAGCCATCCCTACCTAAAATTCAGACAAAACCCTAGTTGCCTCGTTTCCCGTGCCACCCCAACCAGCCGCCGCCACCTTGTCGTGCCCGTCAGCCACCACCCGCAGCCCGCAGCAGCCCAGATTGGGCCTGCCTAAGCCCATGCTGGCCTGGGTCGCCCGATCCGCTGCCCCTGCGCCCGAGCGCTCCAGGTCGGGAGAGGAGCTCCCGATCTAGAGCGGCGCCGCCCCGCTGCCTCACCGGCGAGTCGCCTCCGGAACGTCCCCAAGCCGGAGCGCCGCCCTCCGCTCCTCTTCTCTCGTCCTTCCCTCGTTTCTCTCCCTGTTATCTTTCTTAGTGCGCTCTCTCTCCCCGTGCAGGAACTCCATGGCCGCCATGGGAGTTGCCCCGAGCTCGCCTCCTGTGGAGTTGTGCTGACCCCGCCGGCCGGACCGGATCTGGTCAGCGGAGCCCCGTCCGCCTCTCCCCATCGCCTCCTGTGTAGCGGTGTCGCCGGAGCCTTGTAGAAGCGGCGCCGCCTTATCTTTCGGTCCCGAGTGGGATCGGGGCGAGGGGAGAAGCCCTAGCGCCGCTAGCGGCCCTGCGGAAGGCCTCCCGCAGCGGCCTCGATCCCGCGGCCGAGGAACTGTTTGGCATGCCTCGCCTGGGTCGCGACCTCTTGGTGGGCTGCGTCAGGGCTAGGTTCGCCGAGCCGAACCAGCTGCGTCGAGCCGCCCCAACCAGCATGCCCGTCGCCGCGTGGGCCGCGTGCCGGCCCAGCCCCGCTGCCTCTGCATCGACCGACTTGGGACGATCCCATGGGTGCGCACCCCTAATCCTCGCCCTAGGTGTATGGTAGTTATTTTGTGCATGCATGTTAGGCCTGGTAGACAGGATTCGGCCCATGGACATTTTTCTATTATCCGTGCGAATTTAATAATTCAGGATTAGAATATTTTAAAAATGGCTATAACCTTTAATCTGTATGTCGGTTTGCAACAATTTATATACGGATCTCGTGTAGAATTTCACGTAGATTATGATTTTACAACTTGCATGCATGTTTGGAATGGCTTGACCCGCCGTATGCCTAGATTTGTGCGCTGTCCTAATAGGGAATTATTCTGTAGCATTTTTTGCGCGTGTCCGGTTTGTTCAAATCCCGTAGATAAAATGTTGACGGTGTTCGTGACCCTTTGCCAAGTACTTTAGAGTAGTTGCTTGCATTTTTGCATGTAGGAGCTATCTATAGTTTGCTATGTCGTGTTTAGGACATATTCTCGCATATATGTGTGGCGTGAGTTTTATTTTGCAACCGCACATATTATATATGTTTTCGAGGTAGAAAAATCCATAGAATTTAACTGTGCATTTAGTTTTGCCTTCTGAGTAAATTAGTGTGCATGATATTTCTGCCATTTTGCCCTCCTATCTATTTTGTGAGATTTATTCCGTGCATGATATGCATGAGTTGTGAACTAGAGATATGCCCTTGGATATGTATGCTAGCCCTGGTAATTCTGGTTGCAATAAAAATCCATGTTTAGGTGTTGTTTTCTTGTTGTCAACATGCTAAAAAATAGTGCTGATTTGGAGATGCTGAAATATTTCTATGTCTGAAATCTGTTATATTTTGTTGCTGTTTTGCCATGAGTTTTCCTAGTGATCTACAGCTCCTTGGTGGTTGGTGCAATGGAGTTATTTGTGGCCCTTAAGATTATCTAGCATGATGTAAAATTATATGCCATTAGGTTCCCTGTAGCATGTAGTTTTACTACTGTCCATATGCCTTCAGATCGTAAACTGTACTATCAACAGTGTTATTTTCACTAAGTCTGAAATTGTGTGCGAGATACCATTTTTTGAGTTCTATTCCTAGTGTGCCATGCTTCCATGCTAGTTGTATTTAGTATGGTGTTGTTGTGCATCTTTACCACTACTGGCTTATGTCTTGTTTGAGAATTTTAGAATTAAGTAGCTTGTTGTTCTAGGCTGTAGAAAAAGGCATGTTGCTGTTTTTGGCAGATTATGACTATTTCTTGTGTAGCTTGTATTTGTTGAACCGTTGCTCCGTTTTGATCGTGTCCTATACAAAACTTGTTTAGAATATTGTGTAGGTTCATATTATCTTGTTGTTTGTCTGCTTTGGGATGCTTGTAACTGTCATTGTATACATATTGCATTCATGGCATCATATCTTGCGGTGATCATATCTTTTGAACCATAGCTCCGTTTCAATGATCTCTATGTGTAAATTGATAGGAACGACGCGTAGAATCACATGAACCTTTTTTTTGCTGTTTAACAAATATTAAAACGTTTTAGTTTAGATCTGGACAGAATTATAAATTAACGTATGAGGTCAGTTCGGAGATGTTGTATGTCGTTTCCAACCTCATTTAAAAGTCCTAGGTAGGTAGATTAATTACGCTTCAACTCTTGCCATGTTTAACAACATTTAATATTATCATCTACCTAAACAAGAGTAAAGTAAATAATTCGTATGTGGAGTTTCGTCAATATGCAACTCGTTGCATATTGAGCTTCACTTAATGTGTAGTTTTTGATTGAGTGAATTGCCATGTCATACGTGCATAATTGATACCGTTCATGCATCACATGTGTTGTGCATCATGTGGTGAATATCGTGTGTTGATTCTTGTTTCCGATTTGCTTCGTCTCGATAGAGTTCCGCAAGCGTGTCGGAAAGTGAGGACCTGTTCGACTACATCGGTTCGTCTTCTTCTCGGAGTCGTTCTTCTTCCAAGAGGGATCTAAGGCAAGATGACCATTTCCCTATATACCATTACTATCATTGCCATGCTAGTTGTTTCGTTTCTATTGCTATGTCTCGTTGCCTATCATGTGTTAAATGTCAGCCTCTCAACTTTGCCATGAAAACATTCAACCTGTTCACAACCTAGCAAACCACTGATTGGCTATGTTACCGCTTGCTTAACCATGTGTTAGCATTGCTAGTTGCAGGTGCAGTTGCTTCCATGTGTTAACATGGGTTCCTTGTTATATCACCCTATTAATGCTATTTAATATAATGCACCTATATACTTGGTAAAAGGAGGAAGGCTCGGCCTTTCTAGCCTGTTGTTTTGTTCCACCTTTGCTTCTTAGTTTTGGCTACCGGTGTTATATTTCATAATTGAGCGCTCCTAACACGATCGGGGTTGTTATGGGGACCCCCTTGATAATTCGTCTTAGATTAAAACTGGTCTGGCAAGGCCCAATTTTGGTACTACATTTGCCTAATAACCTAATAAAATGCATAGCGACCCACCGGCACCCGCAAAGTAATTAATCAACCCCCGGGCTAGTGCTCCGCATGAGTGTTGGTCCAACCTGTCAACCGCCGGTGGCTACCAGGGGCAACTCCGTGTTTGGCCTACCGGAAGTTCGGACAATCCATCATGTCCTAAGAACTAGATACGCGGCTCCTATCTGGATCGTCGGCACGTCGGGCGGCCTTGCTGGATTAGTTTTACCTTTTACGAAATGTCTTGTGCATCGGGATTCCGGTGAAACTTTGGGTAATCTCAGAGTTGAGGTTTTCCACTAAGGATTCCGACGAGATCGCGAGTTTTGTGATCGAGGATTTATATCTGGCTTGTGGTAATTTGTGATGGACTAGTTGGAGCACCCTTGCAGGGTTAAATCTTTCGGAAAGCCGTGCCCACGGTTATGTGGCAACGTGGAAACTTTGTTTAACATCCGGTTCTAGACGACTTGAAGTAAGCTTAATTAAAACTTGCCAACTGAGTGCGTAACCGTGATTGTCTCTTTCACGAGATCCTTCTTCGATCGAGGACATGGTGGGGTTATGTCTGACGTAAGTAGGTGTTCAGGATCATTCATTTGATCATCAGTAGTTCACATCTGCTATGCATAGATCATCCCTTCTTTTATTCTTGTATTCGTAAGTTAGCCACCTAAATAAATGCTTAGTCGCTTGCTGCAGCCTCACCACTTAACCATACCTCACCTATTAATCTTTACTAGTCTTGATACCTTTGGAAATGAGATTGCTGAGTCCTTGTGGCTCACAGATTACTGCAACAATAGATGCAGGTACAGTTAAAGGATTACTTGACGCGAGCACGTTGATTGTTCATTTGGAGTTTCTTCTTCTTCTTCTTCTTCATCGATCTAGGATGGGTTCCACGCCAGCAGCCTGGGATAGCAAGGATGGACGTCGTTCTTTTATCGTTTGTTTTCGTCTGTAGTCGGACCCTCCTCTTCTTCATGATGTTTATGTATTGTACTGATGTGACTCTGATGTACCTTGTGGCGAGTGTAAGCCAATTCCATATAATCTTATCTTTAGTACATGTACTTGTAACGATATCCATTCTTGCAAAACGACAAGATGCGCTTCTATCCCCGTCGAGGCCCTCGTGCCAAAATAAGGATAGGATCGCATCTTGGGTGTTACAAATCGACCCACGGGTGAAAGAGAAAACGGAAAACGACGAAGGTAACCAACAAAAGTTTAACGCCCAAATGGGTAGAGTTCTTGGTTTGGCGTTACAGGGAAAGAAACGGAATCTGGGAGACGCATAGGGGACAAGCATCAAGGCAAGGCCCAAAAGCTCGCGCATGTAAGACGCGCCCTCCTCCTCCACCCGGGAGACGTCGGCCTCCAGCGCCTCCACCACCTTGTCGAAGAAGGCGAGGTAGCCCCCGTCACTCCTCACATTTGGCAGCGCCAAGGCCTCCGCCGCAAACCGGCCAGTCGCGTCAGCCGCCTGACCGGCGATGCCCGCGAACTGCTTGGCACGCTCGGACGCTATCATCCTCGTCCTTGGCGGCTAAGATGGTGTCGGTCGCCTCCTGAACCTGCTTCCGTAGCGACGTCAGCTCTGCCTTGGCCTCCTCTTCGCCCCCACGGGTGGACTGGAGGGCAGCCTCAACACTCGCGAGCCGAGCCCGCAGCCCCTCCACTTCCTCTTGAAGCTCGCCTAGCCTAAGCTTCTTGGTTGAGGGCGCTCTAGGGTAAAGGAAGTATCAACGAACTAGCAGCAGATGAGGCGACAAGGAGAAGAGATGCAGACGAGGGACTTATTCGAAGCTCAGGGCCCAACGGTGACGGACACGCGACGACTCGGAGGGCCCTCCGCCGCTGCCCCCGGGGATGGATAAATGCGCGGAAGGTGGCGCGCGCTTCCCCCGGCTAAGATCACCTCTCGGAGACGCCATGAGGATGAGGAATGAAGGGAAGAAGAGGTTTTTTCGTGGCGAAGCAGAAGAAGCAAAGAAGGAGCTCAAGGTTGCAGTGCCTCCCCATTGGCGGGGGCTAGAAGATTCATAGGCGAACCACGACTACCAACCATCATGGGAGTACGAGCATCGCGCGCCTCACGAGGGTCACGACGTGGGCCGACTGGAGCGTTGCCGCTCACGTCTCTTCACCTGTCCGCCGAGCGGTCACGTCCGCAAACGACTGTTGAGAGTGGTCAGGCCGCACCACTGCCATTCAACGAGAGCAATGGTGGCCGACGTGGTTCTTGGAGATCGTGCCTTCGTGGCCTGGTCGCTGGACACGTGTGCCGCCTGGCCCGCACGCAAATAGGGTCCATGACGCTTCAGGCCGACCTCAAGGTTTCGCGAAGAGGCCAACCCAGACACGCCTTGTGCCCGGGGGCTACTGTTTGCGTTCTGGGAATGGGTGTACCTATACTTGCCAGCCTACGGCCCAGGTCTAGCCCGCTTCATCAAGCAAACTAACAGACCCGGCACCACTCAAGGCAAGGCCCTCGTGAGGGGCCACGCTTCACGAGGAGGTACGTCATCCAGACCCGCAGGGGGCCTCCTGAGGACCCTGCCCCCTCGTAGCGGCGGATATTCTAAGGCGAGGCCCGACGTCAGGAGTCAAGGGTGACGCAGAAGAAGTACACGCGAACAGTGGACAGCGGGACGGAGCAGTTTCCCCTTTGGTGCAAAGGGGGCAAGGACGAATGCAGGTTCCCAAGGCATCTTCCAAAGGTTTCCCTTCTAGTGCAACAAGGTCGTCGCCGCCCGCCAGCAGGACAGACGTCATCCCTCAACCAGCCTTTACAGCGCTGGCAGCTACTTTGTAGGCGAAGACCACTTTTGGGAAGGGGAAGCATGTTCCCCTGTTCCCCTTTGAAATTTGCCATTGTGGGATCCCTTCCCGCCAAAATGATAAGGAAGAGGACTAGGGCCGCCACTATAAGTAGAGGATAGGTTTCTTTGTAGAAGGGGATTCGAATGGACCTGAACCATTCATTCACCCATCTTCACACCACTAGGTCCACCTAGCCTCAGGGCCGAAGAACACTATACTAGTTCATCCACCAGCGTCCACGAGAGGGAATCCAGCAAAGCAGGAGTAGGGTTTTACGCTTTGCAGCAACCCGATCCTAGGTAAATTGTTGTGTTATGTGTTTCCATCACCATCGAGTGAGTTCTTGGTCGTTCCCATCAAGTAGCGTGCTAGGCAAGGTTAGGCCGTGAGAGATCTCTGTACACGCCCCTGAGTTTGAATCTTTAGGGTTTTGCGGAGCCCGAAATCCAACAGTACCATAATCCAAGTGTTGGTGTATGAGCTACATATCGAAGAAAATACTTCACGGTCTTATGATGTGATTCCATTCGGTATTACTTGGAAACGGGCACACATTAAAACACTAAGCCAATCATGGAGCGGTATACCTTATGATCAAAATATTTACCATTTTTGTAAGTGTAGAGGTGGCCGTTGGTAGCCATAGGAATTTTGGTCCCTTTCAAGTCTTGCATGCCGAATTTCTAAACGACATCCTTGAGGTATTTCTCTTGATAGATGAAGATGCCAATGCGTTGTTGATGAATTTGAAATCCTAGGAAGAATTTCATCTCCCCCATCATAGACATTTTATATTCTTCACCCATCATGTAGGAAAATTCGTAACTATAACGTTTCTCAGTACAACCAAAGATAACATCGTTTACATATATTTGGAACACAAATAGTTCATTTTCATAGGATTTTGTGAAAAGAGTTGGATCAAGTGAACCAGGGTTGAAGCCTTTCTTTATGAGGAATTCCTTCAACGTGTCATACCACCCCCGAGGGACCTGCTTGAGGCCACAAAAAGCCTTGTTGAGTCTGAAGACTTTGTGAGGATGCTTTGGGTCTTCAAAACATGGGGGTTGAGCAACATATACTTCTTCCTCAAGCTTACCATTAAGGAATGCACTTTTCACATCCATTTGATATAAGGTGATATTGTGATGGTTAGGATAAGAAAGAAATATATGAATAGGTTCAAGTCTAGCGGCAGGTGCAAAAGTTTCATCAACATCAATTTCTTTAACCTGTGTGTAGCCTTGTGCTTGAAGTCGTGCCTTGTTCCTCACTACCTGACCATCTTCATCTTGCTTGTTTCGGCAGATCCACTTGGTACTGATGATATTGTGCTTGCACGGTTCGGTCCGCTTGACAAGTATCCACACATTTTTAACTTGAATTGATGAAGCTCTCCTTGCATTGCTTCAATCCACTTAGGCTCCATGAAGGCTTCATCAACTTTTGAGGGTTCTATGATAGACACGAAGGAAGAGTGCCTAGAAAAGTTAATTAAATGTGAAGCTTTTGAGCGAGAGAGGGGACCTGTTGAGTTGATGTCATCAAGGATTTTGTCAATTTGCACTTCATTTGCAACCTTTGGATGAACAAGTTGAAGACTTTGATCGGATTGAGGAATTTGACCAGCAGCAATGTCCTCAGGTGCACCAGTCCAAATTTCTTCATTGTTTGGGATGAATTCTTCAACAGGCAGTGGTTCTTCAGTAGGAATGATATATTCATTAGCCTTGAACCTAATGGATTCCTTGGGAGGCATTTCATCTAGCACATGAGCCGTTAGATTTAGCAAACCGCACATCTATAGTTTCAAGAACTTTGTTGTGATAGTTGTTGAAGACTTTGTAGGTATGTGAGTTCTTTCCGTAACCAAGCATAAAACCCTCATGTGCTTTTGGTGCAAATTATGAACTGTGGTGAGGATATCCAATCTAACATCTTGCATCGAAGACTCCGAAATAACTTACATTGGGTTTTTTGTCAGTGAGGAGTTCGTATGAGGTCTTCTTGAGGAATTTGTGAATATATACCCTATTGATGATGTGGCGGGAAGCATTCATCGCTTCAGGCTAGAAGCAATGAGGCGTCTGCTATTTTTCAAGCATTGTGCAAGCCATCTCAACAAGAGTCCTATTCTTGCGCTCCACAACGCCATTCTCTATAGATTATAAGGGGCAGGTAGCTCATGAGTAATACCAAGTTCATCATGATAGTCATCAAGACCCGTGTCCTTGAAATCTGTCCCATTGTCACTCCTGATGTGCTTGATCTTGACACCAAAGTTCGTCGAGGCCCTTGAGGAAAATCGTTTGAAGACTTCCTGCACTTCTATTTTGTAAAAGATAATATGCACCCAAGTGTAACATGAATAATCACCAAAAATGACAAAGCCATATAGAGATGCTGCATTAGCTAGAGTAGCATAATGAGTAGGTACAAAGAGGTCCATGTGAAGCAATTCTAACGGACAAGTGGTGGTCATGATAGTCTTCGAGGGGTGCTTGGATCTGGTTATCTTTCCGGACTCACAAGCCCCACACAAATGATCCTCGAGGGATTTCACACCCTCGATGCCTATGACATGCTTCTTCTTTACCAGTGTGTGCATATTCCTCATGCATGCATGACCAAGTCATCGATGCCATAGTCAGCCCTCTGAGGCTTTTGCAAGTAGACATGTGGCCGGCTGTGGACCTATAGAGAAATTAACAATGTACAAGTCTCCTCTCCTAAAGCCTTCAAATACATTTGATTTCTTGGATTCGATGATAACTACGCAACGATATTTGCCAAAGATGACAATCATATCAAGATCACAAAGAATGGATACAAACATGAGGATAAACCCAAGGGATTAAACAAGCATGACTCTGGCCATGTACAGGTCCTTAGATATAGCCACCTTATTGATGCCCAATACCTTTCTTTTTTCCTTTGTTTGCCTAGGTGATATGCTTGAGTGGTGATGGAGTTAATGGAATGTTCATGAATAGACTCTTGTCACCAGTCATGTGATTTGTACATCCACTATCAAGAATCCAATCAGTGGTTTTGGGGTTGTCATCCTGCTGATTAATTAGTATTTCTAACCATCTCATATGCTTTAGAGTGAAGAATATGATATCAAATTCATCATACTTGAATTTCATCACATATAGTAGATTTAAGATAAAATGAGGATGTGTGAAATTATAATCATTTCAACATGATTAGCTTGTGTCCTTTCAAGCATTTCCTTAGGTCTCCAGCAAATTCTTTAGATTATCATGTTCATGTGGAAACCTAGATTGCATAAGAGGTTAGTTCACTTAATTCACCACCCAGATCTAAAAGGGTGGCAAAGAGTTCATCATCCTGCGAGCACCATAAGAGAAATTTGGCATTGAAGCTAATGCACTTATTTCACAGGAGGGTGGTTAGTGTACTTGATTGCAAATGCAGAGAAACTCTTTGAGGATTTATGAACCTAATGCTTCGAGGAATAGTGCACATATCCCTGACCCTTGTCGTTTCCTTGCATATCACATGCATTAACATGAGTATGAGCAAAATTTTGACGATGTGAGGAATTTGGTCCTCATGAAGACTTCGGTCCACTTGAGGAATTGGATCTAGGTTTCCTATTCTCCACGACTGGTGTCATGACCACATTCAACTGAAGACTTTCCAAGTTGCTTCTGGGAACCCAGATTTTCCTCAAGTGTTTTCCTTCCCTAAAGTTAGTTCCAACATATCTAGCAAATACTTCAGCATTCTGATTTTTGAACAGTTTATAGTTGGAGTCTAATGAATCATCAAAGGAATATGAAGTTTCACGTGCAAATCCTGATAATGTAGATGGATCAAGATGAGGTCCTTTTGCAGCAACCATTAAGGTGTTGGGATATTGCTTAGGTTTCCAGTATGATCCATCAGCATTCAATTTCCTCTCAAATGCAATACCATCTTTCCTAAGCTTTCTATTCATAATCACCTTTTTGAGCACATCACAAAGTGTTTGATTCCCTTTGAAGATTTTGTGTATGCCTGTCACATACAATTCCTTCAACCCTGCAATTTCGTCAGTGACATTTGTGGTTTCCTCAAGTGAGGAATTTATGACCACAGATAGAGTTGAAGAATCTGTAGCAATAGAAGAATTTGAACTTTCAAGTGAAGAATTAGGAGATTGATGTTCGATGCATTTCGTGCATGGTGGAATAAATTCTTCCTGGGCGGTACTGATTTGTTGAGCAAGCAAAGAATCATTTTGTCTTCGAAGATCATCATGAGACACCCTTAGTTTCTCAAGATATTACATTCTTTGAATAAATTCATAAGAAAGCTTCTCGATATCAGCCAAGAGAGGGTCATGATGTTCTTGAAGACCATCACAGTTTGACGAAAGACTTTGAACATCATAAGTCAGGGTTTTAGTCCGATCCATTTCCTCATTCAACAGGTCATCACTTTTGTCTAGCAGTTTCCGAAGCTTTTCAAGTGCATTTTCTTGCTTAGTGGCAATATTAGTAAGCTTGTAGTAATTGGGTTTTTGAAAATCATCGGGTTCACAATCACTTGAGTCGGAATAGTAAGTGTGTTTGGGTACCTTAGCACCTTTTGCCATGAAGCAATAGGTGGGAGCAAAGTCGTCATCGCAGTCGTTAGTGTTGTTGAAGTTGTCATTTTCTTCGAGGTCGAAGATGGTTGCTTACAAATGTGGTAGAAAGGGATAGGCTTGCCACACCAGACTATGAATCCTTCTCAGATCCTTCCTCATCATCACATTAGTCAGATTCTTCCTCAAAATCTATTTCCTTGCCAATAAGAGCTCGAGCATTCCTGAAACTGTTCTTCTTATGCAATGAGGACTTTGATGATAAGGATTTTGAAGATTTCTTCTTTTTTTGAGTCATCAGGACTTTCATCCTTGTACTTCTTCTTCTTTGATTCCTTCACACAACAAGGACAATCAACAATGTATTGACCAGACTTCTTGCATTTATGGCAGGTTCTTTTCTTGTAGTCCTCAGATGAAGATTCTGATTTCCTCATGGCTCTTCATGAAGATTTTCTGAACTGACCTCGCCTGGAGAACTTCTGGAATTTCCCCACGAGCATAGCAAGTTCCTGACCAAGTTCTTCAGGATCACCAAGACTGCAATCAGATTCTTCTTCTTCATATGAGGAAACAACCTTTGCCTTCAATGCACGAGATCTTCCATAGCTTGGTCCATAAAGATCTCTCTTCTGAGATTGTTGGAATTCATGAGTATTGAGTCTCTCAAGAATATCAGCAGGATCCAGTAACTTGTGGTCTCTTTGCTCTTGAATCATCAGAACCAGTGTATTGAATGAAGAATCAAGAGATCTTGGTAGTTTCTTCACCACCTCATGGCCAGTGATGTCTTTGGCCCCAATAGCCTGTAGCTCATTGGAGATATTAGTGAGGGGGTAGAAGGTTTACTGCCAACTCTCATTATCCAATCTTTTGAAGTGGTTGAAGATACTACGAAGAACATCAACCCGAGAGTCACATTGAGTAGACATTCCTTCATTGACCTTTGACAGCCTGTCCCATATGAGCTTTGCACGTCCCAATGCACTCACTCTACCATACTGACCTTTGCTAAAATGGCCACTTTCGTGGTTTTGTCACGGCAGATGTCCTCGTGAAAGGACTTAGTGGTGAAGCCATCGCAACTATGTGGTGACTCAAAGGGGTTGATCGGGAAATGGGAGATGTGTTTACCGAGGTTCGGCCCCTCAGATTTAGGTAAAAGCCTACGTTCTGCTATTGGGAAACCGACACCTATGGGAAACTCGAGGAGTCCCTTGATCATTCGGCAGGGAGAGAGAGAGATGGCATCGAGAGCGGAGCTAGCGATTAACACCGGCAAGGTCCTTTACCCAGGTTCGGGCCGCTTGGCGCGTAAAACCCTACTCCTGCTTAATTTGTATTATGCGCTTACTGCAGGGTGATTTGCTGCAGTAACTTAGTGAGTTATTAGGATGTCCCCAATCCCAAAAAGTCCAACCCCTTGAGAATGAGCCTTGGGATCCTTCTATAGTCAAAGGGGTCACCAACACTGTGCTCACGGGTTGCATAGTGAACAGTGTTCACCGCCCTCCTTCTTCGGTGGTGTTAGTGGCAGTAAATGCCTTGTCTGACCCCTGACTTGCAGCGAGCTGGTCGCGACACATACCCAGGTGAATCGACACCTCGGTCTTGCGCTGGCACATGAAGGGTGCGCTGGAGCGGTCGGACTGTGGTACAAAACGGGGGAGAACACGTGGTGGGCGGAAGGAGCCTGCTGGCCTGGCATCCCTGTTGGACGACTTGGTTATCTTCCTGGCAAGGAGGGCTAGCCGGGGGTTCGAACACTTTCTCGGAAAGGAGGGCTTGCCAGGGGCCTCGCCAGTTTTAGCGAGCCTTCTCGGCAAGGGAGGCTTGTCGGGGTCTTGCTAGTCTTCAGGAGTCTTCCCTACAAGGAGGGCTTGCTCGGGCCTTGCGAATCTTCCCGGTAGGGAGGGCCTGCCGGGGCCTTGTATCTGAAGCTCTCGTACTCCTCCCGTCTCAAAGAGGGGAGGGCGTGGCCTCGGTGGGTATTGGTTTGCTTTTCTGATGTTCCCCTGTGGAGTGCTGTCAGGGGTGTTGCCGATGCCCGTGCACAAGTCTGGAGCAGGAGGGACCCCCACTCTCCAGTTCGCTGATACGTCTCAAATGTATCTATTATTTTTGATAGTTTCATGATGTTATCTTGTCAACTCTAGATGTTTTATATACCTTTTATATCCTTCTTTGGACTAACTTATTAATTCAGTGCCAAGTGCCAGTTCCTGTTTTTTATGTGTTTTTGACTCTTTTCAGATCTGATTTTGGAACGGAGTCCAAACCAAATAAAATCCCTGAAATAAATTTTTCCAGAAGAGAAGAAGATCGGGGGACTTGAGGGCCAAGGCAGGAGGCCCACAGGGAGCCCACAAGCCCTGTCGCCGCGGCCAGGGGGCGCGACCACTAGGCTTGTGGCCTCCCTGGCGCTCCCCTGCCCTAGCTCTTTCGCCTATATATTCCCTAAAATCCCAGAAAAAATCAGGGCATCCACGAAAACACTTTTCCGCCGCCGCAAGCTTCCGTTTCCGCGAGATCTCATCTGGAGACCCTTCCCGGTGCCCTGCCGGAGGGGACTTTGGAGCTGGAGGGCTTCTACATCAACATCATCCCCCCTCCAATGACTCGTGAGTAGTCCACTTCAGACCTACGGGTCCGTAGTTAGTAACTAGATGGCTTCTTCTCTCTCTTGGATCTTCAATACAAAGTTCTCCATGATCTTCATGGAGATCTATCCGATGTAATCCTCTTTGGCGGTGTGTTTGTCGAGATCCGATGAATTGTGGATTTGTGATCAGATTATCTGTGAGTTATATTTGAGTCTTTGCTGATTTGTTATATGCATGATTTGATATCCTTGTATGTCTCTCCGAGTCTTGGGTTTTGTTTGGCCAACTAGATCTATGATTCTTGCAATGGGAGAAGTGCTTGGTTTTGGATTCATACCGTGCGGTGACCTTTCCCAGTGACGGAAAGGGCAGCAAGGCACGCATCATGTTGTTTCCATCAAGGGTAACAAGATGGGCTATCATCATAGATTTGAGATTGTCCATCTACATCATGTCATCTTGCTTAAGGCGTTACTCTCTTCTTATGAACTTAATACACTAGATGCATGCTGGATAGCGGTCGACCTGTGGAGTAATAGTAGTAGATGCAGAAAGTATCGGTCTACTTGTTTTGGATGTGATGCCTATAGATATGATCATTGCCTTAGATAACGTCATGACTCTTTGCGTGGTTCTATCCATTGCTCGACAGTAATTCGTTCACCCACCGTCTACTTGCCTTCATGAGAGAAGGCACTAGTGAACACTACAGCCCCCGGGTCTATTCACAACTATCGTCTCCACTTTTACTTTTACTTTGCTTTTGTTTACTTTTTGCTTTTAGTTCTCACTTTGTAAACAATCTATAAGGGATTGACAACCCCTTCATAGCGTTGGGTGCAAGCTCTTTGTGTTTGTGCAGGTACTTGTGACTTGACGCGATCCTCCTACTGGATCGATACCTTGGTTCTCAAACTGAGGGAAATACTTACTGCCGCAGTGCTACATCACCCTTTCCTCTTCAAGGGAACACCAATGCAAGGCTCCAAGTCCGCTGGGGAATCCTTTGCATATTTGCCAAGGAAGTCCCTGTAGGCATAGCCAGCAGCAGAAGGACCTCTGACGCCGTTGTCGGGGAAGGTCTTTTGTTGCCGTAGTAGAAGGATTTCTGGTGCTGTTGTCGGGGAGGAGATATCAAGTCAAGATCCATCCAAGTAGGTGTCACAAACTCATCTCTTGCATTTACCTTTTTTCCCAGTTGCCTCTCGTTTTCCTCTCCCCCACTTCACATTTGCCGTTTTCATTTGCCTTTCTCCTTTGCCGTTTTCTTTTGCCTTTTGCCGTTTTCCTTTTCCAGTTTTCTTGCTTGCCTGTGTTCTTGTTTGTTTGTTGAAGTCATCATGGTTGAAAACACCAAACTTTACGACTTCTTGAGTACTAATAATAATGATTTTATTAGTACTCCGATTGCTCCTGCCACTAGTGCGGAATCATACGAAATCAACGCTGCCTTGTTGAATCTTGTTATGAAAGAGCAATTTTCTGGCCTTCCTAGTGAATATGACGTATCCCATCTCAATACCTTCATTGAGCTTTGCGATATGCAAAAGAAAAAAGATGTGGATAATGATGTTGTTAAGTTGAAGCCTTTTCCGTTCTCTTTGCGAGATCGTGCGAAAACTTGGTTTTCTTCTTTGCCTAAAAATAGTATCGATTCTTGGAATAAGTGCAAAGATGCTTACATATCCAAGTATTTCCCGCCGGCTAAGATTATCTTTCTTCGTAACAATATCATGAATTTCAAGCAACTTGATCATGAACACGTTGCACAATCTTGGGAGAGGATGAAGTTAATGATTAGAAATTGTCCCGCTCATGGCTTGAGTTTGTGGATGATTATACAAATCTTTTACGTTGGTTTGAGTTTTGCTTCTCACACCATCTTGGACTCCACCTCAGGCGGAACGTTCATGGAAATCAAGTTAGGAGAAGCTACAATACTCTTAGACAATATCATGACCAACTACTCTCAGTGGCACACTGTAAGGTCACCTGCTAGCAAAAAGATACACGCTATAGAAGAAATTAACTCGCTCAGTGCTAAGATGGACGAGTTGATGAATTTGGTTGCTAGTATAAATTCTCCTTTAGATCCTAATGACATGCCACTATCTTCCTTGATTGAGAGTAGCAACGCTAGTTTGGACGTTAATTTTGTTGGTAGGAACTATTTTGGCAACAACAATGCTTTTAGAGGAAACTATGTTCCTAGGCCTTTTCCTAGTAACTCCTCTAACAATTATGGCAATTCCTACAACAACACTTATGGAAATCATAACAAATTACCCTTTGATTTAGAGAGTAATATCAAAGAGTTCATCAACTCTCAAAAGATTTTCAATGCGTCCATAGAGGAAAAACTACTCAAAATAGACGATTTGGCTAAGAGCGTTGATAGGATGTCTTGTGATATTGATGCTTTGTAAGTTAGATGTGCTCCTCCCAAGGTCAACTTGGATGAAACTTTAAAAGCTATGCGTGTCTCCATGAATGAGAGCAAAGAAAGAACCGCCCAAATTAGCGCTAAGCATGAAGGGTTTAAAAGGGTGCGTTCTAGTGATGCAAATCATGAAGATCATAAAGTGCTTGGTGTGACTCCTCTTGAATCTTTGTTTTCGCGTGTCAAACCTATTGATGAAGGGGCTGGATATGAATCCACTTTGGTTGAAAAACACCCCAATGATTCGGAGTCCACCTATATTGATGATAAAGGTGTGTAGAGTGGAGTAGAAGAAATCAAAATATTGCGTAGTAATGAAACTCCCACTTTGGATTTCAAGGAATTCAATTATGATAGTTGCTCCTTGTTTGAATGCATTTCCTTGATGCAATCCATTGCAAACTCTCCACATGCTTATTGCCAAAGCAAAGCCTTTACCGCACATATCGTAGATGCTATGATGAAATCTCTTAAAGAGAAACTCGAATTAGAAGTCTCTATACCTAGAAAACTTCATGATGAGTGGGAACCTACTATCAAGATCAAAATCAAAAACTACGAATGCAATGCTTTGTGTGATTTGGGTTCTAGTGTTTCCGCGATTCCAGAGTCTTTATGTGATATTCTTGGTTTTCATGAGACTGAAAGGTGTTCTCTTAATTTACATCTTGCGGATTCTACTGTCAAGAAACCCATGGGAAGGATCAATGATGTTCTTATTTTTGCAAATAAGAACTATGTACCCGTGGATTTCATTGTACTTGACATAGATTGCAATCCTTCATGTCCCGTTATTCTTGGAAGACCTTTCCTAAGGACTATTGGTGCTATCATCGATATGAAGGAAGGGAATATTTGATTTCAATTTCCTGTAAAGAAGGGCATGAGGCATTTTCCTAGAAAGAAAATAAGATTGCCTTATGAATCTATGATGAGGGCTACTTATGGTTTGAGCACCAAATATGACTATACGTGATTCCATCACCTTATGCGTAGCTAAGGGCGTTGAACAATAGCGCTTGTTGGGAGGCAACCCAACGAATCTATCCTTTTTCTTTCTGTTTTGTGTTCTCCACATTTTCATAATTCTATTATGATTGTGTTTTTTGTGTTTCTTTTGCGTTTGTGCCAAGTAAAATCGTTATGATTAGCCTTGGGGATGATCGTTTGGTCATGCTAGAAAAGATAGAAACTTTGTGATCACGAAAAGAATTTTCATTTTTTTTCTGTAAGAGATTTTAAGTTGAATCTTTTTGCTTCTGGTTTCTACGCAAATTCTTCATATTGCCGTAATTTTTCAGAATTTTGGAAGTAACAGAAGTATACGAAGTCTACAGATTGCTACAGACTGGTCTGCTGTTAACGAATTCTGTTTTTGGTGAGTTGGTTTCTTATTTTGATGAAACTATGGATAGTATCGGGGGTATTAGGCATGGAAGATTGAAAATACAGTAACCCAACATCAAGATAAGTAGAATTTAAGTTTGCTACAGTACCTAAGGAAGTGGTGGTTTGCTTTCTTATACTAATGTTATCACGAGTTTCTGTTTAAATTTCGTGTTGTGAAGTTTTCAAGTTTTGGGTGAAGTTCTTATGGACAAAGAGATAAACAGTGGCAAGAGCTCAAGCTTGGGGATGCCCAAGACACCCCAAGTTGATTCAAGGATGCCGAAAAAGCCTAAGCTTGGGGATGCCCCGGGAAGGCATCCCCTCTTTTGTCTTCAATCCATCGCTAACGTTACATGGGGCTATATTTTTATTCACCACATGTTATGTGTTTTGCTTGGAGCGTCTTGTATCGTAGGAGTCTTTTATTTTTGTTGTGTCACAATCTTCCTTGTTGCACACCTAGAGAGAGAGACATGCACTCACCGTGATTTTGTCGAGCTTCACTTATATTCTTTGGTTAGAAAATTCAGCTCACATGTGCTTCACTTATATCTTTTGAGCTAGTTGATTTTACTCTATGTGCTTCACTTATATCTTTTAGAGCACAGCGGCGCGTGGCTTGATAGTTGATCTATGCTATGAAAGTAGTCTCAAAAGGGGTAGTTATGCAAAGGGATATTGTCGTAGTTTTGTCACGGCAGATGTCCTCCTGAAAGGACTTAGTGTTGGAGCCATCGCACCTTGGTGGCGACTCAAAGGGTTTGGTCGGGATCTAGACAGAGATTTACCCAGGTTCGGCCCCTCGTGAGGAGGTAAAAGCCTGCGTCCTGCTTGGTGTTGTATTGATAGTGTTTTGATTACAAGGAGGGCGTAAATCGCCTGACCTAGCACTCGGTGATCTCTAACTTGCCCCTCCTTCCCTGGGACTCGCCTTTATATATAGGTCGAGCCCTTAGGGTTTACAAGAGTCCTTGCCCTCGCACAAGTCGTGATTCTTTCTATCTCTAAGTCGCCGTGCTTTCCAAGACTGGAATACTCTCCGACAATTGGTTCTCCACGAGGATCTTTAACCGCCTTCCAGCTCTTGGGCCTATTGGACCAAAGCTTAAGCCGCCAAAGGATGAGTGGCCCACTTGGTTACCCAGCCCAACTAGGGCGGGTCACACCGCAGATAATATCCCCAACATTAGGCCCCGGATTCACTTGAACCTGTTCACGCCAATATTCTTACCTAGTTAGGGGTGACTCAGTCAGCTCCTTTTATGCATCATACACTTGAACCGCCATCTGTTGCGCCGATACCTAAGTCGCCGAACCACTTCTTGTTGGTATCAACTTATCCCATTAATCTTGGAAGAGATAATGACGCAATCCCCAACGGATCCTTCAGCACAGATATCCCGAAAATTTTGGGCGCCATCATAGTGAATCTTTATACCATTGGAAGTTCCCGCGTGTGGCGCCTTGATTCCAGCGCCTGACCTAATAAATAGGCTGGGGGAAGGGACAGGGCACATTTCCACCTACCCGTCTTGTCGTCCCCTTCTTCCTTGCGACTGCACCGAGAGCTTCGTCGCCGCCCGAAGACCTCCGTCTCCGGCCGCCGTATCCGTCGCATCCCGACGCCTGCTAAACGCGCAACACTCGCCGCAGATCTTCCTCGGACGCCTCCGGTCACCATCACCAGGTCAGTCCTCCGCCATTAGAGGCAGATCTTAGTTCCTCGAAGTTCATGCCCGCCGGTTTCTTAGAACACCTTGAATGCCTCCACAATCGCTGGTTAGTTCATGATGATAACAGTAGGCATAGTAGCATCAACCATACTCTTAGTTGACTAGCTTCGGCTTGAAGATCTGGAAAGGTTTTTGTCAAATCAGCTTCACTGTTCTCACCCTAGCCATAGGCTATTTTCCTTTATCCAGGCTTTTTTCATTCATTTTTACCTGCTCTGTAGATCTATATGTTACTGCCTGCCGTATAAAACCTGTTGGTAGATCCATACTTCACCATTTTAGCGAACATCTCTAAAGCTCTAAGCCATCTCTCTTAAGCAATAGGAAATTCATAAATCGCCCTGGTATTCTGACCCGACCCTTTGTTGGCGAGTCAACAAACTCTTTTGGTCGCCCGACAAATGTTCGGCGAGTCAACTGATCTTTTAACCACTTAGTAAGCGCTCGGCGAGTTAATCTACCCGTAATCTCTCCCTTTATAGCATGGGTACCGTTTTCAAAGCCGATTGGCTCCCGACCAAAGTTGATGAAGCTTTTCTCAACGACTGTGTGAAGACGGGAAATCTTGACCCGAAAGAGGTTATCGGATGGCGTTCCGGGTTTGGAGAAGAGATTCCCAACCCGAAGGAAGGGGAAATAGTTGTTTTTGGTGAGCACCTCAAACGGGGATTTAAGCCGCCAGGGTCAAAATTCCTCAGAGACGCCATGACCTTCATGAATGTCCACCTCCAAGACTTAGGACCTAACTCGATTACCAATTTTGTGTCAGTTCCAAGTGTTCTGTGAAGCCTACTTGCGGATGGAATCCTCAGTTCCTTTGTTCTGGTATTTCTTTCACTTGAATCGCCAGACAGAATTTTCCAATGGCCCTAGCTTGGAACTTGGAGGCGTCAACATTCAACGCCGCAGGGACAGTCCATTCCCATCACTCGCCATGCCAATCTTCCAAAGGGCTGGGGTGAGTCTTGGTTTTATTGCCAGGAAACTTCTCATGAGGGTGAGAATAAGCTCCTTGGCTATAGGGAGGAACGCCTTCCGACAAACTTCAAACTCCCAGACAAGCTCACTGAAGAAGAGGAGTCAGATTTTATCCCAGTACTATCCGAGTTAAGATCTGTGACAAACAACGGTCTTACTAGGATCAATTTGATCCGCTGCTGGGTTGAGTGGCGCATCCTCCCCTTAAGTCGCCGGGATGGCCTAATGTGTGAGTTTGAAGGCACCTTGGACCATCCCTAGTGATACTTCCGTACAGCACTGACAGAAAACGACATCGCATCCATCATCAAGAAGTTGACCGGCAAGCCCTTGGCCAAGTGTGGCCAAATAGGTCTTAAACCATTCTACAAGATCAACCCGGCGCCAAAGGTAAATAACTTAGCCTGCCTTTACTTTATTCCTTCTGACTTACTTGAATTATGATTCTCATAATGAAAATTCCATTTAAGAAAGGCGACAAATTCTGGTCCAAGAGGCCAAAAAAGATGGCCTTGAAGCAAGCCAAGCCGCCCCAAAGAAGAAATCCAAGGGCAAAGGCAAAGCCGCTGTTACCGCAGATGAATCCCAAGTCGGCGACGTACTTTCAGAGGTAAAATTCTATCTTCTTCGACTCGCCATTCATTGTTATAGTTTTGTGTTTACACCTCTATATCCCTTGTGTAGAATGAGGACAGCGAAAGCCGGGAAGACTCTATAGAGGTAATTTTTGTTTCCTCCGACTCATGTTCTCCTTCGCCTAAGCCGGCCAGGCGGATTTGTGGGAAAGTTCCCATGTCTCACCCAAATGCTTGTTTGGATCCTAATTTCCTTTTGAAGAAAACTCAATATGCTTCCAATCGGAAAACTCGGAGTCATTCTGGAGACTTGGTGTCCGGGTTACCAACGAAAAGTAAGAAGAGGCAAAATGAGGTATCCTTTTAGTAGCATCTCCTTTCATTTCCTTTTGGATCATATTTATAACTCGCTCACATCTTGAGGTGTCATTTTTGCAGAATTCTCCTCCTTCGTCAGGTGACTCAGTGATGTCAGCCCTTCCACCGATGATCCGCGTTGCAGGGTAAGTTCTTTATAATACTTTACATTGTCCTGATGATGACAATGTCAGTTCTTAAGCGCACCCCCTTTTCTTTTAGGGCACAAGCGAAGAAGAGGAAAACTGGCGGGTCAACTTCCACTAGAGCTCCTGAGCCTATTGAAAAACCGGCGCCGATTCAGGATAACCCGGCCAAAGATAAATCTGAAGATCAAACGGATCTCCCGAATTCACCCAAGAAAGGCATGGAAACGCTTAATCTGCCTAGTCCGTTAAAAACGGTAGAAGATCCAGATGTTGTGATCATCACCGGCACTCGCTTTTCTAAGCCGGCTTCAGCAGTTTTGTCGAAGCACGTATCATCATCAGCTCAACCTTCTGTTGAACATGAAATTTCCAAGGCTAAGCTATCCCAATATGAAAATATTGAATTTAAAGAACTTTGCTCTGGCTTTGCAAGTCGCCTGGAGGCGAGTTATGAAATGGAAAAAATTCAGCTCCTTATGATGAAGAACAGACATGAGGTACGCCTTACTGCATACTATATTATCCTCATTAACCCCCAAGGGCTGGGTCATCTGTGAAAAGATGAGCGGGTATTGATAGTAGAAGAAATCTTATGACCTCTAACCCCCAAGGTCCGGGTCATTTGTAAAAAGATGAATCGGGTCTTGATAGTAGAAGAATTTTTTTGACATGTAACCCCCAAGGGCCGGGTCATCTGTAAAAAGATGAACCGGGTCTTGATAGTAGAAGAAATCTTTCGACCTGTAACCCCAAGGGCCGGGTCATCTGTAAAAAGATGAACCGGGTATTGATATTGTATAATTTTGTCTAAAAAATTATACATTAGCCCCCAAGTGTTAGAGATGTTGCTTGCAATAATTCTGAGACTTGCCCCTTGATAATATATCTTGACAAGAATCTCTTGCCCAAGCTTAGTCGGCATTTGGCGACTTAAAGAAACATTTAGCCGATCAGCAAGATGCACGGGCAAAATTAGAAGAAAAACATCAAATAATCTTATCTGAGTTGGAGAAGCTGAAAGCCGCCTTCAAAAAGGCTCAAGCTGATCAAGACGCCGTGGTAAACGAGCGGAAAAAGCTGAAGCTAAATTGGAAACCGTGCAACAAGAGTTAGCCGGCTTAAAGCAACATATCTCCAACATGGCACAAGCTATCTTTGGTAAGAAACAAGACCCTGACCTTGCATTTTGTAAATAAATAACTTAGTAGAAAGAAGTTACTGACCATCATTATCCCTTATATAGGTCCGAGAGCCGCCAATCTTCAGAATGACTGTGTCCGGATGCTGAAGGCGATTTACACATTAACAGAGCAACTGTATACCGGCAGCGTGCTGACCGTAAAAGCAGTGATGGGTGCAAAGGAGCCCATAACATCAATAAAAAAGATGTGTGGCTACTTATCTACCCTTCCGCCTCAGATCGGTGAGCTAACCCGGTCAGCTACCCGAAAAGGGGTACTGACTACGTTGAGTCGGTACTTGGCGTATGCTCCAGAATTAAAACCCGGAGAAGTAGTAGCAGGCTTTCCCCAACTCAAGGACGACGGGTCAGAATTTCCTCAAGAAGATTACCAGCGCGTTGTCAAAGAATCCCGCTTGGCGGCGACTCAGCTTGCAGCAAGCTTGGATTTATCAAAGTATCAAACCGCCTATGATGATAAGAATAAGAAAGTTAATCCGCCAACCTTAGTGACAACCAACTTGACTCCGCGTCGACCTAAAAACCCTTTTGATTTGGAGGTGGATCTCTCATCAGTTCTGAACGATGAAGATGAATTTGCCGCCTTATCCAAGTGTTACTGGGTATTGGGCGACTTCCAAATTGAAGTCGGTCAGAGCTCAAAGCAGGCTGACCTGGGGACATCAGCAGAGTAATCCTTCATGGATTTGGCCATCAGAGACATGTAATAAGTCATTCAAAGAAAACAACCCTCTTCTGTGATTTCTTTAAAACCCTTGTGTCGCCCTCAGGGCGCCTTATAATGCTTGACCCGCCCTCAGGGCGTTTTATGATGCTTGACCCGTCATGGCAATAATGATTTTGATCATCAACCTGTTAGGCTTAAAAACATACATCAAACCACCTCAATGAGTAATGGATGATAATAAATAATAACTGACTCAAGATGTTAAGGTGAGTCGGAAAAATTTGAAAAACCTTGTTGCAGTGCTAGGAAGGTGAAAAATAAGAATTTCGTCGGCTCATTCAAGTCGCGACAGGATAGGATGAGTTATATAAACTCAAGTGCTACCCGAGGGAGACTTTTTGTATAAAAAAGCTCAAGTATTTAGACCGGCTGATCAGGCACGAGTCAAGCTTCAGTGAAGCAGGTTCAGTGAACCAATGGTTTCTCTATTTTCCATGTGGGGCACTAGCCGGTACCAGACATGTTTTAACCAAGGCGAGGTCAGGGTCCATAAAGCGGAGTAACTCGCCAAGAGTTCGTGGGTCTATATGGCGATTCGGCCAACACACAGTCCAGTATAACCATTTGTAATGCGGTAATTTTTCGCAGGCCAAATGGGTAGTAAGGCTGTTCTCAGTGAGAGGAAGCCCCCAAGTGACCTATGATTAGGGGAAAGACCGGTTATAGGATTGTGGAAGCGTATACACTATTACCACAAAACGACTTGAGAACAAATTACCCCCAAGTAAGCCGGCCTAATCCACAGAATCAAATAAGGCGCCTATGTTTGAATCGCGCGCTTGTAGCGACTTCGATCCTCTTTGGCTTATCGATACCCATTTTTGTAATAAGTGCATCATGGTGACTTATGCTCTCTAGTATGGATAGCGTCCATGCTTGGGTGACTTGTTGAAGAGCAAAATGAAAGATCCATACCTTCAATAAGATGAAATAGCAGGAAAGCCCCCGAGCTTGAGGGCATCAATTTTATTGCTTCATAAAAATGAAAAACTTACAAAAAGCAGAGATAATAGCTCAAGTGTAATAAGGCCGCAAGTTGGCTATGTTCCAGGGGCGAGTTGACTCAGCCTCCGTGGTTGGCCGACCAGGCCGAAGATCCACCAGATAGTAAGACCCGTTGCGAAGGCTTTTGCTGACGACGAACGGTCCTTCCCATGGTGGTGATAACTTATGCATGCCAGTGCGATCTTGGATCAATCGAAGCACTAAGTCGCCCTCCTGAAAGGTTCGGCTCTTGACCCGGCGGTTATGGTAACGCCGCAAGTCCTGCTGATAAATCGTTGATCGAGCGGCAGCCAAATCGCGTGCTTCCTCCAAAGCGTCCAGAGAATCTTGACGCGCCAACTCGTTGTCCTGTTCCACATAAGCAGCAACTCTGGGCGAGTCATGCCTAATGTCAGTCGGAAGAACAACTTCTGCTCCTTATACTAGGAAAACGGGGGTAAAACCCGTAGAACGGTTTGGGGTGGTCCGGATGCTACATAATACCGAAGGCAACTCCTCAACCCAACACCCTGGGGTGCGTTGTAGGGGAACCATAAGTCGGGGTTTGATTCCTCGCAATACTTCCTGATTCGCCCGTTCGGCCTGCCCATTAGATTGTGGATGAGCCACTGCAGAGACATCAAGCCGAATATGCTCACGATGGCAAAACTCCTGCATCACACCTTGTGATAGATTAGTACCATTATCAGTAATAATGTTGTGTGGATATCCGAACCGGAAGATCAATTTTTTCAAGAACTTGACCGCTGTCTCCGCATCACAAGCACCAACAGGTTCTACTTCGACCCACTTGGTAAATTTATCAACCGCCACCAGCAGATGAGTTATTTTGTTGGACGACATCCTAAAGGGGCCAACCATGTCTAACCCCCAGACCGTGAAAGGCCAAGTAATAGGTATCATCCTTAGTTCTTGAGCCGGCACATGAGCCTGTCGTCTGTAACGCTGGCAACCATCACATCGACGAACTATCTCTTCTGCATCTGCATGAGCCGTCAACCAAAAGAAACGATGACGGAACGCCTTTGAAACCAGGGAGCGTGACCCGACATGATGCCCACAATCTCCGGCATCGATGTCGTTCAGAATCACGCATCCTTCTTCGGAAGAAACACATCGTTGGAATACCCCAGAAGTGCTTCGCTTATATAATTCTCCATTGATGATGACCATGGATTTGCTTCGACGAACGATTTGGCGAGCCAATACTTCATCCGAAGGTAACTCGACTCGGGCGAGATATGCCAGATACGGAAGACCCCAATCCAGCGTAACACGGAGAGACGCCACGAACTGGGACTCAGGGTCTGGTATTGCCAACTCCTCTTCTGAGGGAAACCTTACGGAAGGATTATGCAAAGTATTCACAAAGACATTGGGAGGAACCGGCTTACGCTGTGAGCCGAGACGCAAAAGGGCATCGGCTGCTTCGTTAAGGTGCCAGTCGATATGATCAACTTGATAGCCATGGAAATGACCCGCCACATTAGACACGGCCCTTCTGTAAGCCGCCATCAGGGGGTCCCGAGAATCCCAAGTACCTGAAACTTGCTGAGCCACCAGATCAGAACCGCCGAGACATCTGACCCGCGTGAGGTTCATCTCCTTGGCGAGTCACAAACCATGAAACAAGGCTTCGTATTCTATAGCGTTGTTGCTGCATGGAAACATGAGCCGGAGAACATAGCAGAATTTGTCTCCTTGGGGCGAAATCAACACCACGCCAACCCCCGAGCCCTCCAATTTCCTAGACCCGTCAAAGTAAATAGTCCAGTACGTGAGGTCGGGCCTGTCTTCCGGAATCTGTAATTCGGTCCAATCGTTGACGAAATCAACCAAGGCCTGAGACTTGATAGCCGTGCGAGGGGTGTATCGCACGTGATGCAGCCCAAGTTCGATCGCCCATTTGGCGATTCACCCTGTCGCTTCTCAGTTTTGGATGATGTCTCCGAGAGGAGCGGAGCTAACCACCATGATGGGATGCTCTTGGAAATACTGTTTGAGCTTTTGACTCGCCATAAAGACGCCATAGACCAACTTCTGCCAGTGCGGGTATCGTTGCTTGCAGAGAGTTAGCACCTCACTAAAGAAATACACCGGGAGTTGCACCGGATATTCCTTCCCTTCTTCCTTCCTTTCGATGGCCACTACCACGCTCACCGCCTTGGAGTTTGCCGCAACGTACAGAAGCATATGCTCTTTTTCAGTCGGGGCGGCCAAAACCGGCGGGTTGACCAGCTGTTGCTTCAAGGCTTCAAAAGCTTCATTGGCCTCGTCTGTCCAAACAAAACGGTCAAATTTCTAGAGCAACTGATAAAGGGGGATAGCTTTTTCTCCCAGGCGGCTTATGAAGCGACTTAAAGACGCGATACGAACCGCCATCCGTTGAACTTGATTGATATTTGCTGGTTTCCCGAGTGAAGTAATCACCTCGATTTTTTCCGGGTTGGCTTCAATGCCGCGCTCAGACACCAGGAAACCCAACAACTTTCCTGCGGGAACACCAAAGACACACTTGGTGGGATTAAGCTTCATCTGGTATACCCGTAGATTGTCAAAAGTTTCCCTTAAATCTCCCTAGAGCGTCACCTTCTTGTGAGTTCTGACCACAATGTTGTCAACGTAAGCGTGGACGTTGCGTCCGATTTGGCCACGGAGACAATTTTGGATGCAGCGCTGGTAAGTCGCCCCAGCGCTTTTGAGCCCAAACGGCATGGACACATAGCAAAAAGCCACGAAGGGGCTTATAAAAGTTGTCTTCTCCTGATCTTCCACAGCCATCTTGATTTGGTGATACCCGGAATAAGCGTCCAGGAAACACAAACGCTCGCAGCCCGCCATTGAATCAATGATTTTATCCATACGGGGAAGGGCGAAAGGATCCTTTGGACAGGCTCTGTTAAGATCTGTGTAATCAAAGCACATGCGGAAGGTGCCGTTCTTCTTGAGCACCAGGACCGGGTTAGCCAACCATTTGGGGTGGAAGACCTCTATGATGAATCCGGCGGCCAAAAGACGGGCGATTTCTTCTCCGGGTGCCTTGCGTCGTTCCTCATTGAACCTGCGAAGATATTGTTGAATCGGTTTTGCTTTTGGGTCAACATTAAGATGGTGCTCAGCGAATTCTCTCGGTACACCAGGCATGTCAGAAGGTTTCCATGCGAAGATGTCCCGATTCTCACGGATGAATTCGATGGGCGCGCTTTCCTATTTGGGGTCCAGACCGACCCCGATAGTGAACTGCTTGGTTGAGTCGCCAGGGACGAAATCCACTATCTTAGTGTCGTCTGTTGGTTTGAACTTGAGGGGCGGCTTAGCATTTGTTGTTGGCTTCTTTAGAGGTGACATATCAGCTGGATCAACATTGGCCTGGTGATATTTGAGCTCTTCTGCAGCGGAGGCGACTTCTACGTAAGCCGCATCCCCTTCTTCACACTTGCTTGCGATCCTCGTGTCACCATAAACCGTAATGGGTCCCTTAGGACCGGGCATCTTAAGTTTAAGGTAAACATAGCAAGGGCGAGCCACGAAATGGGCGTAAGCCGGTCACCCAAACAACGCATGATAGGGGCTCTTTAGCTTGACCACCTCAAACATAAGCGACTCACTCCTGTAATTAGATGTTGTTCCAAACGCAACTGTGAGTTTAACCCGGCCTATGGGGTATGCCGATTTACCTGGGACAATTCCGTGAAATACCATGGTTGAAGGCATTAAATCTTTCTCCAGCAGGTTCTCCTTCGAAAAGTGTCGAAGTATAATATGTTGATGCTGCTACCACTATCCATCAGTACCTTCGATAAGGTATATCCCCCGACTTGAGGAGCCACGACCAACGCTCAGTCGACGGGGTTGTCAACTCTGGGCGGGTGATCCTCCCTGCTCCACGATATAATCTGCTCGGACCAGAGGAGGTACCTAGGGAGTGCCGGCTCAGAGACACTGTACGCTCGGTGATTCACCTTTTTATCACGCCTGCAAGCATTGGTGGTGAAGACGTGGTATTGCCCATTGCTTAATTGTTTGGGTTTGTTGCGGAACCGGCCATTATCATCTTGCCCCTATGGAGCCCCCTGTGGGGGTGGCTGTTGAAAAACCCCGGGCGGGTTATACCGCCGTTGGTTATGCACTGGATACTGGTCGTTGCTTGGCTACAAGCTGCCCTGAGCCCCCGGTTCAGGGAAGCCGCCGAACGGATTCTGGCGTTGATTAGGTGCACCGAACTGTTCCTGCCGTTGGTCCGGGTCACCGCTTTGCCCTTTTTTGATCGCCTCCGCCCGAAATTGCCGTATCACGTAACAGTCCTCCCAGGAATGAGTCGCCAGTCCGTCCACCATGGCGTGGTGCGGGCAGGGGCCCTTGAGTATCTCATTATAATTGCGCGGCTTCTTGCCACTATAACCCCTCTTCTTCTGGCTCTGGTTGCCGTTGTTGGCATTGCTGTTGGTGACTAAGTCCGAGGATTCTTCCTGCTGCCTTCTCTTGCCGTTCCCTCCGTGATTATGGCGGGTGTGTCCTTGAAACCGGGTATGATTTTTGGATGACTCGCCTTTACTTGGCGAGTTCGCCTTGCCGCCATCCTCTCCTGGATCTTTGGTGTCGTCCGCCTCGGCGTACCTGGTGAGGATGTCCATTAGTTCCCCCATATCCTGGACTTCTTGCTTGAGTCGCCCCAACTTCTCTACCAAGGGCTCATAGTGGCAGTTTTGCTCCAAGATCAGTATAGCCTGAGCCGCCGTGATGCCGTCCGACGAGTAAATGATTTCCGCGACCCGCCGCGTCCAGTGGTGAGCCGACTCATCAGGGCGCTGAACGCAGTGCTGTAAATCGACTATTGTCATCGGGCGCTTGCAAGTTCCCTGGAAGTTTTTGATGAAACGCTCTTTCAATTCAGCCCAAGTCTAGATGGAGTTGGGGGAGGTTTTTTAACCAAGTACGCGCCGTTCCTTCGAGCATCATTGTGAAGTACCTGGTGTAGATTGCTTCAGTTACATCGAGCATGTCCATGGAGATTTCGTAACTCTCAAGCCATGACGCCGGCTCAAGGTCCGGGGTATAGTTAGGCACCTTTCTTGGTCCCTTAAAATCCTTCGACATTCGCTCATTGTGAAGGGCGGGGGCCAAGCATGGCACCCCTACCTTCCTGCCGCCTCCAACAAGCGGCGCTGGGCCGGTTTGGATGTCCGGGTGATCCCGACCCGGTGGGTCTCGATGATCAGGCGAGTTGACCTGGGAAAGGGGTCGCGGTTCGCTGGTTATGGTGGGCTGGTCTCCTGGCCGGCTCCTGGTGCGGCTTGCCTGGGGGGTGGAGTGTAGCCGATCGAGGTTGTGCGAGAACTAAGCGTTTTGAACCACCGCCGTCTTCAACATCTCAATGGCGTTCCTTGCTTCTATTTCAGCCGGGGTGTTGCCATGAATCGGAAGGGACTCTAAATGGCGAGTCGCGGCGAGGACTATGTCCACCGGGTTGGAAAAGTGACCTCGAGGTGTCTGGAATCGAGGGATGCGGTCAACAGTTGGCTGAAGCGGCGGGTTTGGCGGCTGGCCCGACCCTCCTCCTGGAACGTCTCCTGCCCCGGGAGTACGTGGAGTGTCGAATAGGCGGGTCGGGTTGAGATCAGGGGGTAAACGCCCCTGGTGCCTCCGCTGATGGACAGCGTCAGATGCGCGCTGATGCCTCTCGAGCCGCCAGTTTTCGGTGTTCAGGCGAGCTGCCTCAGTGGTGATTTGAGCTTGTCGGGTCTCGATCCTGGCGGCTTCTATTTCAGCGTCTCGCTGAGCCTTTGCCACTCCATCTTTTAGTTTTGTTAACTCAGCGTTTATTGTGACGAGAACCTCGGGGTCCATTGCTAGTGAGAAGCCCCCAAGGCAGCCCCCATGTAAAGACTGAATTGAATCTGAGTCGCCCATGGATGATTGGTCATCAGTGTTGACCGGCGTGGTCTCGTGAGTCGCCAATCGTTCTGGTTCCTCAGAACCCTGTGTGAAACCAACAAAGACCGGGCGGGTTAGATTTGGCATCGTGATACGGCGGACGTACCTGGCCGGCTCGACGATGTCGGTGAAGATGTCCGGCTCAGGCATAGGCGATCCAACTATGCCGACAAAGATGTTGATCTTGCCGAAGGGGATTCTGTAGCCGGATTCGATTGAATCGGCCTCGGGCCCCCACAACAAGTTATTGATGTAGTACTTCCCACGGCAGCTCCAAGTCATGAGCCCCGCTGCGTAGCTCCCTAACCTTGTTTGGGCTCCTTTGAGAACTCAACTCCACCGTGCGCAGGCCCCATGGTGGGCGCCAACTGTCGTGGTTTTGTCATGGCAGATGTCCTTGTGAAAGGACTTAGTGTTGGAGCCATCGCACCTTGGTGGCGACTCAAAGGGGTTGATCGGGATCTAGACAGAGATTTACCCAGGTTCGGCCCCTCGTGAGGAGGTAAAATTCTACGTCCTGCTTGGTGTTGTATTGATATTGTTTTGATTACAAGGAGGGCGTAACTCGCCTGACCTAGCACTCGGTGATCTCTAACTTGCCCCTCCTTCCCTGGGACTCGCCTTTATATATAGGTCGAGGCCTTAGGGTTTACAAGAGTCCTTTCCCTCGCACAAGTCGTGATTCTTTCTATCTCTAAGTCGCCGTGCTTTCCAAGACTGGCATACTCTCCAACAATTGGTTCTCCACAAGGATCTTTAACCGCCATCCAGCTCTTGGGCCTATTGGGCCAAAGCTTAAGCCGCCAAAGGATGAGTCGCCCACTTGGTGACGTGACCCGGCCCAACTAGGGCGGGTCACACCGCAGATAATATCCCCAACAGATATGAAAACTTCCACCTTCATGTGCATTGAGTGGTTAGAGAAGTTTGATTCATCTCAATTAGTTTTGAGTTATGGTTGTGGTAATATTGAAGTTATACTAGTAAGGTGTTGTGGATCTAGAAATACTTGTGTTGAAGTTAGTGATTCCCGTAGCATGCACGTATGGTGAACCACTATGTGATGAAGTATGAGCATGATTAGTCTATTGATTGTCATCCTTTGTGTGGCGGTCGGGATCGCGCGATAGTTTATACCTACCAACCCTTCCCCTAGGAGTACGCGTTGAATGCTTTGTTTCGATTACTACTAAAACTTTTGCAACAAGTATATGAGTTCTTCATGACTAATGTTGAGTCCATGGTTTAGATGCATTTTCACCTTCCACCATCACTATCTTCTTTAGTGCCGTGCAACTTTCACCGGTGCATAAAACCCACCATTAGCCTCCCTCAGAACAGCCACCATACCTACCTACTATGGCTTCTTCAAAGCCATTCCGAGTTATATTGCCATGCAACTACCACCATGACATCTTCCACCACTTCTACATTGCCATTGCATGATCATAAGATAGCTAGCATGATGTTTCCATTAATGTCTATGCCATGCTAGATCATTGTAACGGTACACT
This sequence comes from Hordeum vulgare subsp. vulgare, assembly GCF_904849725.1. Lineage (NCBI taxonomy): Eukaryota > Viridiplantae > Streptophyta > Magnoliopsida > Poales > Poaceae > Hordeum > Hordeum vulgare. The sequence continues at coordinate 384,905,381 of NC_058523.1, read as the reverse complement.
ACCGAAGGCATTCCTTATGGAGTCATCATTGCTCTAAGTTTTGAGTTGTAAGTGTGATGATCATCATTGATGGAGCATTGTCCCATGTGAGGTAATAAAAGAGGCCAGCGAAGCCCATTTACAAAAAGAGGCCAAAGATTCCCACCAAAAAATAATAATAATAATAAAAGAGGCCAAAGAGCCCACCAAAAAATGAGAGAAAAAGAGAGAAGGGACAATGCTACTATCTTTCCACACTTTTGCTTATTAAGCACCATGATCTTCATGATTGAGAGTCTCTCGTTTTGTCACCACCATATAGCTAGTGGGAAATTTTCATTATATAACTTGGCTTGTATATTCCAATGATAGGCTTCCTCAAAATTGCCTTAGGTCTTCGTGAGCAAGCAAGTTGGATGCACACCCACTAGTTTTCTTTAAGAGCTTTCACATACTCTTAGCTCTAGTGCATCATTTGTATGGCAATCCCTACTCATTCATGTTGATATCTATTAATGAGCATCTTCACAGCTCATTGATATGCCTAGTCAATGTGACCATCTTCTCCTTGTTTGCCTTGCAATCTCCACCACACTCCATTCCACTTATAGTGCTAAAACCATGGCTCACGCTCATGTATTGCGTGAGAGTTGAAAAAGTTTGAGAAAATTAAGGTGTGAAAACAATTACTTGGCCAATACCGAGGTTGTGCATGATTTAAATTCGTTGTGCAAGGATGATAGAGCATAGCCAGACTATATGATTTTGAGGGATAACTTTCTTTTGGGCTTGTTAGTTTGCTTGAAAGTTCATGATTACCTTGCTAGTTTCCTTGAAGTATTATTGTCTCCACGTCAATAGCAAACTATGGATTTGAATCTAATGCATCTGAGCATTCACGTCACATAAGAGGAGTTACAAAGGACATCTATGCTAGGTAGCATGAAAGCATCAAAAATTCATTCTTTATCACTTCCCTACTCGAGGACGAGTAGGAGTTAAGTTTGGGGATGCTTGATACGTATCAAACGTATCTATAATTTTTGATAGTTTCATGTTGTTATCTTGTCAACTTTGGATGTTTTATATACCTTTTATATCTTTTTTGGGACTAACTTATTAATTCAGTGCCAAGTCCCAGTTCCTGTTTTTTCTGTGTTTTTGACTCTTTTCAGATCTGATTTTGGAATGGAGTCCAAACGGAATAAAATCCCCTAAATAAATTTTTCCATAACAGAAGAAGATCGAGGGACTTGAGAGCCAAGGCAGGAGGCCCACAGGGAGCCCACAAGCCCTGTCGCCGCGGCCAGGGGGCCACGACCACCAGGCTTGTGGCCTCCCTAGCGCTCCCCTGCCCTAACTCTTTCGCCTATATATTCCCTAAAATCCCAGAAAAAATCAGGGCATCCACGATAACACTTTGCTGTCGTCGCAAGCTTCCGTTTCCGCGAGATCTCATCTGGAGACCCTTCCCGGTGCCCTGCCGGAGGGGACTTTGGAGCTGGAGGGCTTCTACATCAACATCATCGCCCCTCCAATGACTCATGAGTAGTCCACTTCAGGCCTACTGGTCCGTAGTTAGTAGCTAGATGGCTTCTTCTCTCTCTTGGATCTTCAATACAAAGTTCTCCATGATCTTCATGGAGATCTATCCGATGTAATCCTCTTTGGCGGTGTGCTTGTCGAGATCTGATGAATTGTGGATTTGTGATCAGATTATCTATGAATTATATTTGAGTCTTTGCTGATTTCTTATATGCATGATTTGATATCCTTGTAAGTCTCTCCGAGTCTTGTGTTTTGTTTGGCCAACTAGATCTATGATTCTTGAAATGGGAGAGGTGCTTGGTTTTTGGTTCATACCATGCGGTGACCTTTCCTAGTGACAGAAGGGGCAGCAAGGCACGCACCATGTTGTTGCCATCAAGTGTAACAAGATGGGCTTTCATCATAGATTTGTGATTGTCCATCTACATCATGTCATCTTGCTTAACACTAGATACGCTAGATGCATGCTGGATAGCTGTCGATGTGTGGAGTAATAGTAGTAGATGCAGAAAGTATCGGTCTACTTGTTTTGGATGTGATGCCTATAGATATGATCATTGCCTTAGATAACGTCGTGACTTTGCGCAGTTCTATCAATTGCTCGACAGTAATTCGTTCACCCACCTTCTACTTGCTTTCATGAGAGAAGCCACTAGTGAACACTACGGCCCCCGGGTCTATTCACAACTATCGTCTCCACTTTAACTTTTACTTTGCTTTGTTTACTTTTTTGCTTTCAGTTCTCACTTTGCAAACAATCTATAAGGGATTGACAACCCCTTCATAGCGTTGGGTGCAAGCTCTTTGTGTTTGTGAAGGTACTTGTGACTTGACGCGATCCTCCTACTGGATCGATACCTTGGTTCTCAAACTGAGGGAAATACTTACTGCCGCAGTGCTACATCACCCTTTCCTCTTCAAGGGAACACCAACGCAAGGCTCCAAGGCCGTGGGGGAATCCTTTGCATATTTTCCAAGGAAGTCCGTGTAGGCGTTGCCAGCAACAGAAGGACCGCTGACGCCGTTGTCGGGGAAGGTCTTTTGTTGGCGTAGCATGCACCGATAGGAGCCCCCGGGCCAGGGCCACGTACGCGCGCGGGGTGTTGCTGGGCCAGGCCCAAAGTAGTGCACGGGCTTCCATGGCAGGGTACTCTGTAGCTTTGGAGCCGTTGCGAGCGGCACATTCCCACGCCGTGCATCGAGCGCGCGAGGTGGAGAGGTGTGCGCACACTGGCCTCCCCACCTCCCACGCGTTACTGCCATGCGTGAGGCATGTGCAGTAACGGTCAGGCAAGTGGTGTCTTAGCCTTAAAGGTCGTAGTCGTGTCAGGGCCCGCCCCCGCATGCATTGCTGTAGCAGGGCGGTTCCCTGTTCGCCCGTGATCATGGGTGATTGGGCAAGAGGGGAGGCAGTTTCTGGAGTGAGGAGATCTAGCCCCCGCGTGTTGCCCTATAAATTAGGAAGTTTGTGAGGCGGTTTTGCTCATTTCTCAACTCCTGAAAAATTCAGCACCCCCGGCTTGCATCTGCTGAGTCTTTTCTCGTTCTAGGTGGCGCTCACCCCTAACCATAGCTAGGGGGTGAGGGTGGCCACCATTGGATGCCAGGGCGGCAAGGGGATCCCATTTGGATCATGCCACAGCTTTAGGGGCTGCAACGATGGAGGGCGGCACGAGCGCCCGTGGTGGCAGAGGGGCGAGTGGCCGCGGTCGCCGTGGAGCCTGTGGCCGGGGAAGGAGGAGTGCTACTCCAGCAGCTTCGTCTTCTCCCCCAGAACCGGCTTTTCCTCCGCGGGGCGGGCACTCGGACGAGACGGCGTTGGAGTTCATCGTGGAACTGCACGGCATCCCTCGGGGCCATCTGCACCTCCCTTGCCCTTTCACTAGGGCGATGGAGGCCGCCAAGCCTCCTGTCTTGTGGTTGCCGGCATACGGTCGCTCCCACGGGGTTATGCAGGTGCACGTGGAGTACCCGAAATGCCGCTCCATGTTGCTCGCGCGGGGCTGGAAAGCCTACGTCCGCGCCCATAGCCTCGAGGATGGGCATGTCCTCCACTTTAAGCTAGCAGAGGTTAATATGCTATCCGTCAAGTTTTATGGGTGCTCAGGTGTGCGTCTCGGCTGCTGTGAACAGAGCGTGAGCGGCGCCGAATGTCCCTCCTCGAGCGATAGCGACGAGGAGGACTGCGGTGGTAGTGGCGCTCTTGGCAGGGAAAAATCTCGAGGGGTCAAGTCGGAGTACGACTCCCCGAGCTGCGACTGACTGTCGGCCCTACCGCCGAGGACCGCTCACACCTCTCCCTGCGTGGCGGGATTATCTTGCCGGAGCTGGCATCGGTGCCTTGTGTTCGAGGAGGAGGCACCTCCGCAAGCTCTCACTTCTCCATCCCCCTACTTGGGCCACCTCACCAGGGCTAGTGCCAGTGCCCCGGATCCAGGAGGAGGCGCGCTTGTGGGCTCCGGATCCTTCGCCCCTTCCTACGCCCTTCCCTCTCATATCAAGTCAGAGGGGTCAGGTGGTGCTTGTCAAGGCTGGTCCCGTTCTTGTCGGCTCAGTGCTGGTCCTGGAGGAGCCAACCCTAACCGTGCTGCGAGATCCTCCTTTTTGTCTTCTTGAACTTCTATCCATCGAGCATGTCCCTCGCCAAAAGACAGTATCATAGGTTAGAGTAGTAAACATCATTCATGTAATATGTCTGAGTTTGTTTCAAACAAATGAATGAAATGTTGTTTCCTTTGCATCTGATCCTTCCCCTTGTATGATACACCCTTTGTATTTTCCAGAAGCTTGCCGGTGTGACTGGTCCTACAGCTACTGCTTTGAGGAACGGATCCTTAGCAGTTCGCTTGAGGGGTCGTTACCGGCAAGGCTCCTTGCCGCACTCAGTGCCACATTTAGATCGTCGAGCGCGGCTCGAGGCGAAATAAGGTGATGCGTAACCGCTTGGTCTACTGAACAGGTTTGAAACAATGTGAAGGCGCCCTGTGGCCATTCAGGTTGTTGAACTAGTTCGAAACAGAACCAAGGTGCACTGATCCTGACTAGGTTCTATCTACGCGCAAGTTTCTCAAACACGGTTTGGGATCTCCAGAAAGGAAACAACCTATCTACTCTGAAATTTTGTTTGGTATATTTATCACTTATCTGTTGTGTCGCGGCACTTCTCCCCGCGGCGCTTGGGTCCTTTGCCGGGGCCTCAAATACCCGACAAGCAGGAGGCTACACTTTCCCGGCAACTTCCCCTCCGGCAAGGTCTTTGCCGATATTCCTTGACTATCGTATAGGAGGGGGTTGCTGGAGAATAACTCCTTTTCCTGTTTTGACATGCCGTGCTGACGGTGCCCTCGAGTGCATTTTCGGCGGCGACGCGATGCTTCCGGGGGGAGTGTTTCCGCTGGAGTGCGTGCCTGGGGTACCTGCCTGCTGGCGCATCCTCGACAACTATGGATCACTTCGTGGAGGTACGTGGGCCGGAGTATCCGCTAGAGGTCTCGCCGAAACCCCAAGGCACACCCTCGACAACAGCGCACTGTCCCGGAGTGGCGCGTCAGCCTGATGCCTTCAAGCTCGAGGTCTCCGTCTCCCTAGCCTGCGTTCGCGCAGCAGGGCGCTCGCGCAGGCGTTAGGAGGCCATGGCGAAGTAGAGCGACCACCGCTGCGCCCTGCTTTAAGGGACCGCAATGGTGCGTTCAACTTCCCAAGATTTGTTGCGGAACTTGCTTGAATCCGCGAAAAAAGCTCTCAACCACCGCCCCCTACCTGGCACGCCATAGATGTCGGGAAACTAACACCTATGGGAAACTGGAGGAGTCTCTTGATCATTTGGCGGGGAGAGAGAGATGGCATCAAGAGCGGAGCTAGCGATCAACACTGGCAAGGTCCTTTACCCAGGTTCGGGCCGCTTGGCGCGTAAAACCCTACTCCTCCTTAGTTTATGATGTGCACTCACTGCAGGGTGATTTTCTACACTAAGTTAGTGCATGAGTAGGGACTCCCCAATCCCAAAAAGTCCAACCCCTTGAGAATGATCCTTGGGCCTCCTTTTATAGGCAAAGGGGTCACCAACAGTGTGCTCACTGGTTGCATAGTGAACAGTGTTCACCGCCCTCCTTCTTTGCTGGTGTGAGGGGCAGTAAATGCCTTGTCTGACCCCTGACCTGTAGCGAGGTGGTCGTGACACGTACCTAGGTGAATCAGCACTTGGGTCTTGCGCTGGTGCATGAAGGGTGCGCTGGAGCAGTCGGATTGTGGTAGAAAACAGGGGAGGACACCTGGCAGGCGGAAGGAACTTGCTGGCCTAGCGTCCCTATCGGACGACTTTGTTATCTTCCCAGCCTGGAGGGCTTGCCGGGGGTTCGAACACTTTCCCAGCAAGGAGGGCTTGTCGGGGGCTTCGCTAGTCTTAGCGAACCTTTCCGGCAAGGGAGGCTTGCCGGGGTCTTCCTAGTCTTCGGGAGTCTTCCTGGCAAGGACGGCTTGCCGGGGCCTTGCGAATCTTCCCAGCAGGGAGGGCTTGCCGGGGGTTCGAACACTTTCCTAGCAAGGAGGGCTTGTCGGGGGCTTCGCCAGTCTTCGCGAACCTTTCCGGCAAGGGAGGCTTGCCGGGGTCTTCCTAGTCTCCGGGAGTCTTCCTGGCAAGGACGACTTGCCAGGGCCTTGCGAATCTTCCCGGCAGGGAGGGCCTGCCATGTCCTTGTATCTGAAGCTCTCGTACTACTCCCCTCTCGGAGAGGGGATGGCGTGGCCTCGATGGGTCTTGGTTTGCCTTTCTGCTGTTCTCCCCTGTGGACTTATGTCAGGGGCATTGCCGATGCCCGTGCACAAGTCTGGGGCACGAGGGACTCCAATATCTGGTGCATCGACACCTGCTATGTGTATATTGCTACGGAAATCGATTACAAGGTTGTGAATTCGCCTGATCTAGCACTCGATTGATTTTAACTTAGCCCTATCAACCTAGAGACTCTCCTTTATATACATGTCGAGGCTCTAGGTTTACAAGAGTCTGGATCACATTACAGTTCGTGAGCCGGTACGTCTCTAACTCGCCTTGTCCCTTACACAAGGAAACTCCATGCGACTCTTTTCCCATATGCTCCGTAAGTCACGTTCTTCGTGTCTTGGGTCAACCGGCTCTCACAGTGTACACCTTGTGTCTTCCGCTTCACAAGTCATGGCCCATCTAGAACATGGATACTGAGCCGCCATTATCCTAACCCGGCCCCCTAGGGCGGGTCTTATGACGGAATAATATCCCCAACATTAGGTCCCAGATTGACTTGAACTTGTTCATGTCAATAAACAATTTTATACGCTCGGCGGCACAATCAAAACCTCAACTAGCTCCCAACGGAAGAATTGATGGCTTATAAGCTTCTCTTCATTTTCTGCTGCAGAAATTAATGACGTCACCCATTCTGAAATTTCAGGAATCTTCATGACGTCATCCCAATGACTCTTTTGGTCTATTTGTATTGCCCGATAATCGAGGCACCATTAATTCCAAGATTTACGGCGTCCCCTAGATTCCCGCACGTGCCGTTTCCATTTCCCCCCAGTCTTTAAATACCGTTTACTTTTACCCTAGCTCCTCTTCTTCTTATACCTCGAGTCTTCAATCCACGACGCGCCACCACTGCGCCTTCCTCTGACGAACACTCCAACGCAAGGGCTTCGCCGCCGCATGTCTTCTGCACCGAGCCGCCACCTTCTTCCACTTCTTTCGACGCCATCAAGTACGTCTTCATCTCCTGTAGTAGATCTGTTTAGATCACTCACCATGGCTCATCGAAGCTCTTAGGGTTTGCCACGCCGCCATTAATGGCACGAGTTCATCCGATTCCATTAGGAAAGTACTCCCCGTTGATAAGTTGCGGAATAGATATGAAATTAATATAGCACAAACTTCATTGATATTTCTTCTAGAATCTTGTGGTCATTAGTTGTTGCGACCATCGTACTCCAATGCTATTTTAGCTGTTAAATTTTCGTTTCCGCACTGCTGGTAGATCCATCTTTCTCTGTGCTTTGATAGAAAACTGTTTTTCCAACACTTAGTACAATCCAACATCATAGTTTCCTCGTGACCGAGTGTTACCTTCTCATAAGCCGGCTTAAATATTTTCGTAACTCATCACCTTCGTGAACCGCCCTGTAGTCAAGCGACATAAGTATTATGAATTTGTTTATTGCCTATTTCTTGAACTCCTCGCTTGTCCCAGCAATTTTTATTTTGCTACTATAACCCGCTAATCAAACTTATCAGCTTTCTTCTTTCCGATTCTGAAAATCATGTCGAAACCATCAAAGTGTGACTGGGTACCTTTTGACATTGATGAAGCCGCATTGCAACGATTCGTGTTAGTGGGGACCTTGTCTCCTAACGAAATAATTGGATGGAGAGCCGCTGCTGGAGAAGTGCGACCTCAACCCGCGGAAGGGGAACTAGTGGTTTTCGCAGACCATTTAGAATGAGGCTGCACTCCTCCTGGTTCAAAATTCTTTTGGGATGCCCTCAACTTTTTCAACCTTCACCCCCAAGATTTAGGTCCCAATTCAATAAGCAACTTATGTCAGTTTCAGGTCTTTCGTGAATCATACTTAGAAATAGAACCTACTGTTCACTTATTTAGGGAATTCTTCTATTTAAACCGCCAAACACAATGGGCCGACGACCCCAACTTAGAACTCAGCGGAGTCACAATCCAGAGGCGACGTGAAATTGGCTTTCCTGCTGCCGCCTTACCCAGCCACCGCAAAGGCTGGGGGAAAACCTGGTTTTATTGCAAGAATACTGCTCTGGCTCAGGAAAATCGTTTGCCGGGTTTAAGAGAAGTGCGTCTTCCAATGGACTTCCAACTCCCCGAAGCTCTGACTCAAGAAGAACGAGCCGCCCACAAATTTGTTTGGCCACAACTGAGGGTTTTGAATGCTAATCGTTTGACTGGCATTGATTTAATCCGATGCTAGTTTGAATGGTGCATTATGCCCCTAAGTCACCGATATAGACTGATGTGTCATTATGACGGTGATTTAAACAATGCTCAGCGTTTCACCAACGTATTGCTTGACTCTGAAGAAGTCAACAGTCTTGTGAAGAAACTATGTGGTGAACCCAAAGCAGCTTGTTCCAAAATTGGTTTGAAACCATTCTGCGTCGTGAATACGGCACCTGAGGTAAATAAATCCATCCTTTACCCGTATTTTTTGGTATTTCCCTTTGTGCTCTTGTAGGACTAACTTCCCCTGTTGTAGAAGAATGCGCCCTTCTAGAAACGTAAGCTAGTAAAGCCGCCTGTTAAAAGAGTCAAGACTCTCGCAAAGAAGAAGAAAGCCAAGACAGGTGTGGGCGAAGTCATCTGTTGTGGGTGAGTCAGAAAATATTGATGAATTGTCTCAAGTAAATGTCTAGATTGTCCCTTGGTTGTATCATATGCTTGTTCTAACCATTTATCTTTTCTTAGGGGGATGACATTGAAAGTGAGGCAGAAGATGCTGTGGTAATTTCAATATCTTCTCACTCAAATATTTCCTTGGAAAGACCTCAAAGGTGGGTTTGTAGGAAAGTCCCTATGAATCATCTAGATGCTCATTTGGATCCTAACTTCCTTTTGAAGAAGGCTCTATACACTCCAAAACACCTCACCCGTAGGCCGTAGCTCCTCAGGTGATCTTATAGCGGGTCTGCTTGAAAAAACATCAGACCGCAAACGCCGCACTGAGGTGCCTTCTCTTTCCTGATCAAATATATTGTCAACTTGCTCAAACTCACCAAAAGTTTCTACTGTAATAGGTGCCTCCTCCTTCATCTGGCGACTCAGAATCATCACAATTGCCACCCCTTGTTCATCTCGCATGGTGATATGTCTCCAAGGTATCTATAAATTTTGATGGTTTCATGCTATTATCTTGTCAAACTTTGGATGTTTTGTATGCCTTTTATATATTTTTTGGGACTAACTTATTAACTCAGTGCCAAGTGCCAGTTCCTGTTTTTGATCCCTTTCAGAGGAGGATTTTAAACGGAGTCCAAACGGAATGAAACTTCCGAAAATATTTTTTCCGAAACAGAAGAAGATCGGGAAGCCTGAGAATCAGGGCAGGGGACCAGCAGGGACACCACAAGCCCCCTAGCCGCGGCCAGGGGGAGGCCCGCGCCTCCCAGGCTTGTGGGCTCCCTGGGACACCTCTGCCCTAGGTCTTTCTCCTATATATTCCCTAAAATCCTAGAAAAAATCAAGAGATCATCAAAAGTACTTTTCCGCCGCCACAAGCTTCTGTCTCCGCAAGATCCCATCTCGGGCACGTTCTGGTGCCCTGCTGGAGGGGGGATTCGGATACGGAGGGCTTCTTCATCAACACCATGACCTCTCAAATGATGCATGAGTTGTTCACCATAGACCTACGGCTCCATAGCTAGTAGCTAGAATCCTTCTTCTCTCTCTTGGATCTTGAATAAAAAGTTCTGCATGATGTTCATGGAGATCTATCCGATGTAATCTTCTTTTGCGGTGTGTTTGTCGAGATCCGATGAATTGTGGATTTATGATCAGATTATCTATGAATCTTATTTGAGTTTCTTCTGATCTCTCTTATGCATGTTTTCATATCCTTGTAATTCTCTTCGAGTTGTGGGTTTTGTTTGGCCAACTAGATCTATGATTCTTGCAATGGGAGAAGTGCTTGGTTTTGGGTTCATACCGTGTGGTGACCTCACCCAGTGACAGAAGGGGTAGCGAGGCACGCATCATGGTGTTGCCATCAAGGGTAAACAGATGGGGTTTTCATCATTGGTTTGAGATTATCCCTTTACATCAAGTCATCTTGTTTAACGCGTTACTCTGTTCGTCATGAACTCAATACACTAGATGCATGCTGGATAGCGGTCGATGTGTGGAGTCATAGTAGTAGTTGCAGAAAGTATCAGTCTACTTCTCTCGGACGTGATGCCTATATGCATGATCATTGTCTTAGATATCTTCATGACTTTGCGCGGTTCTATCAATTGCTCGACAGTAATTTGTTCACCCACCGAAATATTTGCTATTTTGAGAGAAGCCTCTAGTGAACACTATGGCCCCAGGGTCTACTTCACATCATATTTTGAGCCTTACACTTTTACTTCGTTGTACTTTCCGCCTTCATATCTCACTTTGCAATCAATCTTGAAGGGATTGACAACCCCTTTATAGCGTTGGGTGCAAGCTCTTTTGTGTTTGTGCAGGTACTCTGGACTTGACGAGATTCTCCTACTGGATTGATACCTTGATTCTCATACTAAGAGAAATACTTACTGCTCCTTTGCTGCATCGCCCTTTCCTCTTCATGGTAAAAATGAACGCAAGCTCATGTGACGACAGAAGATCTCTGTCGCGGTAGAAGAAGAATTTCAGGCGCCGTTGCCGGGGAAGTAGCGGAAGAATTTCTGGCGCCGTTGCCGGGGAAGTAGCCGAAGAATTTCTGGCGCCGTTGCCGGGGAAGTAGGAAGTATGTTAGACTTAGATGTGATTTTCACATGCTTTATGATGCTCTCGTTGTGCTTCAATTCTTGCCTTTTGTGTGAGCATCATTGAATTATCAATGCCTAGCTAAGGGCGTTAAACAACAGCGCTTGTTGGGAGGCAAACCAATGAATTTATTTCTTTCTATTTCTGTTTCGTTGTGTCCACACTATCATAATTATGTTATGATTGTGTCTTTTGTGTTTCTTTTTGTGTTTGAGCCAAGCAAAACCTTTATGACTAGTCTTGGTGATGGTTGTTTGATCCTGCTGGAAAAAGACAGAAACTTTTCGCTCACGAGATGATTTTTCATTTTTATTCAGAAAGAGATTTTGAGTTTTTTGTTTTTGCTGCTGGTTGATATGCCTTTTTCCCAGGAAGTCATAATTTATCCGTTGCTACAGAGTGGTTTGTTTTTGACAGATTCTGTTTTTGTTGAGTTGGTTGCTTGTTTTGATGAAACTATGGTTAGTATCGGGGGTACTAGCCATGGAAAAGTGAGAATACAGTAATCTAACACCAATATAAATAGAAATCAACATTTCTACAGTACCTAAAGAGGTTAGTTTGTTTTCTTGTGCTAATGATATCACGAGTTTCTATTTAAGTTTTGTGTTGTGAAGTTTTCAAGTTTTGGGTGATGTTCTTATGGACAAAGAGATAAGGAGTGGAACGAGATCAAGCTTGGGGATGCCCAAGGCATCCCAAGCCTAATTCAAGGACACCAAAAAGCCTAAGCTTGGGGATGACCCGGGAAGGCATCCCCTCTTTCGTCTTCAATCCATCGATAGCATTACTTGGAGCTATATTTTTGTTCACCACATGATAGGTGCTTTGCTTGGAGCGCCTTGTATCGTAGGAGTCTTTTATTTTTGTTGTGTAACAACCATCCTTGTTGCACACCTTTAGATAGAGACATGCACTCATCGTGATTTTGCTAGAATGCTCATCGTGCTTCACTTATATCTTTTGAGCTAGATAATTTTGCTCTATGTGCTTCACTTAGATCCTTTGAGCACGGCGGTGTGTGACTTGGTAGTTGAATTATGCTTTGAAAGTAGTCCCAAAGGTTATAGGTACCCAAAGAGGATACAAAAACCTCCATCTTCATGTGTATTGAGTAGAAAGAGAAGTCTTGATTCCTCTAAATTAGTTTTGAGACGTGGATTTGGTAATATTAAGAGTTATGTTAGTAAGGTGGTGTGAATCTAGAAATACTTGTGTTGAAGTTAGTGATTCCCGTAGCATGCACGTATGCTGAACCACTATGTTAGGAAGTCGGAGCATAATTGATCTATTGATTGTCATCCTTTGTGTTGCGGTCGGGATCGCGTGATGGTTAACACCTACCAACCCTTCCCCTAGGAGCATGCGTTTAGCACTTTGTTTCGATTACTAATAAAAAATTTCGCAACAAGTATGTGATTTCTTCATGACTAATGTGAGTCCATGGTATAGATGCACTTTCACCTTCCACCATTGCTAGCCTCTCTAATACCGCGCAACTTTCATCGGTGCACAAACCCACCATATACCTTCCTCAAAACAGCCACCATACCTACCTATTATGGCATTTTCATAGCCATTCCGAGATATATTGCCATGCAACTCCCACCGTTCGTCTCATGACTTGTGCCGTAACTCTCATATTGCCATTGCATGATCGTAATATAGCTAGCGAGATGTTTCAACGTCATACGCAAAGCTAGATCGTTGCACATCCCGGTACACTGCCGGAGGCATTTCCTATAGAGTCATCATCGTTCTAAGCATTGAGCTGTGAGTAAATAAAAATGTGTTGATCATCATTAGAGCACTGTCCCATGTGAGTAAAAAATAAAAAAAAATAAAAGAGGCCAAAGAGCCCAAATAAAAAAATAGAAAAAAAGAGGCCCAAGAACCCATAAAAAAAATAAAAAAAAGGGGAGAGAAAAAGAGAGAAGGGACAATGCTACTATCTTTTTCCACACTTGTGCTTCATAATAGAACCATGTTCTTCATGATTGAGAACCTCTCGTTTCGTCACCACCATATGCTAGTGGGAATCTTCATTACGTAACTTGGCTTGTATATTCCAATGATGGGCTTCCTCAAAATGGCCCTAGGTCTTCGTGAGCAAGCAAGTTGGATGCACACCCACTAGTTCTCCTTTTCAGCTTTCACATACTTATAGCTCCAGTGCATCCTTTGTATGGTAATCTCGACTCATTCACATTGATATCTATTAATGGGCATCTCCATAGCCCTTTGATACGCCGAGTCAATGTGACCATCTCCTCCTTTTTTGTCTCACAACCACCACCACACTCTATTCCACCTATAGTGCTATATCCATGCCTCACGATCATGTATTGCGTGATAGTTAGAAAAAGTTTGAGAAAGTAAGAGTGTGAAAACAATTACTTGGCCAATACCGGGGTTGTGCATGATTTACATTAGTTGTGTGAGGATGATGGAGCATAGCCAAACTATATGACTTTGCAGGGGTAACTTGCTTTGGCCTTTTTATTTTCAAAGTTCATGATTACCTTGCTAGTTTGCTTTAAGTATTATTGTTTTCATGTCAATAGCAAACTATTGTTTTGAATCTTACTGATCTGAACATTCATGTCACATGAAAGAAGTTACAAACGACAACTATGCTAGGTAGCATTCCACATCAAAAATTCATTCTTTATCACTTCCCTACTCGAGGACGAGTAGGAGATAACCTTAGGGATGCTTGATACGTCTCCAACGTATCTATAATTTTTGATGCTTTCATGCTATTATCTTGTCAAACTTTGGATGTTTTGTATGCCTTTTATATATTTTTTGGGACTAACTTATTAACTCAGTGCCAAGTGCCAGTTCCTGTTTTTCCATGCTTTTGACCCTTTTAGAGGAGGATTTTAAATGGAGTCCAAACGGAACGAAACTTCCAAAAAGATTTTTTCCGAAACAAAAGAAGATCAGGAAGCCTGAGAATCAGGGTAGGGGGCCAGCAGGGACCCCACAAGCCCCCTAGCCGCAGCCAGGGGGGCCGCGTCTCTGAGGCTTGTGGGCTCCCTAGGCCACCTCTGCCCTAGGTCTTCCGCCTATATATTCCCAAAAATCCCAGAAAAAATCAAGAGATCATCAAAAGTACTTTTCCGCCGCTGCAAGCTTCTGTCTCCGCAAGATCCCATCTGGGGCACGTTCTGGTGCCCCGCCGAAGGGGGGATTCGGATACGGAGGGATTCTTCATCAACACCATGACCTCTCCGATGATGCGTGAGTAGTTCACCATAGACCTACTTGTCCATAGCTAGTAGCTAGATGGCTTCTTGTCTCTCTTGGATCTTCAATACAAAGTTCTCCATGATCTTCATGGAGATCTATCTGATGTAATCTTCTTTTGCGGTGTGTTTGTCGAGATCCGATGAATTGTGGATTTATGATCAGATTATCTACGAATCTTATTTGAGTCCTTCTGATCTCTCTTATGCATAATTTCATATCCTTTTATTTCTCTTTGAGTTGTGGGTTTTGTTTGGCCAACTAGATCTATGATTCTTGCAATTGGAGAAGTGCTTGGTTTTGGGTTCATACCATGCGGTGACCTCACCCAGTGACAGAATAGGTAGCGAGGCATGCATCGTGTTGTTGCCATCAAGGGTAAAAAGATCGGGTTTTCATCATTGGTTTGAGATTATCCCTCTACATCATGTCATCTTGCTTAAGGCGTTACTCTGTTCATCACGAACTCAATACACTAGATGCATGTTGGATAGTGGTCGATGTGTGGAGTAATAGTAGTAGATTCAGAAAGTATCGGTCTACTTGTCTCGGACGTGATGCCTATATGTATGATCATTGCCTTCGATATCGTCATGACTTTGCGCGGTTCTATCAATTGCTCGACAGTAATTTGTTCACCCACCGTAATATTTGCTATTTTGAGAGAAGCCTCTAGTGAACAGTATGGCCCCCGGGTCTACTTCACATCATATTTTCGGCCTTACACTTTTACTTCTTTGTACTTTCCGCCTTCAGATTTCACTTTTCAATCAATCTTGAAGGGATTGACAACCCCTTTATAGCGTTGGGTGCAAGCTCTTTTGTGTTTGTGCAGGTACTCTGGACTTGACAAGATTCTCCTATTGGATTGATACCTTGGTTCTCAAACTGAGGGAAATACTTATTGCTCTTGTGCTGCATCGCCCTTTCCTCTTTAAGGGAAAAACCGACGCAAGCTCAAAAGACGACAGAAGATCTTTGTCGTCGTAACAGATGAATTTCTGGCGCCGTTGCCGGGGAAGTAGCAGAAGAATTTCTGGCGCCGTTTCTGGGGTAGTAGCACAGGGTATGTTACTATTTGCTTTACGAATACTTGTTTCAATACTTCATATGTCCTTATATATGCCTTAACCGTTCATTTTGTAGAGCTCAAGAAAATAAGCAGAAGACCGACAGGTCAGCTCCAAATATTAAAAATCCTGAAGTGGATGAAACAGATGCCTATGTCCATGATATTCCAGATAAACCAACTGGAACTTAAAACGAACCTCCATAAAGCTTTGCCATGGATAATATCCCTGATGTTCAAGCTAATCCACTAAAAACTGATGATATGACCATGGATCCGAGTCAGAAAGATAATCTCAACCCGCCAAGCCCCGTGAAGTCATCCAAAGACACCATGCTTGAAGAAGATGATGTTGTCATTTTTGGGACGGGTCATACGACGCTTGTCCGTAATGTGTTGGTTAATCATACTGTCGGGGACGTCTCAACCAAGATAATCAAAGGAAAATCTGCACTTGAACTCCCCAATATCGAGAAGCTGAATTTTGAAGAGTTGCATGCACGATATCTAATCCGCCTTTCCATGAGCCGAGACTTTGAAGCCGCTTGGTAAACATGATGAAGAGAAGATACGAGGTATGGTGTTATGGGATAAATTACCCCATATATCCCTCTGTAGCCCCAAGGGCCGGGTCATCTTCTTGAAGATGAGTCGGGTCTTGTTTAATAATCTTGAAAACTTCAACCTGTAGCCCCCAAGGGCTGGGTCATCTTCTTGAAGATGAGCTGGGTCTTGTTTAATAATCTTGAAAATTTCAACCTGTAGCCCCCAAGGGCTGGGTCATCTTCTTAAAGATGAGCCGGGTCTTGTTTAATAATCTTGAAAACTTCAAATTGTAGCCCCCAAGGGCCAGGTCATCTTCTTGAAGATGAGTCGGGTCTTGTTTAATAATCTTGAAAAACTTCAACCTGTAGCACCCAAGGGACGGGTCATCTTCTTGAAGATGAGCCGGGTCTTGTTTAATAATCTTGAAAAACTTCAACCTGTAGCCCCCAAAGGCCAGGTCATCTTCTTGAATATGATCCAGGTCTTGTTTATTAATCCGCCCCCGTTGTTTTAGAGAAGCAAATACATTAGCCCCCAAGTGTCAAGTGTATTGCTTGCAATGTGCTTGAGACTTGATGTTAACCAATCAATTCGACCAAGTAGCAATAAGGTAACTAATCCTTCCTGCTTGATTTTGTAGGAGACTATAAGTCAAACTGACGCATCCTTGTGTGGGATGAAAAAAAGTTTGGGACGTCAGCAAGCCGCCTGGGCTGTGGCGGAGGAAAAACTTTGAGCCACGTTGACAGAACATGAAAAAGTCAAGGCTGAACATCTTCGTTGCAAAGAGTCAACTGAAGCTGAGAAAGCAGCCCTGGTGAAACGTGCTAAAAATTCCGAGGGCCAATTGAAACAAGTCACACAAGAATTGACTGGTATTCATCGACACATCTCCAATATGACTAAATCTATCTTTGGTAATTCCTTGAGATAGTGTCTGTTATAATCTTTGTAAAGGACACAAGGTGCCAGGCGACTTATGTTTAATTTGCTCCTTGCAGGCCCTCTATCCGCCAATCTTCATGATGATTCTGTTCTGAAGCTAAAGGCGATATATACCCTGATAGAGAAACTCTATGCTGGCGGCTTACTGACCGTCAAGGTTTTATGGGGGGACAAAGACCTAGTGAAATATACCAGGGATATGCTAAGGCGGCTCTCAACCATTCCCCAACATATAGAAGAAGTAAGGAAATCATTCGCATGGAAAGGCCTGATCGCAGCTGGGAGCCGATCAATAGCCTATGCTCCAGAGCTCAAGCCGGATGAAATAGCTGTCCGGTTTCCTAAATATAAGGATGATGACTCCGAGTTCACGCAAGAACACTACGTCTAGTGCGTAAAGGATGTTCGCCCTGCGGCAAGCCGGCTTGCTGAGAGCCTAGATCTGTCAAAGTATCACACGGCTTATGACGATGACTGTAAGCGTGTGACACCTCCAAGTTTTACACCAATGGACTTGACTCCTCGGCGCCATAAGCATCTTTTTGCCTCCGATGCTGACCCGTCAACCATCTTCACAGAAGAAGCTGAATTTCATGTGTCGGTGCACTAGAGACTAGGGTCCCTTGTGCCCCAGACTTGTGCACGGGCATCACGACTCCCCCGACAATAGTGTACCGGGAAGACAGCAGAAAGGCAATGCAAGGCCATGCCCTTCCCCTCTCTATGAGGGGCGTGGGGTGAAAGAGCTCCAGACGCAAGGCCTGGCAGGCCCTCCTTGCAGGATGATTCGCGAGACCCCCGACAGGCACGCTCTGTCGGGAAGAATACCCAAACATCAGCAAAACCCCGGCAAGCTTCCCTTGCCGGGAAGACTTGAGGTCCCCGGCAAGCCCTCCTTGCCGAGAAAGTATCCAATCCTCCGACAGGCCTTCCTTGCCAGGAAGGTGACCAAGTAACTCAAAGGAGGCTCTAGGCCAGCAAGTCCCTGTCGCTCGCCAGGTGTCCCCGCAAGTTTCTACCGTAATTCGAGAGCTCCAGCACACCCCTCGTGTGCGAGCGGGAGGCCCACGTGTCGATTCACCTGGCTAAGTGTCGCTCCCCCTTCTGACAGGTCAGGAGCTAGATAAGGCATTTACTGCCCCTGACACCATCGAAGAAGTAAAGCGGTAAATACTATTCACTTTACACCCCTTTGAGCGCACTGTTGGTGACCCCTTTCCTATAAAAGGAGGCGCAAAGCTCATTCGCAAGAGGGTTGGACCTTTTGGGGATCAGAGACTCCCTAATCACCACCTAAGTTATTGTAGCAAAATCAACCTACAGTAAGCCCACAATACAAACTAAGCAGGAGTAGGGTTTTACGCGCCAAGCGGCCTGAACCTGGGTAAAAAGAGGCTTGCCGATGTTGATCGTTAGTTCTGCTCTCGAAGCCATACCTCCCTCTACCCGCCAAACGATCAAGGGACTCCTCGAACTTCCCATAGGTGTTGGTTTTCCCTGACATATTTGGCGCGTCACGTACGGGGAGTAGGCGATGGTTGCAAGTTTCTTCTTTTATCTAAGAAAGTTCCGCATCAGAGCTTGGGAAGTGGAACACACCACTGCGGACCCTCGAAGCAGGGTGCAATGATGGTTGCTCTACTTTGCCACGGCCTCCTAACGCCTCTGCAAGTGCCCGACTGCGCGAACGTTGGCTATGGAGGGCGGAGACCTCGAGCCCACAAGCACCAGGCAGACGTACCGCTTCGGGACAGTGCGCTGCTTCAGAGGGTGTGCCTGGGGGCTCCGGCCAGCCCTCCCGTGCATAATCCGGCCGACGCACCTCCACGGAGGGGTGCATAGCCGTTGAGAATGCACCTACGGGCCACGGAACCCAAGGTCGCCCTCCAGCCGAACGCTTTCCCCCCGGAAGCGTCACGTCTTCGCCAAAGTTACGCTCAGGGGCTCCGCAAGCACGGCCAGGCAAAACAAGAAAGTGAATTATACTCCGGCAACCCCCCCTCCTATATGACAGTCAAGAAACTGCCGACAAACGATTTGCCGGAGGCGAAGAGGACGAAAGAGTATTGTCGCCTGCTTGTCAGGGATCCAAACCCCCGACAAAAGACCCAAGCATCGCGGTGAGAAATAGCGTGGCACGACAGATAAGTGATAAATATTTTAGAATAAGATTTCAGAGTAGATATGTTGTTCCCTTTCTGAAAGATCCCGCAAGTTGTTTGAGACACATGCGCATAGATGGAACCTTGTCAGGATCAGTGCGCCTTAGGTCTGTTTCAAACTTGTTCAACGACTTGAACGGCCACAGAGCGCCTTCTCACTGTTTCGAACCGTTTCAACAGTCTAAGTGGCTGCATAGCACCTTATTTCGCCTCGAGCCACGCTCGACGATCTAATGGTTACACTAAGTGCGGCAAGGACCCTTGCCGGTAAGACTCCTCAAATGAACTGCTAAGGATCCATTCCTCAAAGCACTAGCGGCAGGACCAGTCACGTCGGCAAGCTTCCGGAAAACACAAAAGGCATATCATACAAGGGGAAGGATCGGACACAAGGGGAACAACATTTCATTCATTTGTTTGAAACAAACTCATCCATATTAAATGAATGATTTTTGCTACTCTAACCTATTGCACTATCTTTTGGCGAGGGACATATTCACCGGACATAAGTTCTAGAAGACAAAAAGACAGTGCTCGTGGCACAGCCATGGATGGCTCCCCCGGGACCAGCACTGTGCCGATGAGAACGAGACCAGCCCCGACAAGCACTGCCCCGCCCTTTTTGGCTTGATACCAGAGGGTAGGGCACAGGAAGGGGCAAAGGATCTGGAGCCAGAGAGCGCGTCTCCTCCTGGGGCCAGGAGGCCAGTCCCCACCCCGGTGAGGTGCCTCAAGCAAGGAGGCTAGAGAACTTAGAGATTGCGGAAGTGCCTCCTCCTCGAACACGAGGTACCGACGCCAGCTCTAACCAGATAACCCCACCGGGCGGGGGAGAGGCGTGAGCGGGCCTCGGCGGCAGGGCCCACAGTCTGTGGGAGCTCGGGGAGTCGGACTCTCACTTGATCCCCCGAGATCCTGACCTGCCAAACGTGCCACTGCCGCTGATGTCCTCCTTGTGGCTATCGCTCGAGGAGGGACACTCGGCGCCGCTCGAGCTCTCTTCGCAGCATCCAAGATGCACACCTGAGCGCCCATAAAACTTGACGGATAGCATATTATCCTCCGCTAGCTTGTAGCGGAGGATATGCCCATCCTTGAGACTGTGGGCGCGGGCGAAGGCTTTCCAGCCCCTCCCAAGCAACATGGAGCGGTGCTTCGGGTACTCCACGTGCACCTTCATCGCCCTAGCAAAAGGGCGAGGGAGGTGCAGATGGCCCTGCGGGACGCCATGTAGTTCCACGACGAACTCCAGCGCCGTCCCGTCCGAGTGCCTGACAAACCCACGAGAAGACGGAGATGCTCGAGTAGCACTCCACCTACCCCGGCCATTGCCTCCGTGGCGACCGCGACTCCTCCGCACTTTGCCACCACGGGCACCCGTGCCGGCCTCTGCAGCTGCACCGCTGAAGCTGTGGCATGATCCGAGCGGGATCCCCTTGCCGTCCTGGCGGCCGATGGTGGCCTACCTCGTCCCCTAGACATGGTTAGGGGAGAGTGCCACCTGAAGCTAGAAGAGATTCTATAGATCCAAGGCTAAGAGTGGTGGTGTTCCAGGAGTTGATTGATAAGCAAAAACTCCTCGCAAACTCCCTAATCTATAAGGCAAGGCATGAGGGGATAACACCCCTCACTCCAGAAACCGCCACCCCATCCGCCCAGTCACCCATGATCACGGGCGAACAGGGAACTGCCCCGCTACACCAATGCATGCCGGGGGGGGGGGGTCCTGCCACGACTACGGCCATTATGGCCATGAACGTCACTTGCCCAACCTTTACTACGCATGTTTCACGAGTGGCAGTAACGCGTCGCGAGGTGGGGAGGCTACTGTACACCCACTTCTCCACCCCCCGCGCTTGATGCGCGACGTGGGGAAGTGTCGCGTGCAACGGCTCCAAGACTCCAGAGTAACCTGCTAGGGAAGCATGTACACTTCTTTGGGCATGGCCCAGCAACGCCCCGCGCGCATGTGTGGCCTAGGCCCGGGGCTCCTGTCGGTGCACTAGAGACTGGGGTCCCTTGTGCCACAGACTTGTGCATGAGCATCGACAACGCCTCCGGCAATAGTGTACCGGGTAGACAGCACAGAGGCAATCCAAGGCCACACCCTTCCCTCTCCAAGAGGGGCGTGGGGTGCAAGAGCTCCAGACGCAAGGACCCGGTAGGCCCTCCATGCCGGGATGACTCCCGAGACCCCCGACAGGCACGCTCTGCCGGGAAGAATACCCGAAGATCAGCAAGACCCCGGCGAGCTTCCCTTGCCGGGAAGACTCGAGGTCCCCGGCAAGCCCTCCTTGCCGGGAAAGGGGAAAGTATCCAAGCCTCCGGCAAGCCTTCCTTGTCGGGAAGGTGACCAAGTCACCCGAAGGAGGGTCCAGGCCATCAAGACCCTGTCGCTTGCCAGGTGTCCCCGCTAGTTTCTACCGTAATCCGACTGCTCTAGCACACCCCACGTGTGGCAGCACGAGGCCCAGGTGTCGGTTCACCTGGGCACGTGTCGCTCTCCCTTGCGGCAAGTCAGGGGCCAGACAAGGCATTTACTACCCCTGACACCACTGAAGAAGTAAAGAGGTGAATAATGTTCACTGTACACCTCTTTGAGCGCACTGTTGGTGACCCCTTTGCTTATAAAAGGAGGCCCAAAGCTCATTCGAAGGGGGGTTGGACCTTTTGGGGATCAGAGACTCCCTAGTCACCATCTAAGTTACTATAGCAAAATGAACCTACAGTAAGCCCACAATACAAACTAAGCAGGAGTAGGGTTTTACGTGCCAAGCGGCCCGAACCTCGGTAAAAAGAGCCTTGCAGGTGTTGATCGTAAGTTCTTCTCTCGACGCCATACCTCCCTCTTCCTGCCAAACGATGAACGGACTTCTCAAACTTCCCATAGGTGTTGGTTATCCCCGATACCATGCCTTAATCAATTGCACCTGGGATGTGGATAACTTCCGGATCCAAGTTCCTAGAAACTCGACACAGACTGAACCATAAGCGGCTTAGACGTGGCGACCTTCAAAACTTCAACATGAAGAAGAAACTGAATCCGTAGGAAACTTGCCACCGGGTTAATCTAGAAAAAAGTTGGCCTTTAAGAGCCATGTAATTTTCTTTTGAGCATACTTAAAACTGCTTATGTACTTGCATTTAAGAGGGATGCCAAACTTTCCTGGCGTTACCTTGTAATATAAGTCACATTGTTTTAGCTATTGGCGGTTTAGGAAGTATTGTGTTCTTACTTCCTTGATCATGGCCCAATTTCAATGAGTCATACCCCAAGAGGTTTTTGCAAAAACTTTTATGTGTTTAGACTGGCTGATCAGGCTCAAGTCAAGCTTCAATGAAGCAGGTTCAGTGAACCCATGGTTTGTCTATTTTCCATATGCTGGCTCTCGCAAGTACCTCAATGTTTTAACCTTGGAAGTTCAGGGTCCAATATTGGATTGATTCGCCAAGAGTACACGGGTCTTATGGGCGAGTCGCAAAACATACAGTCTAGTATAACCATTGTAATGTGTTAATTTTTTGCTAGCCAAGAGGGTAGTAAGACGAGACTCAATGAGTCAGAAGCCCCCAAATGACCTATGATCAAGGAAAAATGGTCATAGGATAGCAGAAGACAATGTGATTACTGCTAAACGACCTGGGGACTAGTAATCCCCAAGTAAGCCGGTTTTTATCATTCATGATCATACATTGGTGCCTATGTTTGAACCGTACATCATGGGACTTGAACCTCTTTGGCTTACTAGTATCCATGTTTGAACGATCACATTGGGGCGACTCCCTCTCATTGATACTAATAGCATCCATGTTTGGATGGCCACCTTGGCGACGACGCATTCTCTTGGGCGGATTATTTTAATCAAGAAAGACTCATGCTCAAATATAGGCCGAAACGGTAGAGACCCCGAATTTCATGGGCACCGGCTTTATTGATGTAATGTAAAGAGTACACAATTACCTAACTATGTACATCGATAAGGAGCCAATGCCTCTAGGTATAATAAGGCCGCAGATGAGCAATGTTCCACGAGCGGGTTGTCTCCTCCTCTGTAGTTGGCTTGTCATGGCGTAAATCAATCAAGTAATACAAGCTGTCGAGGAGGTTTCTGCTGACGATGAAAGGTCCCTCCCATGGAGGTCAAAGCTTGTACATGCTTGTATGATCCTGAATCAGTCGAAGCACCAAGTCGCCCTCTTGGAAGACCCGACTCTTGACTCGTCGACTATGGTAACGATGCAAGTCTTGTTGGTAGATTGCCAACCGTGTTGGGCTAAATCATGCTCCTCCTCGAGAGCATCCAAAGAATCCTGACGTGCTTGCTCATTATCGGCTTCTACATATGCGACGACTCTGGGAGAATCATGCCTTATATCACATGGGAGAACCGCCTCCTCCCCATAGATGAGGAAACAAGGAGTGTAACCAGTAGTCTATTTGGTGTTGTTATGATACTCCGAAGTACAGAAGGAAGCTCTTCAACCCAACAACCTGGAGTGTGCTGCAGAGGAACCATGAGCCGAGGCTTGATCCAACGCCAGATTTCCTGATTTGCCCGCTCAGCTTAACCATTAGAATGTGGATGAGCTACTTCGGATACATCAAGCCGGATGTGCTCTCGTTGGCAGAACTCCTTCATTGCCCCATAGACAAATTAGTACCATTATCAGTAATGATGTTGTGGGGATAACCAGAATGGAAAATCAGCTTCTTGAGGAATTTGACCGTCGTCTCTGCTTCACAATTGCTGACCGGCTCTGCTTCAACCAACTTGGTAAACTTATCAACCGCCACCAGCAGATGGGTCTTTTTGTCAGAAGACATCTTAAACGGGCCAACCATGTCAAGCCCCCAAACTGTGAAAGGCCATGTAATTGGGAATATGCGCAATTCCTGAGCCAACACATGTGCCTCATGTCCAAACTTCTGACAACCGTCACATCGACACACTATCTCCTCTGAATCGGCATCAGCCGTAAACCAGTAGAAAGCATGTTGAAAAGTTTTTGACACAAAAGACCGTGACCCGACGTGGTGTCCACAGTCGCCCGCATGTATCTCGTTGAGAATATCTTGCCCTTCTTCCGGCGAAACACAGCGCTGGAAAACCCCACAAGTACTTCATTTGTGCAACTCGACTTTGTGTATAACCATGCACTTGAACCACCGCACAATTTGCCTAGCAAAAACTTCATCAGTTCGCAACTCTCCTCGGGCCAGATAAGCCATGTAGGGTATCGTCCAGTCACGAGTTGCCCGGAGAGCCGCCACCAACTGTGACTCTGGGTCAGGAACCGCTATGTCTTCTTCAGAAAGCAACTTCACAGAAGGATTATGTAAGAAATCCAAGAACACATTGGGAGGATCGGGATTACATTGTGATGCGAGTCGGGAGAGGGCATTAGCCACCTTGTTTTGTCGACGATCGATATGATCAGCCTAATAGCCATGGAAATAACCCACCACCTTGGTTACCGTATGCCTATAAGCCGCCATCAATGGATCCTTAGAGGCCCAGGTTCCTGACACTTACTAGGCCACTAAATCTGAGTCTCCTAAGCACCTGACTCAACTCAGGTTCATCTCCTTAGCTATCGTGAGCCCATGAAGCAAAGCCTTGTACTCAGCTCCATTGTTTGTCCAAGGAAACATGAGCCACAGAACATAACAAAACTTGTCTCCTCTTGGAGACGGTAACACCACTCCAGCTCCTCAGCTTTCCAACTTCCTAGAGCCATCAAAATGAATAGTACAATCGGTGTTATCAGGCCATCCTCCGGAATCCGCAACTCGATCCAATCGTTCCTGAAGTCTACCAGAGCCTGAGATTTGAATATTGTGTGAGGAATATACTTCACATGATGAGGACCAAGGTCTATCGCCCATTCAGCAATCCGCCTAGTGGCTTCTCGATTGTGTATAATGTCCCCTATTGGTGCAGAACTAACCACGGTGATTGGGTGCTCCAAGAAGTAGTGCTTTGTGACACCCTCGATTTGATAGTACGCTAATCATACATGCAAATGCGTACGACCAAGCTCAAGGACTCACGGGAAGATATCACAACACAACTCTAGACACAAATAAAACATACAAGCTTCATATTACAAGCCAGGGCCTCGAGGGCTAGAATACAAAAGCTCGATAAACACAGGAGTAAGCGGAAGCAACAATATCTAACTAGAGACATTAAACCTGAGGTGCCTTAGAGAAGGCTAGCACAAAAGATACAACGATCAAACGAGGCGAGGCCTCCTGCCTGGGAACCTCCTAACAACTCCTGGTCTTCAGCGGCTTCCACGTAGTAGTAGGCACCTTCAGGGTAGCAGTCGTCGTCAGCGGGATACTCCATCTCGTGGGCTCCATGATCTGGTCGCAGCAATGGATCGAGGGGTCAAAGGGGGAGCAAAGCAACCATGAGTACTCATCCAAAGCACTCGCAAGACTGACATTAGAACTATGCTAAGTATGCATCAGTATCAAAGGAAGGGGGTTTATGTGTGGACTAACTGCAGCAATGCGAGAATGAGAGGGAAGGCCTAGTCCTATCGAAGACTTGCATCTTGAGGGGTTCTTGCAGAAATAGACGAGAGTAGAACAGGTGACACAATTAATAGTCATATTGTTGCAGCAATATTAATATGAGGTCACGCCCAGAGATTCTTCCTCGTCTCCCTGCGACGAAGCAATCCCGGACCAACTATTCGAGTTTAGTAACAGTGTTAGTTGTATAAGATCAGGAAACAACTCCAAGTCATCCTGTAAACGTGGACATGACTATCCGAATAGTTAATTTTCATCCCTGCAGGGGTGCACCATGTTTCCCATCACGCTGGATAACACTCTGGCCGGATACACTTTCATGGGTCATGCCCGGCCTCGGAATATCAACACATTGAACCGCACCTAGACTCAACAGAGAGGCGAGCCCGCCGGTCTATATCCTAAGCACGAAAGGTTCGTCGGCCCACTTGCCCTCTACGCTCCTACACGATGTGTGGGTGGCTGATACGTCTCCATCGTATCTACTTTTCCAAACTATTTTGCCCTTGTTTTGGACTCTAATTTGCATGATTTGAATGGAACTAACCTGGACTGACGCGGTTTTCAGCAGAATTGCCTTGGTATTGTTTTTGTGCAAAAATGAAAGTTCTCAGAACATCCTGAACATTTACGGAGAATATTTCTGGAAAATATGAAAAATACCTGCGGAAAGATCCACCGGAGGGGATGGGCCAGTGGGCCACAAGACGTGTAGCTGCCCCCCCCCCCCCCCCGTGGTGGCGGCTAGCAAGCTTGTGGGGCCCACGTGGCTCTGCCGCCCCCCATCTTAGCTCTATAAATTCACTTTCGTCCTAGAAAAAAATCAAGAGAGAATATTTTGTCGCGTTTGTGATACACAGGCGCCGCCACATCCTGTTCTTCATCTGGAGGGCAGATCTGGTGTCCGTTTTGGGCTCCGGAGAGGGGAAATCTTCACCATCGTCATCATCAACCTTCTTCCCTCTCCAATTCCATGAAGCTCTTCATCGTTCATGAGTAATCTATTCGTAGGCTCGCTGGGCGGTGATGAGTAGGATGAGATCTATCATGTAATCGAGTTAGTTTTGATGGGGATTGATCCCTAGTATCCACTATGTTCTGAGATTGATGTTGCTACTACTTTGCCATGCTTAATGCTTGTCACTATGGCCCGAGTGCCAAGATTTCAGATCTGATCTTGCAAGTTGTAGTTACCTACTATGTGTCACCAATATATGTGTGTTTTAGATCCGATCTTCCAAGTTGTAGTTACCTACTATGTGTTATGACCCGGCAACCCCGGAGTGACAATAACCGGAACCACTCCCGGTGATGACCATAGTTTGAGGAGTTCATGTGTTCACCAAGTGCTAATGCGTTGGTCCGGTTCTTTATTAAAAGGAGAACCTTAATATCCCGTAGTATCCTTTTGGACCCCGCAGCCACGGGAGGGATGGACAACAGATGCCATGCAAGTTCTTTTCCCTAAGCACGTATGACGACACACGGAATGCATGCCTACATCACATTGACCAACGGGAGCTAGCCATATATCTCTTCGTGTTATAACTACTGCACGATGAATATCATCCAAACAAATCACCGACCCATTGCCTACGAGTTTGTCCCACTGCTGCTGTTACTTGTCTTGCTATGATGTTACTACTGTCGTGGTAACGATTCCGACAATAGAAAGAGGGTAGGATAATGGAGCATGATCTATCAAGATGCACATGGGTGAGACGGTGGTTTTAGCGAGTTCAGGCCTCTCATAGTGGAGATAACAACCCTACGTCTTGTGCTCCGGAGAGGCTTTGTTTTATCTGTCATGGCCATGAGTTGCATGGTAGAGAGAGAGAGCCAGAGCTCCCGGGAAGGAATGAGCCCGCTGGGGAGAAGAAGAAGATGTCCCTAGCTATGTGGAGGGGGGTGGCTTATATAGAGTGCGCCACCTCCTCACCTCTTATGTTACAAGATGGGGCATTGATGCCATAATGTCAGCCCACTACAGATGTCTTGTCGACTGTTGGTATTTGCATGACCGAGTGATTCATACGGCCGAGTGGCTGACTGTCATCCGAGTGGATGGAATGTACTTGTCTGAATGGATCCGTACCGAGTGGATTAGATGTTGTCACGATCCAGTTGGAATTTCCCTTGTAGTCCTTAAACTAATAATGAGGTGCCTTTGGGTAGGACGTATTGGTCAGACCTATGACCTTACCCTAGGGCTATATCCCCGTCATTAGCCCCCGAATGGATCAGGATCCGAGTGGTGAAGGCGTCGATGTAAATTTTGTAGCAGCAGACCGAACTTGAACATGCTTCAGGGCCTTGCAAAATTATGCGTTGATTGAAGCCTTCATCATTCGCCCTGATTGATTCCACTGAGTAGTACGTCCGAGTGAACTTAAGAATTGAAGTAGATCCGAGTGACCAACGGGATCTAGAGACTTTGATTGACTGCTGGTAGTCGGTTGGAATCTGTTTAATCTGTTGAACTTGGATGTTGTTGGTGGACCTGACCAAGCAGAATGTTTCTTTTTTGTATTTCTCTTCCTGTGGGGGCACACTCAGTGCACCCACTAGAGGTAGTCCCCGAGCCTCTGTCGGACTAGATGAGTCTGGCAGAGGGTTTAAGACTTCAAGTGCTTGTCTTGTTGAATGTTTGTTGAATCTGCATTATATGATTTCTGGATCAAAGTCAAGTCTCAGAGTGTATTTTTTAACTTAGGCGATACGGGGTCGCAGCTAAGTTCCTGAGTGTGGAGCGTGCCTTTACTCGGAGTAGTTTTTACTTAGGCGATACAGAGTCGCAGTGAAGCCCCCGAGTGGGGAGCATGACCGCACTCAGAGTTGTTTTTAACTTAGGCGATACGGAGTCGCAGCTAAGCCCCCCGAGTATGGAGCATGTCCGCACTCGGAGTAGTTTTAACTTAGGCGATACAGAATCGCAGCTAAGCCCCCGAGTGTGGAGCATGTCCGCACTCAGAGCTGTTTTAACTTAGGCGATACGGAATCGCAGCTAAGCCCCCGAGTGTGGAGCATGTCTGCACTCGGAGTAGTTTTGAACTTAGGCGATACGGAGTTGCAGCTAAGCCCCGAGTGTGGAGCATGCCCGCTCTCAGAGTTGTTTTTAACTTTGGCGATACAGAGTCGCAGCTAAGCCCCCGAGTGTGGAGCGTGTGTGTACTCGAAGTTGTTTTAACTTAGGCGATACGGAATCGCAGCTAAGCCCCCGAGTGTGGAGCGTGTCCGTACTCAGAGTAGTTTTGAACATAGGCGATACGGAGTCGCAGCTAAGTCCCCGAGTGTGGAGCATGTCCGCACTCGGAGTAGTTTTGAGCTTAGGCGATCCGGAGTCGCAGCTAAGTCCCCGAGTGTGGAGCATGTCTGCACTCAGAGTAGTTTTAACTTAGGCGATACGGAATCGCAGCTAAGCCCCCCAGTGTGGAGCGTGTCCGTACTCGGAGTAGTTTTGAACTTAGGCGATACGGAGTCGCAGCTAAGTCCCCGAGTGTGGAGCATGTCCGCACTCGGAGTAGTTTTGAACTTAGGTGATACGGAGTCGCAACTAAGTCCCCGAGTGTGGAGCATGTCCGCACCCGGAGTAGTTTTGAACTTAGGCGATACGGAGTCGCAGCTAAGCCCAGCGGTGGCGTGCAGGGCGTCCGAGTGATGAAGACGTGCCACACGGAGTGGCGATGCGTGGGGCATCCGAGTGAGGTAGACGAGTCCGACTGACTGGCAACGCGTGGGGCGTCCAAGTGATGTATGTCGAGGAGGCGTCCGACCCACTGACGATACGTGGCCAGGCCGTGTCCACTATGTCATTGAAGGGGCTTCCGTACACGTGAAAACATACAAATGATTGTTGCGGCGACTGAGCCTGAGTAGCGACGAGGATGGCACACGAATGCGTCGAGTCATCGCGTAACCTGTGTATGAAAAATAGCACAAGCCAGCATAAAAATTATCAAAGTAATTTGATCTTTTCTTAAATAGTTTGTGTAAATAAGACCCATAGACACCCACTGGGTGTGTCAGGTGGTTGTACTTGTGAAGAATCTGACTGTACTTATGGAAGTGAAGGATCCGACTGAACTCGTTTAAGTACTGGACCCAAACGAAGCGGAAGTGAAGTGTTCCCACATAAAAATAAACAACCAAGTGCAGAGGTACGCTCTGAGGCATGGCCTCTGAGTGAACGTCATGCGCGACTTCCTTGACACTCGGTGATGTGGAAACAACTATTTAATTTAATGTAGCGTATGAAGAATGACTTAGCTGTCTAATGGCGCAGGATTAGCCGAGTGACAAAGGAGCGTCCAGTTGAGTGACGGCGTGCGGAGGGATCGAGTGACGAAGGAGCATCCGGTCGAGTGGCGATGCACGGAGATGTTGAGTGATGACGACATGTCTCATCGAGTGGTGGTGCACGGAGTGACCGAGTGACGAAGTTGCGTCCAGTCGAGTGACGATGCGTGGAGCTGCCAAGTGACGAAGGAGCATCGGATCGAGTGACGGCGCACGGAGCTGCCTAGTGATGTAGTCGTGCTGCACGGAGTGGCAAAGACGTGTCTCTCCGAGTGGCGATGGGCGGAGTTGCGGAGTGACGAAGGAGCATCCGGTCGAGTGGCGATGCACGGAGATGTCGAGTGATGACGACGTGTCTCATCGAGTGGTGGTGCGCCGAGCGACCGAGAGACGAAGGAGCGTCCAGTCGAGTGACGATGCGTGGAGCTGCCAAGTGACGAAGGAGCATCCGGTCGAGTGACGGCGCGCGGAGCTTCCTAGTGATGTAGTCGTGCTGCACGGAGTGGCAAAGACGTGTCTCGCCGAGTGCCGATGGGCGGAGTTGCGGAGTGATGAAGGAGCGTCTGGCTGAATGAAGGCGCATGGTGCTGCCGAGTGATGACGACACGTCCGACTATGAGACGGCGCGTGGGGCGTCTGAGTGCCTGCATGTTAGTTATCTTGATGGAAATGATATCCGAATAATTCTGGACATTTTAGTTGTCGTTGTAGACGTTTAATTTTTTGACCGAGTGTACCAGAGTACCGGTTCAGACTAGTCCTGAGTGAAGTGGTCGGGCTGGCTTGGTGGCAATGCAGGTTGCTCGTGCGATGGAGGCTGGTGCAGGGGGCTGTGAAAGAAATGTGGATGCACGCACCTTATTTTGGCCGTAACCCATGCTGGAGACCCACCAAATGACTAATTAACGAGGCAGGCCATTAACTGCATGCATTTAACACGTCCTTCCGTTCCAAGCCGTCCGTCCATCCGCGGTCGAGACGGGTGGGAGGCAACGCAGACTGGCGTGTGCACTAGACGCTAGTGTAGGTGGCTGCGGAAAAAATGGATCAACGCACCTTGTTTTGGCCTTGATTAGCGCTGAAGATGCTCACTGAATGACCAAACAATGACGCGGCCAATTAATCTGGCATTCAAATCACCACGTCCCTTCCTTTTTCTTTTTTGCCTGCATGCAGTCAATTGATGGGGGAGGTGGCCCATGTTATGCATGTACTTACGAGGATTGTTACTTCGGAATGGCCATCGGCTGCGGGCTGAGACTGTTTCGAAGGCAACTGCCCCAGCGCGCGTCCGCCACGGGGACCGTCGCCAGCGACCGGCGCGGGAGAAGGAGCGCTGCACGCCAGTGTCGCGACGGGCCTGTGCCTACACCGCGGAGGTCGCCACCGAGCAGCCGAGAACACGAGGCCGGAGTCAACGATGAGGGGAATGACGTCAATGGTCGTGCGTGGCGGCTCAGCGACAAGGTTCAAGACGACAATGAGGCGAAAGGCACTGGCGACCGTGCCCGACGACGATGAGACGAACGGCACCGGCGGTCGTGCGCGACGACGATGAGGCGGACGGCACCGGCGGCCACGCATGGTGGCGATGAGGCGGACGGCTCCTACGACCACCCATGGCGATGATGAGGCGGACGACACCGTTGGCCGCGCATGGGGGCCGCACGACGACATCGCAGATGAAGTGCAGTGTGCAGCGTCGAGGTCAGAGACGACGATGAGGCGGACGACACCGGCGGCCGCGTGCGGAGGGGCAGTCGGTTTCCTGAAGGCCGGTGGTGCTCCTTGTATGTGCTTGGATAGATGTCTGTTTTCCTTCTGCTTGCGATGCTTTTCTCGTCTTGGAGATTAAAAGTACAGACAAAAGTGTTAAATCATGAAGATGAAACCGAATAGAGGGCACTAGCGGAATCGATCCGCCGCCGGTGGCTGAAGAAATAACCATATGCATCATGGCTCGATAGACGCCATGCCCCATGGTGGGAGCCAACTGTCGTGTTAACGATTCTGACAATAGAAAGAGGGTAGGATAATGGAGCATGATCTATCAAGGTGCACATGGGTGACACGGTGGTTTTAGCGAGTTCAGGCCTCTCACAGTGGAGATAACAACCCTACATCTCGTGCTCCGGAGAGGCTTTGTTTTATCTGTCATGGACATGAGTTGCATGGTAGAGAGAGAGAGCCAGAGCTCCCGGTAAGGAATGAGCCCACTTGGGGAGAAGAAAAGATGTCCCTAGCTATGTGGAGGGGTGTGGCTTATATAGAGTGCGCCACCTCCTCACCTCTTATGTTACAAGATGGGGCATTGATGCCATAATGTCAGCCCACTACAGATGTCTTGTCGACTGTTGGTATTTGCATGACCCAGTTAGTCATACGGCTGAGTATTTGACTGTCATCCGAGTGGATGGAATGTACTTGTCTGAGTGGATCCGTACCGAGTGGATTAGATGTTGTCACGATCCAGTAGGAATTTCCCTTGTAGTCCTTAAACTAATAATGAGGTGCCTTTCGGTAGGACGTATTGGTCAGACCTATGACCCTACCCTAGGGCTATATCCCCGTCAACTACTGTTGCTCTTCTACTACTACTGTTGCTGCTGCTGTTACTTGCTCTGCTGTTACTTGCTACTGTTGCTACTTGCTACTGCTGTTACTTGCTACTGTTGCTATTTGCTACTGCTGTCACCACCGCTGTTCCTTGCCACTGCTGCTACTCGTTACACTGCTGCTACCTGCAACAATTCTGGTTCGCTTGGTGTTGACGGGAAAAGACAATTTCCGTCAACGGGCAACAGTGGCATCATTGATACAACCGTTAGAAATAGTCTGTCGTGTCAACAGATCGTTTCTGACACCGTTGTTATCATACTACTTTGATGTTGATACTTTGCATGCAGATACTAATCTTTCAGGTGTCATTGAATCTGACAAATTCAGCTGCTAATACTTGAGAGTATACTCTCACTTCCTGTCCGGCGAATCAACAAATTTGGTTTGAATACTCTACCCTCGAAAACTGCCTCGATCCCACGCGCTGGTGGGTTATTGCAAGACAATTTCTAATTGTTGAGCAATCGAGAACAGCATTCGTCTAGCTATTGCCAGAGAGTGCCAGTCAGCATTTTTCTGGCACCGTTGCCGGGGAGGTATTGCTATATTCTCTGAGTTACTTGGGATTTATATCTGCAGATCACTATGAAGAATCTGAAGTATCCAGAAACCAAGGTCTTGCCCTCAACTACGAGGGGAGGTAAGGAACTGCCATCCAGCTCTGCACTTGATTCACCTTCAGTTCTGAGTAAGTTTGCGACATCAACTCCTGCTAGAAATCTTGATATGTCGCATGTGCTTGATGATGCTTATGATGCTGCTATGCCTGATACTACTAGAGATGCTATGCCTGATACTGCTAGAGATGTTATGCCTCATACTGCTAGAGATGCTATGCCTGATACTGGTTTGCATAATATTGCTAGAGATGCTATGCCTGATACTGCTAGAGATGCTATGCCTGATGATGCTATGCCTGATACTGCTAGAGATACTACATTGCCTGATGTTCCACTAGGGGTATTCTTTGATGCTCATATTGCTAGAGTTACTGTCAATGCTCGTGATGCTTCTGAAACTGCCGATACTATTGAGATAGAACCTGCTTTTGCTCCTGCTAGATCTAGCTCTCCTAGATATGAATTGCCTGATATACCTG
This sequence comes from Hordeum vulgare subsp. vulgare, assembly GCF_904849725.1. NCBI lineage: Eukaryota > Viridiplantae > Streptophyta > Magnoliopsida > Poales > Poaceae > Hordeum > Hordeum vulgare. The sequence continues at coordinate 384,871,816 of NC_058523.1, read as the reverse complement.
AGGGTTACGTTATGGAGGGAGAGATAGCCGAGGATTTTCTTGCGTGTAAGGATGCCTATGACGCCGAGAAATTACTGCTCAAGTGGAAGGCAAAATCTCTGAAAGCTAGGATGAAATACGACCCGAAGTTTGCCACTTCACCTATCTTTATCACAAATAAGGATTACGAATTCTCTGTCGATCCTGAGATAATCTCTCTAGTCGAATATGATCCTTTCCACGGTTATGAGTGTGAGACGGTCGTAAGCCATCTTACCAAACTGCACGATATAGCCACCATTTCACTAGTGAGGAGAAGATCTGCCACTACTATATCCTTAAGCTGTTTCCTTTCTCTTTAAAGGATGATGCTAAAGCCGAGTTCACCTCTCTTGCTCCTGGATGCGTGAGTAGTTCCTAGGATATGGTCTATTACTTCTGTGAGAAATATTTCCGTGCCCATAAGAAGCAAGCTGCCTTGCAGGAAATATACAACTTTGCTCAACTCAAAGAAGAGAGTCTCCCACAAGCTTGGGGGAGGCTCATCCAGCTACAAAATGCTTTGCCTGATCACGGACTTACCGATGCCTCTAGATACCACCTAGATAGTTGTGCCGGTTGTGTTTTTAGGGAACGGACTGTAGAACAAGCTGAGACCCTACTGAATAACATCTTGATCAACGATAATGCTTGGACTATTCCGGAACCACCTCCTAAGCCAACTCCTAAGAAAACATGTATCCTATTCCTCTTATCCCAAGATGTGCAAGAAGCCAAGAAATATGCAAGAGAAAGGCATTAGATCTGAAGATGTCAAAAATCTACCACCTATCGAAGAGATCCATGGTCTCGATAACCCGATACAAGTAGTAGAAGTGAATTCTCTGCGTAGGTTTGATGAGAGTGATATTCCTTTTGACAAACCTGCTAGCCTATGCTTTGATGAATTTGACAACTTTGTTGCCAAACAACAGAGTTTCAATGATTTTGTTAGCAGACATTTGGAACAAAGTACTCGTATGCTCAACCATTTAAGTGCTTGTGTAGACAGAAATGTCAATGATCTGAAGCTTCTGAGTAAACATGCCTCTATGATTACCACTCAGGTAGATCAAGTACTTATAGCTCAGAATGACTTGCTGAATGAATTAAATGACAACTTTGGCAGAGTCATTACTAGAGGAGGCAAAATGAGTCAGGAACCTTTGAATCCTGAAGGTCATCCTAAGAGAATTTATCAAGATTCTCAAGGAATTAATGCTGATACACCCAGTCATCCTAAGGAGAAGAAGAAGAATGATAGAAACCTACATGCCAGTTCACCAAATACTGTCACACCTGAAGAACCTGATGATATTTCTACGCCTAATGCAGAAACACAATCTAGTGATGAACATTAACCTGGTGACAATATGTAGAGTGATGTTCATAATAATGCTCAACCTAGCAATGATGAGGATGTGGAGATTGAACCTATGGTTAATCCTGATAACCCACAACCTAAGAAATACGATAAGAATGACTTCACTGCTAGGAAGCATGGTAAAGAAAGGGAGCCATGGGTTCAGAGACCTATGCCCTTTCCTCCTAAGCCATCCAAGAAAAAGGATGATGTGGATTTTGAGCGATTCGTTGAGATGATAAGACCCATCTTTCTGCAGATGTGGTTAACTGATATGCTCAAAATGTCTCTGTATGTCAAGTACATGAAAGATATCATGACCAATAAACGGAAGATACCAGATCTTGGGATCTCCACCATGCTTGCCAATTACACTTTCAAAGGTGGAACTCCTAAGAAACTTGGTGATCCCGGAGTGCCCACTATACATTGCTCCATTAGAGGAAACTACGTAAGAACTGCCTTATGTGACCTTGGAGCCGGCGTTAGTGTTATGTCGCTCTCTCTTTATCGTAGACTTGAATTGGATAAGCTGACACACACTGAAATTTCTCTGCAAATGGCCGACAAATCAACTGCTTTCCCTATCACCATTTGCGAGGCTGTGCCTGTTGTGGTTGCTAACACAACTATCTTAACAGACTTTGTTATCTTGGATATTCCCGAGGACGATGCCATGGCTGTCATCCTGGGAAGACCCTTTTTAAACACCGCAGGGGCTGTTATAGATTGCAACAAAGGAAATGTCACTTTCCATGTCAACGGTAATGAGCACACAGTACATTGCATCAATGCTATCGGAAATACTTCATCAATTCTTATTGGGAGCTTTGAATGCCCTATTCCTCGTGTCAAGATGAAGTATGATTTTCTTGTTGGGGAGATACATATCCCCATTGAGGTGACTTTGTGGCTATTCGAAAATTCTCCGTTCTCTCTTGCAATTCGAGAAGGTCTTGTGATGAGGATTTGATCAACCCCATTGACGGATTTGTTTCGATGACCATGAAATGGATGAATCAAAGAGTCACATACCTCTGTTTTAAGCTTTCATTTTCTGTTGCTTAAAAGAAAAATGATAGCTTTAGTTTAGCTTTTCCTGTTTTCCGTTTTAGTGTCCCGGAGAAAAATACCCTGAAAATAAAAGTTCTCCAATGGTCCTAAAAATTTATTATGATTTTTTCTGGAATATTCGAAAAATACTGGGCCTGAGAGCTGGCCTGGGGCCAGACCAGTGGGCCACAAGCCCTGCAGCCGCCGCCCCCTGGTGGCGGCTAGCAAGCTTGTGGGGCCCACAGGGACCCCCTCCACTCATTCCAGCTCCCATCCTCTTCTTCCACCTCCAGAAAAAATTGTTTCGCAGCTCAAACCCGTGTTCTTGCTCATTTGGCTGTGATTTTCGATCTCCTTGCTCAAAGCACCATTCTCCGAACCGTTTTGGGGAAATTACTCCTTGGTAAGTGACTCCTCCATTGGTCCAATTAGTTTTTGCTCTAGTGATTTATCCTTCGCGTATTCTTGCTACCTTGGTGACCCTGTTCTTGAGCTAGAAATTTTGATTTAGCTGGTCCCAAGTAGTTTTAGCGCGTGATACTGTCTCTAGGCACTAGTAGGAGTAGTTGCTACAAGTTGGGTTAATCTTTATTCACTTTTCTTTCAAAGTCTCTAAAAATTTCAGAATTTTTTAGAGCTAGAAAAAGGAAAATATGAGGAGGTTCTTGAGAGGTTCCTCAAGCCGTAACCCCAAGGAGGATGAGAAGAACCACCCCAAGTACGTAGTCCCTCGAGTCACAGAAGTTCGAGCGTGCGAATGGCCAAGTGATGAATTTTTGCGCGATGCTGGGCTTTATGAAGACTTTTATTACTTGGTGGAGAACGTAGGTCTTACTGCGTTCGTTGAAGATAAGTGCTCACAATACCTCCTCCTCACCAATATTTTCGTTCAAAGCTTCAACTTTTATCCGAGGAAGAATCCTCCCATGGTTGAGTTCATGACATACGATGTCCCCCAGTGCATGACGCTACAGGATTTTTGCAATGTATGCAAATTACCTTATGTTGGGGATATCCGTGACCCTCGTCCACGGGACTTGGAGGATTTCATTGGTACTATTGCTGTTGGAGAGGAGAGAGGAGTGTCTCGCGCTAGAATTGCTAGCATACATTTTCCTGTGCTTCGGTACTTCTCACTATTTGTGTGAAAATGTTTGATTGGCCGTGGGGAGGCTGGAACACTTAGTTCTCCAGAACTTGCGGTTTTGCGCGAAGGCCTTTATAACGATAAGACTTATAGCCTAGGTGCTATAGTAGCCCAGCGGTTGAACACCAACCATTCCAAGGGTGTCATCTATGGAGGTATCTATGCTACCCGTCTGGCCAAACACTTTGAGATACCCATTAGACTGGGAGAGGAAGGAGAGATGCTTCTCCCTGAGAAATATCTGGATTATGACAGCATGGTTCGCCATCATTTTCTGGATAGAGATGCTAGTAGACGGATGATTTATAACCTGGTATTTAGTCAGGGTACTCGAGAGACTATTACCTTGCCTGGTCCTTCTTTGTTTGATCTTCATGCAGCCAGGTACACTATTATGCCCTCGGACATCTACGCATATTGGGGCTTGCCCCAACCATAGGTGCCCGTGCCCGAGCCGCCAGTCGAGTACTAGACGCCAGTTTATCAGTGGGAGCCAGAGGAGCTCACACAGCAGTGGCATCCACAGTCTGCTCCGGAGTATCCCGGAGCTAGTTATTTCCCAGCTTTGGAGTAGACCAAGCAAGGCCAAAAGCCTAAGCTTGGGGGAGTACGTGTTCTCACCGACCTTACATTCATGCTTATGATTTCACTTTGTCAGCCGGTGTTTACACTTTGCCACTGTACTATCCATTCTAGTTTATTTTATTTTTCTTGTTTTGTGTCCTTTTGAGAAAACCCAAAAAGATTTTCCTTTCTTCTTTTTCTTGTTGGGAGCTTTCCCATGTAAATAGTTTTCTTTTTCTTTGGGTCAAGGTAGAAGATATTGGTTATAGTGTTTAGTGGCTCTTGCATGCATACCTGTTTAGCTTTCAAAGAGCCCTATTACTTTGTCTTCTCCTTTGTGTTTGCCTACAGATTCAGCTTAGTCCAATGCACGAGTGCTCTTATTATTGTTCACATCGTTTGATCGTGCAAATGAAAGGCAATAATGATGATATATGATGAAGTGACTGAGACTGGAAAAGCTGGTATGAACTCTATGTATTTTTTTTGTAAATATTACTAGCTTGTCATGCCTGATTCAGCTTTGTTGTGAGAGAACCAAGGGTGCAATGACAACTTAGAGATCATAGTTTCTGATGCCATGTTTAATTAGCTAGGACCTAATATTGGTTTGTCTTGAATGCCAACATAGATTTTGAGATGACTATGATGTAGTATGAAAGGATGGTATTCTCCTTTGAATGATTCAAGTGGCTTGACTTGGCGCATGCTCTCTACTTGGTCGCTTCCCAGTCTTTTCCTAGCCTTCAATTGTACTAAGCGGAATACAGCTTGTGCATCCAGTTCCATAAACCCAAAAGTTTTTCCATGAGAGTCCACCATACCCACCTATTTGCGGTATTTACGTGCCGTTCCAAGTAAATTTGCATGTGCCACTCTCTAAACCTTCAAGAAATAATCTGTTTTGCATGCCCGAACCGCTCATGTTGTGACTGGGGGCTATTGGTATCTTCCATGCTAGAAGTGTTATCCTCGACATGTGTTTATTCACTGTCATCCAGGAGAAAGGGGCCGGTAATTGGAATGCCCAGTTCCACACTTCAATCGAAAACATAAATGTAAAACAAGACTCCCCCCGGATTGATGTTAGTATGGACGGTACCCGAGGATTCGGCTAGCCGTGGAGTGTGATTGATTGGTGGTTGGGGAGTTAAAACTTTACTTTTCTATTTGGTAACCACCTATAGCATGAGTAGCATGGAAGATATTGAGAACTGTTGGTCATTGCGTTGACAATGAAAGCATGCCACCCAAAATTATTATCTCTGTTTTCGAAGCTTGAGCTCTAGCACCTGTGCAAATCAATGCTTCCCTCTGCGAAGGGCTTGTCTATTTATTTTCCTGTTGAGTCATCCTCTTCTTTTATAAGCACCAATTAGATAGCACCTCCGTCATTTTATGCTTTGCTTTTGATTGATATTGAGTATGACTATGACTGGATCCTCATTGCCATGAATTACAATGTTTAGTCAGCCCTTGATCTTTGAAAGTGCTCTGCATTTATGTTTTGCGGTCTCAAAAAGAGCTACCGAGATACCGCCTATTCATATTGCTTCATGCTTGTTTTGATTGAAGTGTTGGTATTTGAAACTCATTATTATTTGCTCGTTAGCTAATTATGCCATTGATATTAGTTTACCCTGAGACATTTGTGTCACTTGCTTATGTGGTTAACTTGTGATCTTGCTGAAATTCTAGTTATGAGTTAGACATAGTTGCAACAACAAGATCAAACAGAGTTTGTCAAAGTTTTTCTTTCTCTCTCCGTTTGTCAACTAAGTTGCTTGAGGACAAGCAAGGTTTTAAGCTTGGGGGAGTTGATACGTCTCCATTGTATCTACTTTTCCAAACTCTTTTGCACTTGTTTTGGACTCTAATTTGCATGATTTGAATGGAACTAACCTCGACTGGCGCTGTTTTCCGTAGAATTGCCTTGGTGTTGTTTTTGTGTTGAAATGAAAGTTCTGAGAACGTCCTGAAAATTTACGGAGAATATTTCTGGAAAATATGAAAAATACCTACGCAAAGATCCACCGGAGGGGATGGGACAGTGGGCCACAAGCCCTGTAGCCGCCACCCCCTGGCTGCGGCTAGCAAGCTTGTGGGGCCCACGTGGCTCTGCCGCCCCCAATCTCAGCTCTATAAATTCACTTTCGTCCCAGAAAAAATGAAGAGAGAAGATTTCGTCGTATTTGCGATACGGAGGCGCCGCCACATCGTGTTCTTCATCTGGAGGGCAGATCTGGAGTCCGTTTTGGGCTCCGGAGAGGGGAAATCGTCGCCATCGTCATCATCAACCTTCTTCCCTTTCCAATTCCATGAAGCTCTTCATCGTTCGTGAGTAATCTATTCGTAGGCTCGCTGGGCGATGATGAGTAGGTTAAGATGTATCATGTAATGTAGTTAGTTTTGACGGGGATTGATCCCTAGTATCCACTATGTTTTGAGATTGATGTTGCTACTACTTTGCCATGCTTAATGCTTGTCACTAGGGCCCGAGTGCCATGATTTGAGATCTGAAATTATTATGTTATCACAATATATGTGTGTTTTAGATCCGATCTTGCAAGTTGTAGTTACCTACTATGTGTTATGACCCGGCAACCCCGGAGTGACAATAACCGGAACCACTCCCGGTGATGACCATAGTTTGACGAATTCATGTGTTCAAAAGTGCTAATGCGTTGGTCCGGTTCTTTATTAAAAGGAGAACCTTAATATCCCGTAGTTTCCTTTTGGACCCCGCTGCCACGGGAGGGATGGACAATAGATGTCATGCAAGTTCTTTTCCCTAAGCATGTATGACGACACACGGAATGCATGCCTACATCACATTGACGAACGGGAGCTAGCCACATATCTCTCCGTGTTATAACTGTTGCATGATGATTATCATCCAAACAAATCACCGACCCATTGCCTACGAGTTTGTCCCACTGTTGCCGTTACTTGTCTTCCTCTGTTGTTACTACTGTTGCTCTGCTGTTACTACTGTTGCTGCTGTTGTTACTACTCTTGCTGCTGCTGTTACTTGCTCTGCTGTTACTTGCTACTGTTGCTACTTGCTACTGCTGTTACTTGCTACTGTTGCTATTTTCTACTGCTGTCACTACTGCTGTTCCTTGCCACTGCTGCTACTCGTTACACTGCTGCTACCTGCTACAATTCTGGTTCGATCGGCGTTGATGGGAAAAGACAATTTCCGTCAACGGGCAACGGTTGGCGCCATTGATATGACCGTTAGAAATAGTCTACCGTGTCAACAGATCGTTTCTCACACCCTTGTTATCATACTACTTTGTTGTTGATACTTTGCTTGCAGATACTAATCTTTCTGGTGTGGTTGAATCTGACACATTCAGCTGCTAATACTTAAGAGTATACTCTCACTTCCTGTCCGGCGAATCAACAAATTTGGGTTGAATACTCTACACTCGAAAACTGCCTCGATCCCACGCGCTGGTGGGTTATTGCAAGACAATTTCTAATTGTTGAGCAATCAAGAACAACATTCGTCTAACTATTGCCACAGAGTGCCAGTCAAGTATTCGACCCAAATTTGTTGGTACGCCAGTCAGGAGGTGAGAGAATACTCTCGAGTATTAGCAGCCGAATGTGTCAGATTCAACCACACCTGAAAGATTAGTATCTGCAAGCAAAGTATCAGCAGCAAAGTAGTATGATAACAACGGTGTCAGAAATGATCTGTTGACAGCAAACTATTCCTAACTGTCGTATAAATGGCGCCAGAAGTTGCCCGTTGACGGAAATTGTTTTTTCCCGTCAATGCCGAGCGAACCATAATTGTAGCAGGTAGCAGCAGTGTAACGAGTAGCAGCAGTAGCAAGGAACAGCAGTAGTGATAGCAGTAGCAAGTAGCAACAGTAGCAAGTAGCAACAGTAGCAAGCGACAGTAGTAACAACAGTAGCAAGTAGCAACAGTAGTAGCAGCAGAGCAAGACAAGTAACAGCGGCAGTGGGGCAAACTCGTAGGCAATGGGTCGGCAATTCGTTTGGATGATATTCATCATGCAACAGTTATAACACGGAGAGATATATGGCTAGCTCCCGTTCGTGAATGTGATGTAGGCATGCATTCCGTGTGTAGTCATACGTGCTTAGGGAAAAGAACTTGTACGACATCTATTGTCCATCCTTCACGTGGCAGCTGGGTCCAAAAGGATACTGCAGGATATTAAGGTTCTTCTTTTAATAAAGAACCGGAACAACGCATTAGCACTTGGTGAACACCTGAGCTCCTCAAACTATGATCATCACCGGGAGTGGTTCCGGTTATTGTCACTCCGGGGTTGCCGGGTCATAACACATAGTAGGTAACTACAACTTGCAAGATCGGATCTAAAACACACATATATTGGTGACAACATAATAATTTCAGATCTGAAATCATGGCACTCGGGCCCTAGTGACAAGCATTAAGCATGGCAAAGTAGTAGCAACTTCAATCTCAGAACATAGTGGATACTAGGGATCAATCCCCGTCAAAACTAACTCCATTACATGATAGATCTCATCCTACTCATCACCGCCCAGTGAGCCTACGAATAGATTACTCACGAACGATGAAGAGCTTCATGGAATTGGAGAGGGAAGAAGGTTGATGATGACGATGGCGACGATTTCCCCTCTCCGGAGCCCAAAACGGACTCCAGATCTGTCCTCCAGATGAAGAACAGGATGTGGCGGCGCCTCCGTATCACAAACGCGACGAAATCTTCTCTTCTTATTTTTTTCTGGGCAAAAGTCAATTTATAGACCTGGAGTTGGGGGCGGCAGAGCCACGTGGGCCCCACAAGCTTGGTTGCCGCGGCCAAGGGGGTGGCCGCGGCAACAAGGCTTGTGGCCCACTGGCCCATCCCCTCCGGTGGATCTTTGCGCAGGTATTTTTCATATTTTCCAGAGAAAACTCCGTAAATTTTCAGGATGTTCTGAGAACTTTCATTTCTGCACAAGAACAACACCATGGCAATTCTACTGAAAACAGCGTCAGTTTGGGTTAGTTCCATTCAAATCATGCAACTTAGAGTCCAAAACAAGGGCAAAAGAGTTTGGAAAAGAAGATACGATGGAGACGTATCAACTCCCCCAAGCTTAAAACCTTGCTTGTCCTCAAGCAACTCAGTTGACAAACTGAGAGAGAAAGAAAAACTTTGACAAACTCTGTTTGATCTTGTTGTTGCAACTATGTCTAACTCATAACCAGAATTTCAGCAAGATCACAAGTTAACCACATAAGCAAGTGACACAAAGGTCTCACGGTAAACTAATATCAATGGCATAATCAGCTTGGGAGCAAACAATAATGAGTTTCAGATACCAACAATTCAATCAAAACAAGCATGAAGCAATATGAATAGGTGGTATCTCGCTAGCTCTTTCTCAGACCGCAAAACATAAATGCGGAGCACTTTCAAAGATCAAGGGCTGACTAAACATTGTAATTCATAGCAACAGAGATCTAGTTATAGTCATACTCAATATCAATCAAAAGCAAAGCATTCAAATGGCAGAGGTGCTCTCTAATTGGTGCTTATAAAATAAGAGGATGACTCAACAGGAAAATAAATAGACAGGCCCTTCGCAGAGGGAAGCATTGATTTGCAGAGGTGCCAGAGCTCAAGCTTTGAAAACAGAGATAATAATTTTGGGTGGCACGCTTTCATTGTCAACGCAGTGACCAAGAGTTCTCAATATCTTCCACACTACTCATGCTATAGGCGGTTCCCAAACAGAAAAGTAAAGTTTTAACTCCCCTACCATCAATCAATCACACTCCACAGCTAGCCAAATCCTCGGGTATCGTCCATACTAACATCAATCTAGGGGGAGCCTTGTTTTATAGTTATGTTTTCAATTTAAGCATGGAACTGGGCACTCCAATTACCGGCCCCTTTCTCGTGAATGACAGTGAATAAACACATGTCGAGGATAACATGCCTAACATGGAAGATACTAATAGCCCCCTGTCACCACATGAGCGGTTCGGGCATGCAAAATAGATTATTTCTTGAAGGTTTAGAGAATGGCTCATGCAAATTTACTTGGAACGACCGGTAAATACCGAAAATAGGTAGGTATGGTGGACTCTCATGGAGAAACTTTTGGGTTTATGGAAGTGGATGCACAAGCAGTATTCCGCTTAATACAAATGAAGGCTAGCAAAAGACTAGGAAGCGACCAACTAGAGAGTGACAACAGTCATCAGAATGCAATGAGTTTGACTAGCATGGAGTGCAAGCATGGACAGGATATAAATCACCATGAACACGAAACATCATAGAGGCTATGTTGATTTTGTTTCAACTACATGCATGAACATGCGCCAAGTCAAGCCACTTGAATCATTCAAAGGAGAGTACCATCCTATCATACTACATCATAGTCATCTCAAAATCTATGTTGGCATCCAAGACAAACCATTATAAGCTCCTAGCAAAATAAGCATGGCATCAGAAACTATGATCTCTAAGTTGTCATTGCAAACATGGTTCTCTCACAACAAAGCTGAATCTGGGATGACAAGCTAGTCATATTTACAAAAACAAAATAGATAGAGTTCATACCAGCTTTTCCAATCTCGGTCACTTCATCATATGTCATCATTATTGCCTTTCACTTGCACGATCGAATGATGTGAACAATAATAAGAGTGCTCGTGCATTGGACTGAGCTGAATCTGCAGGCAAACACAAAGGAGAAGTCAAAGTAATATGGCTCTTTGAAAGCTAAACAGGTATTCATGCAAGAGCCACTAAACATTGTAACCAATATCTAATACCTTGACCCAAAGAAAAATAAAACTATTTACACGGGAAAGCTCCCAACAAGAAAAAGAAAAAAAGGAAAATCTTTTTGGGTTTTCTCAAAAGGACACAAAACAAGAAAACAAGAAAACGAAAATAAACTAGCATGGATAATACAGTGGCAAAGTGTGAACACCGACGAACAAAGTGAAAGCATAAGCATGAATGTAAACTCACTGAGAACACGTACTCCCCCAAGCTTAGGATTTTGGCCTAGCTTGGTCTACTCCCAAGGACGGTCCTGGCGAAACCTAAAATCATAAAAAGGGATATACGGGAGCGCTGCAGCCACTGCCTGAATAGCTGCCTCACGAAGACGAGCAGCCGTTGCCTCCCTCTCATACTCCTCTACCTCTCCTATGGTTATGTAGTATCTCCGTTTTACCTCAAAGTCAAAGAAAGCAGGAGCAGGAAGGGTAATATGGAAGACACGCTGCCGGTTAAATATCAATCGGTATAGGAGGGATTCATCATCCCTCTCAAGGAACTGGTAGCGTGCCAAAGCGACGCGGTCAAGGAAAGCTGTATGGAGCGGGGGATCTCCGGCGCGGATGGGTACTCCAAGCAAATGTTCTATGCGAGTGGCATAGATGCCGCCAAAAAAATCTCCCTCAATAGCATTCTTATTCAGCATCCTTGCTATAATAGCTCCCATGTTGAAGCTTTTGTTACCCGTAACTGCGCTCTTAAGGATACTAAGATCGGATGCGCATAGGTGAAAATGCTCAACCTTACCGTTAATGCATCTACCTATGAAGAGGGCAAAGTAGTGCAAGGCAGGGAAATGAATGTTTCCTATGGTAGCTTGCGTGATGTCTCTAGTTTCTCCAACAGATATACTAGAGAAAAAAATCTCTAACCGAAGATTTAGCAGGATCTTTAAGATTACCCCCATCGGGTATTTTGCAAATCCTATTAAAATCCTCCAAATCCATGGCATAGGATTTATCATACATATCAAACAGTATGGATGAGTCACGACCAGCTGAAAATATAAATCTACACACGAAAGAGGCAGTGAGCATAGCATACTATTCACATTTATCTGAGATGAATTCTTCTAACCCGGCATTGCGGACAAGTGTATCAAACTCATCCTTGAAGCCTGCTTCGACCATGAACTCATCGGAAGGCCGTTCACATGGTTGTACCGGTGCGTCCCTTTGTTGATAAGGATCAGGCACCCGAAAAGAAAGACGGGGACCCTTCTTACTTGAGGAACCACCATGAAACTACCTCCTGACCATAATTCCTTTTGCTAAAAATTTTGAAGTTCAAGAGAAAAGTGAATAAAGACCAACCACACCTTGTAGCAACTACTCCTTCAAGTGCCTAGAGACCGTATCACGCGCTAAAACTACTTGGGACCAGCTAAAATCAACATTTAAAGCTCAAGAACAGGGTCACCAAGGTAGCAAGAATACGCGAAGGATAAAGCACTAGAGCAAAAACTAATTGAACCAATGGAGGAGTCACTTACCAAGGAGCAATTTCCCCAAAACGGTTCGGAGAATGGTGCTTTGAGCAAGGAGATCGAAAATCACAGCCAAATGAGCAAGAACACGGGTTTGAGCTCCGAAACAATTTTTTCTAGAGGAAGAAGAAGAGGATGGGAGCTGGAATGAGTGGAGGGGGCCCTGTGGGCCCCACAAGCTTTCTTGTCGCAGCGAGGGGGGTGGTCGCGGTGACAGGGCTTGTGGCCCACTGGGGTGGCCCCCAGGCCAGCTCTCTGTCCCAGTATTTTTCAAATATTCCAGAAAAAATCATACTAGATTTTCAGGACCATTGGAGAACTTTTATTTTCGAGGTATTTTTCTCCGGGACGCTAATACATAAAACAGGAAAAACTAAGCTAAACCTATCATTTTTCTTCTAAGAAAAAGAAAGTGAAAGCTTAAAACAAAGGTAAGTGACTCTTTGATTCATCCATTTCATGGTCATCGAAAGAAATCCGTCAATGGGGTTGATGAAATCCTTATGACAAAACATTCTCGAATCCCAAAAGAGAACGGAGAATTTTCGAATAGCCACCAAATTACCTCAATGGGGATGTGAATCTCCCCAACAAGCCAATCATACTTCATCTTGAGACGAGGAATAGGGCATTCAAAGCTCCCAATAAGAATCGATGAAGTTTTTTCAATAGCATTGATGCAATGTACTTGATATTGTATCTTCAGAAAGTGCACAGTATGCTCATTACCGTTGACATGGAAAGTGACATTGCCTTTGTTGCAATCTATAACAGCCCTTGCAGTGTTTAAAAAGGGTCTTCCGAGGATGACAGCCATGGCATCGTCCTCGGGAATATCCAAGATAACAAAGTCTGTTAAGATGGTGGTGTTAGCATCCACAACAGGCACATCCTCGCAAATGCCGACAAGGAAAGCAGTTGATTTGTCGGCCATTTGCAGAGAAATTTCAGTTGGTGTCAACATATCCAGTTCAAGTCTACGATAAAGAGAGAGAGGCATAACACTAACTCCGGCTCCAAGGTCACATAAGGCAGTTCTTACGTAGTTTCCTTTAATGGAGCAAGGTATAGTGGGCACTCCGGGATCACCGAATTTCTTAGGAGTTCCACCTTTGAAAGTGTAATTGGCAAGCATGGTGGAGATCTCAAGATCTGGTATCTTCCGTTTATTGGTCACGATATCTTTCATGTACTTGGCATACAGAGACATTTTGAGCATATCAACTAACCGCATGTGCAGAAAGATGGGTCTTATCATTTCAATAAAGCGCTCAAACTCCTCATCATCCTTCTTCTTGGATGTCGACATAGGTCTCTAAACCCATGGCTCCCTTTCTTTACCATGCTCCCTAGCAGTGAAGCCATTCTTATCGTATCACTTCGGTTGTGGGTTATTAGGATTAACCGTAGGTTCAATCTCCACATCCTTATCATTGCTAGGCTGAGCATCATTATGAACATCGTTGTACATATTATCACGAGGTTCATGTTCATCACCAGATTGTGTTTCTACATCAGACGCAGAAATATCATTTGGTTCTTCAGGTGTGACAGTATTTGGTGAACTAACATGCAGGTTTTCATCCTTCTTCTTTTCCTTAGGATGACTGGGTGTATCTGCATTAATTCCTTGAGAATCTTGATGCATTCTCTTAGGATGACCTTCAGGATACAAAGGTTCCTGAGTCATTTTGCTTTCTCTAGTAACGTCTCTGGCAGAGTTGTCATTTAATTCATTGAGCAGTTCATTCTGAGCTTTAAGTACTTGTTCTACCTGAGTAGTAATCATAGAGGCATGTTTACTCAGAATCTTCAAATCATTGACATTTCTGTCTACACAAGCACTTAAATGACTAAGCATACGAGTACTTTGTTCCAAATGTCTACTGATATAATCATTGAAACTCTGTTGTTTGGCAACAAAGTTGTCAAATTCATCAAAGCATAGGCTAGCAGGTTTATCAAAAGGAATATCACTCTCATCAAACCTACAGAGAGAATTTACTTCTACTACCTGTATTGGATTATCGAGACCATGGATCTCTTCGATAGGTGGTAGATTTTTGACATATTTAGATCTAATCCCTTTCTCTTGCATATATTTCTTGGCTTCTATCATATCTTCGGGACTGAGGAATATAATACCTCTTTTCTTAGGAGTTGGCTTAGGAGGTGGTTTGGGAATAGTCCAAGCATTATCGTTGATCAAGTAGTTATTCAGTAGAGTCTCAGCTTGTTCTACAGTTCGTTCCCTAAAAACACAACCGGCACAACTATCTAGGTGGTCTTTAGAAGCATCGGTAAGTATGTTATAGAAGATATCAAGTATCTCGTTCTTCTTAAGAGGATGATCAGGCAAAGCATTCTGTAGCTGGACGAGCCTCCCCCAAGATTGTGGGAGACTCTCTTCTTTGAGTTGAGAAAAGTTGTATATTTCCTGCAAGGCAGCTTGCTTCTTATGGACAGGGAAATATTTCTCATAGAAGTAAAAGAGCATATCCTGGGGACTACTCACACATCCAGGAGCAAGAGAAGTGAACCAGGCTTTAGCGTCATTCTTTAGAGAGAAAGGAAACAACTTAAGAATATAGTAGTGGAGGATCTTCTCCTCACTAGTGAAAAGGGTGGCTATATCGTGTAGTTTGGTAAGATGGGCTATGACCGTCTCAGACTCATAACCGTGGAAAGGATCAGATTTGACTAGAGAGATTATCTCAGGATCGACAGAGAATTCATAATCCTTATCGGTGATAAAGATAGGTGAAGTGGCAAACTTCGGGTCGTATTTCATCCTAGCTTTCAGAGATTTTTCCTTCCACTTGAGAAGTAATTTCTCGACGTCATAGGCATCCTTACACGCAAGAAAATCCTCAACTATCTCTCCCTCCATAACGCAATCCTCAGGTATATCAGGCAATTCATATCTAGGAGAGCTAGATCTAGAGGGAGCAAAAGCAGGTTCTATCTCAATAGTATCGGCAGTTTTAGAAGCATCACGAGCATTGGCAGTAACTCTAGCAATATGAGCATCAAGGAATACCCCTAGTGGCACATCAGGCAAAGTAGTATCTCTAGCAGTATCAAGCATAGCATCATCAGGCAAAATAGCATCTCTAGCATCATCAGGCAAAGCAGTATCAGGCATAGCATCTCTAGCAGTATCAAGCATAGCATCATCAGGCATAGTATCAAGCATAGCATCTCTAGCAGTATCAAGCATAGCATCATAAGCATCATCAGGCACAGGCGACATATCAAGATTTCTAGCAGGAGGTGATGTCGCAAACTTACTCATAACCGAAGGTGAATCACGTGCAGAGCTAGATGGCAGTTCCTTACCTCCCCTCGTAGTTGAGGGCAAGACTTTGGTTTTTGGATCTTTCAGATTCTTCATAGTGATCAGCAGATATAAATCCCAAGTGACTCAGAGAATATAGAAATACCTCCCCAGCAACGGCACCAGAAAAATGCTACTAGCTGTCCCCGGCAACGGCGCGAGAAAAATGCTGCTAGCAGTCGCCGGCAACAACACTAGAAGAATGTTGTTGACGAGTCCCTGACATGATGCCTTCGCGACAACAGAGCCAGAACTACTCCGAGTTGCTCAACAATTAGCAATTGTCTTGCAATGGCCCACCAACGCGTCGGTTCGCGGTAGTTTTCAAGGGTAGAGTATTCGACCCAAATTTGTTGGTACGCCAGTCAGAAGGTGAGAGAATAATCTCGAGTATTAGCAGCTGAATGTGTCAGATTCAACCATACCTAAAAGATTAGTATCTGCAAGCAAAGTATCAACAACAAAGTAGTATGATAACAACGGTGTCAGAAACGATCTGTTGACAGTAGACTATTCCTAACTGTCGTATCAATGGCGCCAGAAGTTGCCCGTGGACGGAAATTATCTTTTCCCATCAACACCGAGCGAACCAGAATTGTAGCAGGTAGCAGCAGTGTAACGAGTAACAGCAGTAGCAAGGAACAACAGTAGTGATAGCAGTAGCAAGTAGCAACAGTAGCAAGTAGCAGCAGTAGCAAGCGACAGTAGTAACATCAGTAGCAAGTAGCAACAGTAGTAGCAGCAGAGCAAGACAAGTAACAACAGCAGTGGGACAAACTCATAGGCAATGGGTCGGTGATTCGTTTAGATGATATTCATCATGCAACAGTTATAACACTGACAGATATGTGGCTAGCTCCCGTTCTTCAATGTGATGTAGGCATGCATTCCGTGTGTAGTCATACGTGCTTAGGGAAAAGAACTTGCATGACATCTATTGTCCATCCCTCCCGTGGCAGCGGGGTCCAAAAGGATACTATAGGATATTAAGGTTCTCCTTTTAGTAAAGAACCGGAACAACGCATTAGCACTTGGTGAACACATGAACTCCTCAAACTATGATCATCACCGGGAGTAGTTTCGGTTATTGTCACTCCGGGGTTGTCGGGTCATAACACATAGTAGGTAACTACAACTTGCAAGATCGGATCTAAAAAACACATATTGGTGACAACATAATAATTTCAGATCTGAAATCATGGCACTCAGGCCCTAATGACAAGCATTAAGCATGGCAAAGTAGTAGCTACATCAATCTCAGAACATAGTGGGTACTAGGGATCAATCCCCGTCAAAACTAACTCGGTTACATGATAGATCTCATCCTACTCATCACAGCCCAGCGAGCCTACGAATAGATTACTCACGAACGATGAAGAGCTTCATGGAATTCGAGAGGGAAGAAGGTTGATGATGACGATGGTGACGATTTCCCCTCTCCGGAGCCCAAAACGGACTCCGGATCTGTCTTGCAGATGAAGAACAGGATGTGGCAGCGCCTCCGTATCGCAAACACGGCGAAATCTTCTCTACTTTTTTTTTCTGGGGGCGGCAGAGCCACGTGGGCCCCACAAGCTTGGTTGCCGCGGCCAGGGGGTGGCCGCGGCAACAGGGCTTGTGGCTCACTGGCCCATCCCCTCCGTTGGATCTTTGCGCAGGTATTTTTCATATTTTCCAGAAAAATTCTCCGTAAATTTTCAGGACGTTCCGAGAACTTCCATTTCTGCAAAAAAACAACACCATGGTAATTCTGCTGAAAACAACGTCAGTCTGGGTTAGTTCCATTCAAATCATGCAAATTAGAGTCCAAAACAAGGGCAAAAGAGTTTGGAAAAGTAGATACGATGGAGACGTACCATGAGCTCACCCAGTGACAGAAGGAGTAGCGAGGCACACATCGTGTTGTTGCCATCAAAGGTAAAAAGATGGGGTTTTCATCATTGGTTTGAGTTTATCCCTCTACATCATGTCATCTTGCTTATGGCGTTACTCTGTTCGTCATGAAGTAAATATATAAGATGCATGCTGGATAGAGGTCGATGTTTGGAATAATGGTAGTAGATGCAAAAAGTATCGGTCTAGTTGTCTCGGACGTGATACCTATATGTATGATCATTGCCTTAGATATCGTCATGACTTTGCGCGGTTCTATCAGTTGCCCGACAACAATTTGTTCACCCACTGTGATATTTGCTATTTTGAGAGAAGCCTCTAGTGAACACTATGGCCCCCGGATCTACTCCACACCATATTTTCAGCCTTACACTTTTTCTTCGTTGCACTTTCCGCCTTCAGATCTCACTTTGCAATCAATCTTGAAGGGATTGACAACCCCTTTATAGCATTGGGTGCAAGCTCTTTGTGTTTGTGCAGGTACTCTGGACTTGACGAGATTCTCCTACTGGATTGATACCTTGGTTCTCAAACTAAGGGAAATACTTACTGCTCCTGTGTTGCATCACCCTTTCCTCTTCAAGGGAAAACCGATGCAAGCTCAAGAGACGACAGAAGGTTTCTGTCAACGTAGCAGAAGGATTTCTGGCGCCGTTGCCGGGGACGATCAAGTCAAGAACTCATCCAAGTAAGTGTCGCAAACTCATCTCTTGCATTTACTTTGTTTGCTAGTTGCCTCTTGTTTTTCTCTCCCACACTTCAGCAATTTGCCTTTTTCCTTCGCCCTTTTTCTCGCTTGCTCTTTGTTTGCTTGTGCGCTTTCTTGCTTGCCGAAGTCACCATGACTAAAAACACCAAACTTTGTGACTTCTCGAATACTAATAATAATGATTTTATTAGTACTCCGATTTCTCCCGCCACTAGTGCGGAGTCATTCGAAATCAATGCCGCTTTGCTGAATCTTGTTTTGAAAGAACAATTTTCCAGCCTTCCTAGTGAAGATGCCGAATCCCATCTTAACACCTTCATAGAGCTTTGCGATTTGCAAAAGAAGAAAGATGTGGATAATGATGTGATTAAATTGAAGCTTTTTTCGCTTTCTCGTTGCGAGATCGTGCAAAAACTTGGTTTTCATCTTCGCCCAAAAATAGTATCGATTCTTGGGATAAGTGCAAAGGTGCTTATATATCCAAGTATTTTCCGCCGGCTAAGATTATCTCTCTCCGTAATGATATCATGAATTTTAAGCAACTTGATCATGAACACGTTGCACAATCTTGGGAGAGAATCAAATTGATGATTAGAAATTGTCCCGCTCATGGCTTGAGTCTTTGGACGATTATACAAATCTTCTACGCTGGCTTGAATTTCGCTTCTAGAAATATCTTGGACTCCGGCTCCGGTGGAACGTTCATGGAAATCACGTTAGGAGAAGCCACGAAACACCTAGACAATATCATGACGAACTACTCTCAGTGGCACACTGAAAGGTCACCTACTAGCAAGAAAGTACACGCTATAGAAGAAATTAACTCGTTGAGTGCTAAGATGGACGAGTTACTGAATTTGGTTGCTAGTAGAAGTGCTCCTTTAGATCCTAATGACATGCCCTTGTCTTCCTTGATTGAGAGTAGCAACGCTAGCTTGGACGTTAATTTTGTTGGTAGGAATAATTTTGGCAAAACAATGCTTTTAGAGGAAACTATGTTCCTAGGCCTTTTCCTAGTAACTCCTCTAATAACTTCGGCAACTCCTACAACAATACTCATGGAAATTACAATAGATTACCGTCTGATCTAGAGAGTAACATCAAAGAGTTTATCAACTCTCAAAAAATCTTCAATGCGTCCATAGAGGAAAAACTACTCAAAATTGACGATTTGGCTAAGAGCGTTGATAGAATGTCTAGTGATATTGATGCTTTGAAAGTTAGATGTGCTCCTCCCAAGATCAATATGGATGAAACTTTGAAAGCTATGCGTGTTCCCACGATTGAGAGCAAAGAAAGAACCGCCCAAATTCGTGCTAGACATGAATGGCTTAAAAAGGCATGTTCTCGTGATAAGGAACACGAAGATCTTAAAGTGCTTGGTGTGAGTCCCATTGAATCTTTGTTTTCTTGTGTCAAACCCAATGATGATGGGGCTGGATATGAATCCACTTTGGTTGAAAAATTCCCCAATGATTCAGAGTCCATCTATCTTGATGCTAAAAGCACTGAAAGTGGAGTAGAAGATATTAAAACTTTGAGTAGTAATGAAATTACTACTTTGGATTTCAAGGAATTCAATTATGATAGTTTCTCCTTGATTGAATGCATTTCCTTGATGCAATCCATGCTAAACTCTCCACACGCTTATAGCCAAAACAAGGCCTTTACCGATCATATCGTCGAAGCTACGATAAAATCTCTTGAAGAGAAACTTGAATTGGAAGTGTATATCCCTAGAAAGCTTCATGATGAGTGGGAACCTACTATCAAAATCATAATCAAAAAGTATGAATGCAATGCTTTGTGTGATTTGGGTGCTAGTGTTTCCGCGATTCCAAAGTCTTTATGTGATGTTGTGGGTTTTAATGAGATTGAAGAGTGTTCTCTGAATTTGCATCTTGAGGATTCTACTATCAAGAAACCCATGGGAAGGATCAATGAAGTTCTTATTATTGCAAATAGGAACTATGTACCCGTGGATTTCATTGTGCTTGACATTGATTGCAATCCTACATGCCCTATTATTCTTGGTAGTTCTTTCCTAAGGACTATCGGTGCCATCATCGATATGAAGGAAGGGAATATTAGATTTCAATTTTCTTTAAAGAAGGGCATGGAGCACTTTACTAGAAAGAAAATAAGATTGCCTTATGAATCCATGATGAGGGCCACTTATGGTTTGAGCACCAAACACGACGATACGTGATTCTATCGCCTTATGACTAGCTAAGGGCGTTAAACAATAGCGCTTGTTGGGAGGCAACCCAATGAATTTATTTCTTTTAATTTCTGTTTTGTTGTGTCCACACCATCATAATTCTGTTATGATTGTGTCTTTTGTGTTTATTTTTGTGTTTGAGCCAAGTAAAACCTTTATGACTAGTCTTGGTGATGGTTGTTTGATCCTGCTGGAAAAAGACAGAAAATTTTCGCCCACGAGATGATTTTTCATTTTTATTCAGAAAGATATTTTGAGTTGATTCTTTTTGCTGCTGGTTGATATGCCTTTTTCCCAGGCATTCGTAATTTTTCAGAATTTTTGAGACACCAGAAGTATACGAAGTGTACAGATTGCTACAGACTGGTCTGTTTTTGACAGCTTCTGGTTTTGTTGAGTTGGTTGCTTGTTTTGATGAAACTATGGTTAGTATCGGGGGGGTACTAGCCATGGAAAAGTGACAATACAGTAGGCCAACATCAATATAAATAGAAATCAAGATTGCTACAGTACCTCAAGAGGTGGTATTTTGTTTTCTTGTGCTAATTTTATCACGAGTTTCTGTTTAAGTTTTGTGTTGTGAAGTTTTGATGTTTTGGGTGATGTTCTCATAGAGAAAGAGATAAGGAGTGGAAAGAGCTCAAGCTTGGGGATGCCCAAGGCATCACAAGCCAAATTCAAGGACACCAAAAAGCCTAACCTTGGGGATGCCCAAGGCATCACAAGCCAAATTCAAGGACACCAAAAAGCCTAAGCTTGGGGATGCCCCGGGAAGGCATCCCCTCTTTCGTCTTCAATCCATCAGTAACGTTACTTGGAGCTATATTTTGATTCACCACATGATATGTGTTTTGCATGGAGCGTCTTGTATCGCAGGAGTCTTTTCTTTTTGTTGTGTGACAATCATCCTTGCTGCACACCTTTAGAGAGAGACATGCACTCATAGTGATTTTGTTAATTTTGCTCTATCTGCTTCACTTAGATCTTTTAGAGCACGACGGTGCATGACTTGGTAGTTGACTTATGCTATGAAAGTAGTCCCAAAGGTGATATGTACCCAAAGAGGATACAAAAACCTCCATCTTCATGTGCATTGAGTAGAAAGAGAAGTTTTGATTCCTCTGAGCTAGTTTTGAGACGTGGATTTGGTAATACTAAGAGTTATGTTAGTAGGGTGTTGTGAATCTAGAAATACTTGTGTTGAAGTTAGTGATTCCCGTAGCATGCACGTATGGTGAACCGGTATGTTAGGAAGTCGGAGCATAATTGATTTATTGATTGTCATCCTTTGTGTTGAGGTCAGGATCGCGCGATGGTTTACACCTACCAACCCTTCCCCTCGGAGTATGCGTTTAGCACTTTGTTTCGATTACTAATAAAAACTTTCGCAACAAGTATGTGAGTTCTTCATGACTAATGTGAGTCCATGGTATAGATGCACTTTCACCTTCCACCATAGATATCCTCTCTAGCGTCTCGCAATTCTCGCCGGTGCACAAACCCACCATATGCCTTCCTCAAAACAGCCACCATACCTACCTACTATGGCATTTTCATAGCCATTCCGAGATATATTGCCATGCAACTCCCACCGTTCCGCCTCATGACTTGTGCCGTCAATCTCATATTGCCATTGCATGATCATAAGATAGCTAGCGAGATGTATCAACGTCATAAGCCAAGCTAGATCGTTGCACATCCCGGTACACTGCCGGAGGCATTTCCTATAGAGTCATTTCTAAGCTTTGAGCTATGAGTAAATAAAAGTGTGATGATCATCATTACTAGAGCACTGTCCCATGTGAGGAAATAAAAAAAGAGGCCAAAGAGATCTAATAAAAAAAAGAGAAAAAAAGAGGCCCAAGAGCCCATAAAAAAATAAAAAATAAAAAGAGAGAAAAAGAGAGAAGGGACAATGCTACTATCTTTTTTCCAGACTTGGGCTTCATATTAGCACCATGTTCTTCATGATTGAGAGCCTCTCGTTTCGTCATCACCATATGCTAGTGGGAATCTTCATTATATAACTTGGCTTGTATATTCCAATGATGGGCTTCCTCAAAATTGCCCTAGGTCTTCGTGAGCAAGTAAGTTGGATGCACACCCACTAGTTATCCTTTTGAGCTTTCACATACTTATAGCTCTAGTGCATCCTTTGTATGGCAATCCCTACTCATTCACATTGATATCTATCAATGGGCATCTCCATAGCCCTTTGATACGCTGAGTCAATGTGACCATCTCCTCCTTTTTGTCTCACAACCACCACCACACTCTATTCCACCTATAGTGCTATATCGATGGCTCACGCTCATGTATTACGTGATAGTTATAAAAAGTTTTGAGAAAGTAAGAGTGCGATAATAATTACTTGGCCAATACCGGGTTTTTGCATGATTTACATTAGTTGTGTGAGGATGATGGAGCATAGCCAGACTATATGATGTTGTAGGGATAACTTTCTTTGGCCTTGTTATTTTGAAAGTTCATGATTACCTTGCTAGTTTGCTTGAAGTATTATTGTTTTCATGTCAATAGCAAACTATTGTTTTCAATCTTACGGATCTGAACATTCATGTCACATGAAATAAGTTGCAAAGGACAGCTATGCTAGGTAGCATTCCACATCAAAAATTCATTCTTTATCACTTCCCTACTCGAGGACGAGAAGGAGTTAAGCTTGGGGATGCTTTATACGTCTCCAACGTATCTATAATTTTTTATGGTTTCATGCTATTATCTTGTCAAACTGTGAATGTTGTGTATGCCTTTTATATCTTTTTTTGGGACTAACTTATTAACTCAGTGCCAAGTGCCAGTTCCTGTTTTTTCCATGTTTTTGACCCCTTTGAGAGGAGGATTTTGAATGGAGTCCAAACGGAATGAAACTGCCAAAAAGATTTTTTCCGAAACAGAAAAAGATCGGGAAGCCTGAGAATCAGGGCAGGGGGCCAGCAGGGACCCCACAAGCCCCCTAGCCACGGCCAGGGGGGCCCGCGCCTCCCAGGGTTGTGGGCTCCCTAGGCCTCCTCTGTCCTAGGTCTTTTGCCTATAAATTCCCTAAAATCACAGAAAAAATCAGGAGATCATCGAAAGTACTTTTCCATCGCCGCAAGCTTCTGTCGCCGCAAGATCCCATCTGGATCACGTTCTGCTACCCTGTCGGAGGGGGGATTCGGATACGGAGGACTTCTTCATCAACACCGTGACCTCTCCAATGATGCGTGAGTAGTTCACCATAGACCTATGGGTCCATAGCTAGTAGCTAGATGGCTTCTTCTCTCTCTTGGATCTTCAATACAAAGTTCTCCATGAGCTTCATGGAGATCTAGCCGATGTAATCTTCTTTTGCGGTGTGTTTGTCGAGATCCGATGAATTGTGGATTTATGATCAGATTATCTATGAATCTTATTTGAGTTTCTTCTGATCTCTCTTATGCATGATTTCATATCCTTGTAATTCTCTTCGAGTTGTGGGTTTCGTTTGGCAAACTAGATCTATGAGTCTTGCAATGGGAGAAGTGCTTGGTTTTGGGTTCATACCGTGCGGTGACCTCACCCAGTGACAGAAGTGGTAGCGAGGCACGCATCGTGTTGTTGCCATCAAGGGTAAAAAGATGCGGTTTTCATCATTGATTTGACTTTATCCCTCTACATCATGTCATCTTGCTTAAGGCATTACTCTGTTCGTCATGAACTCAACACACTAGATGCATGCTGGATAGCATTCGATGTGTGGAGTAATAGTAGTAGATGCAGAAAGTATCGGTCTACTTGTCTCAGATGTGATGCCTATATGTATGATCATTGCCTTAGATATCGTCATGACTTTGCGTGGTTCTATCAATTGCTCGACAGTAATTTGTTCACCTACCGTGATATTTGCTATTTTGAGAGAAGCCTCTAGTGAACATTATGGCCCCCGGGTCTACTCCACACCATATTTTCGGCCTTACACTTTTTCTTCATTGTACTTTCCGCCTTCAAATCTCACTTTGCAATCAATCTTGAAGGGATTGACAACCCCTTTATAGCGTTGGGTGCAAGCTCTTTGTGTTTGTGCAGGTACTCTGGACTTGACGAGATTCTCCTACTGGATTGATACCTTGGTTCTCAAACTGAGGGAAATACTTACTGCTCCTGTGCTTCATCATCCTTTCCTCTTCAAGGGACAACCAACGCAAGCTCAAGAGACGATAGAAGGTTTCTGTCGACGTAGCAGTACCGCATCCAATCAGGGAGAAGAGGTCCAAGTGCAGAGGTACTACCTCCAACATCAGTCCACTCAAGACATGGTGGTAGCTCTTTCCTGCTCGGCTAGTGGATGTGCGTGGGGGGGGGGACCCTCGGGTGGTATGTTGGCTCTAGCTCTGCCAACGCGTCGTAAAGATGGGCACGTGTAGCGTACAGCTCCACAGTCAGAGCTCGAAAATCACGATCCAATGCCTCAGTGTACCGCACCAGAACCCGTGTGTCGTGGCGACGCGTCACGTAGGGGCCGCAGACAGTGACGTAGGACCGGTCGTTGCGCTCCCAAACACGAGCAGTGTAGGCAGTGAGACCAGACCCAGTCTCATCCCCAGCACGACCATACGGGATGTATCTGAAAGCAGACCCCTCTAGGTGAGGTACGCTCCACGGAGACGGGTGATAGAAATATAGGCCGCATCATAGACGGCCATCTCGATCGACAATCCAATAACGCAGAAGGCGTGGCGCTCGCGGGTGGAGTTGCCCATCTAATCGAAGATGTGAACCTCAGCCTGGTACTGGTACTGGTTCAACTCGCGGAAGTCCTCGTACACAGTGTACTCGGCGTACGAGCGATATCCTAGCCTGGTCAAGAGGTCGACCAAAATGGCCGGGAACCCATTCGTCTAAGTGGCCGGTGTCAGGCGCACGTGTTGTCTTGCGGGGCGCATCTGAAAAGGAAGATTCAAGGATGTCAAATGACAGTGTGTGTAATATATTACTTGAAGAACAAGAATAGATAGTCCAGCCCTCCGGGTCGACGTGATTACGACAACCTAATGTTAGAGTTAGTAAATTCTTTAACCCGAAAAAGAAGAGATAGTAGAACCCAGAGTATAGAAAAGGAGTAAAAGATACTAATACCACCCAATTGAGATGTGGGCCCGTAAGCCACATCATCAACGTTAGTAAGTTTTTCAAACACTAGACTCAACTTCGGCCAAGGAGTTGGAAATGGGGCTACCTACAGGAAGTCGGCTCTGATACCAACTTGTGATGCCCTCGATTTTATTGTATGTAATCATACACGCAAATGCATACGACCAAGCTCAAGGACTCACGGGAAGATATCACAACACAACTCTAGACACAAATAAAACATACAGGCTTCATATTACAAGCCAGTGCCTCGAGGGCTAGAATACATAAGCTTGATAAAGACACGAGTCAGCGGCAGCAACAATATCTGAGTACAGACATTAAACATGAGGTACCTTAGAGAAGGCTAGCACAAAAGATTCAACGATCGTACGAGGCGAGGCCTCCTGCCTGGGAACCTCCTAACTACTTCTGGTCTTCAGCAGCCTCCACATAGTAGTAGGCACCGTCGGGGTAGCACTCGTCGTCGGCGGGATACTCCATCTCCTGGGCTCCATCATCTAGTCACAGCAACGGATCGAGGGGACAAAGGGGGAGCAAAGCAATGGTGAGTACTCATCCAAAGTACTCGCAATACTGACATCGGAACTATGCTAACTATGCATCAGTATCAAAGGTAGGTGGTTTATATGTGGACAGACTACAGCAATGCGGGAAGGAGAGGGAAGGCCTAGTCCTATCGGAGACTAGCATCTTCAGTGGTCTTCAGCAAGAGACGAGAGTAGAACAGGTAACACAATTAATAGTCATATTGTTGCAGCAATATTAATATGAGCTCAGGCCCAGAGATTCTTCATCGACTCCATGCGAGGACACAATCCCGGAGCAACTATTCCAGTTAAGTAACAGTTGTAGTTGTACAAGATGAGGGCACAACTCTAAGTCGTCCTGTAACCATGGACACGGCTATCCGAATAGTTAATTTGCATCTCTGTAGGGGTGCACAAAGTTTCCCGTCAAGCTCGATAACACTCTGGCTGGACACACTTTTCTGGGTCATGCCCGTCCTCGGAATATCGACCCGTCGCAGCCCCACCTAGACTCAACAGAGAGGCTAGCCCATCACTCTTTACTATAAGCACAAAAGATTCAAGGGCCCACTTGCCCTCTGCGCTCCTGCATGATGCGTGGGCGGCCGATGTCTGTCCTAGCACCCCTTAAAACAAGTGCGATGCAACTCGGGACCACTCGGCGCGTGCTTCGCTCCATTGGTGACGTTTGAAGAGCTTTGGCTGATACCACGACGACGAGTACCCATAACTTCTCCCGCGTAGCCTGTTAGTGTGAAAAGGTCTCCGACCAACCCAGATCAAATACACAAACCCATTAACATTTTAATTAAATCATCGACATAACCACGCGGGAATCCACCCGCCTAACATTATCCATTAATATTCCCAATAACATTATCCATTAATGTTCCCTGTAACAAGGTCAAGTAACTGTGTGGTTGTAACATCAGGGGGATCCGAGGTATCACCCTTGTTGGATCCCAAACGAAGTAACCATCAAGGTGGACTTAGAGGAATCACCCTCGAGGGTCCCGCACTTGAGGGGTTGAACGACAGAGACATCGTCGGGAGTGGTGAAGGAGGAATCACCGTCGATAACCACGACTGACTAGCTGTACTACAGAGATATCATCTTGAGTACTTCGCGAGGTGTCACCCTCGATACCCGATAGTAGCTCTGCAACGCCGTACAACTAAGGGGGGAGTAAGTGTTGTGCCGGGTAATGGCTCGTCGATCTGGGATCGAGACTCGACAATAAAGCGGGGCAACTGGACTAAGGGGTCAGAGGGGATGACTGCTCCACCTATACTAAACAGTTTAAAGGTGCAGTACTAAAAGTAGCAGTTCATCAAAAGTAGGCGGTACAAGAGTAGAAAAATTCTAATGCAAGCATGAGGGAGAAACAAATGGCGATATACGAATGATCAAGGGGGGTTTGCTTGCCTTGTTGCTCTGCGGCAAATGTCTGGTCGTCAGGGGCGTAGTCATACTGGGCAGCAGCGGCAGTCTCGGGGTCTATCGGTAAGAAGAGGGGGAAGAAAGAATAAATACAAATCACATATGCAACACTAAGCATGACATGACGAAATGTAGGCTATGCATGAGGTAACGCAGTAACATCCATCATAGATGGATCGGGAAAATATGAGATGATATTTCCCAGGTCTGTGGCTACTACCGACCAGATGGAAAATGATGGAAAAGTTCCACGTTTGCTATGCCAGGGATGTGTGGGAGACGAACGGATAGCATATCCGGGTTCGTCTCGTTCTGTTGATCAACTTTCATGCTGAAAATATTTTCATCTAAGCTACAGTTTACTTTATATTAATTTTCAAAGTTTTATTAATATTATGGAATTGAAATAGACTAAATTAAATCAATTAAATGTAATTATGACATCAGCATGATGTCATGCTGACATCAGCAGTCAACAGAGTTTGACTCGTCAAACTAACCAGTGGCTCCCATTCCTCATTGACAGAGGATTTTAATTAAATTAATTAGCATTAATAAGGATTAATTATGGGGAGGACCCACCTATCATTCGCTGGACAAATTACTTAATTAATCAGAATTAAGCTAACACGTTTATTAGTTATTAATGGGGCTGGCCCCACGTGTCATCGACACGTTAAAATTAACAAACGTTGATTAGATTTAACTGAAATAATAAATCTAATTAACCAGCTTAGAATTAATTAATTCATTCATTCGTTTAACTAATATATTTTTTACATTATTTATTTATTTATTTATTTATATATTAGTGGGCGTGGGCCCCCATCGTCATTCTCACAACGGGCAAATTGCCCGAAACTCCAAACACACAGGGGGGTTAATCCCCCTCGTTATAGGATAGTCCCAAAAGAGGGGGGGGGGTTCGTCGAGGGTAGGCCATGGCCAGGGAGTGGGAAGACGGCCCGTGGCCGCCGGCGGCCTGCCGGAACAGAGCCGGGCGCGGCAGCGCGTTTGGGTGGGGCGCGGGAGTGGGTAGGGCTACGGTGCCGTGAGCGCGCGCACAGTTGCGGGGCGCGAAAGGGGCTGAGGCATGCGCCCGGGACCAGTGGGGAAGGGGGCCTATGCGGAGGGGGAAAGAGAGGAGGCCGGAGCCTCAGGGGCTGATCGCGAGCCTGTAAAGGAGGGCAGTGAGCATGGGGAGGTGCGGCGGCCCGCGACGGTGGGGAGGGTGACGGGGTGGATCGACGAGGAGGAGGCCGAGGTGGTGGTGGCCGACGGGGTTGGTGCAGGGGTATCGGGGTTGGAGTGGATGAGGGCCAGGGGCTGGCAATCAAGGGAATCGGCCTCCTTGCTCGATCCCTCCTGGATCGAGCAGGAGGGAGGGAGAGCGAGGGGATACGGGGCGATGTGGGAGAGCGAGGGGAGCGCTGACAAGGGGAACCAGGGGCTGGCGGTAGGGGTTCGGTGGAGATTATGCATGAGGGAGAGGGATATGGTGAGCGAGGGGGAGGCAGGGAACAACGAGAACCAGCCCCCTCGTGGCTGGTGGGTGGGTGTGGCGGCGTGGGTGTTGGGGAACGTCGCATGGGAAACAAAAAAAATTCCCACGCGCACGAAGACCTATCATGGTGATGTCCATCTACGAGGGGGATTTCAGATCTACGTACCCTTGTAGATCACACAGCAGGAAGTGTTAATAAACGCGGTTGATGTAGTGGAACGTCCTCACGTCCCTCGATCCGCCCCGCGAACCGTCCCGCGATCCGTCCCACGATCCGCTCCGATCTAGTGCCGAACGGACGGCACCTCCGCGTTCAGCACACGTACAGCTCAACGATAATCTCGACCTTCTTGATCCAGCAAGAGAGACGGAGAGGTAGATGAGTTCTCCGGCAATGTGACGGCGCTCCGGAGGTTGGTGGTGATCTTATCTCAGCAGGGCTCCGCCCGAGCTCCGCAGAAACGCGATCTAGAGGAAAAACCGTGGAGGTATGTGGTCGGGCTGTCGTGGCAAAGTTGTCTCAAATCAGCCCTAATACCTCAGTATATATAGGAGGAAGGGGAGGGACCTTGCCGTGAGGCTCAAGGAGCCCCAAGGGGTCAGCCGAAGTGGGGGAAGGAGGATTCCTCCTCCAATCCTAGTCCAACTAGGATTGGAAGATGGAGTCCTTCTCTATTTTCCCACTTCCCCTTTTTTCTATTCTCTTTCATTTTCTTTCTCTCCTGCGCAGGGGCCTTCTTGGGCTTGCCCACCAGCCCACTAAGGGCTGGTGCGGCACCCCTAAGGCCTATGGGCTTCCCCGGGGTGGGCTGCCCCCCCGGTGAACATCCGAAACCCATTCGTCACTCCCGGTACATTCCCGGTAATGCCGAAAACTTTCTGGTAATCAAATGAGGTCATCCTATATGTCAATCTTCGTATCTGGACCATTCCGGAAACCCTCGTGACGTCCGTGGTATCATCCGGGACTCCGAACAACATTCGGTAACCAACCATATAACTCAAATACGCATAAAACAACGCCGAACCTTAACTGTGCAGACCCTACGGGTTCAAGAACTATGTAGACATGACCCGAGGGACTCCTCGGTCAATATCCAATAGTGGGACCTGGATGCCCATATTGGATCCTACATATTCTACGAAGATCTTATCGTTTGAACATCAGTGCCAAGGATTCATATAATCCCATATGCCATTCCCTTTGTCCTTTGGTATGTTACTTGCCCGAGATTCGAACGGCAGTATGCGCATTTCTATTTCAATCTCGTTTACCAGCAAATCTCTTTACTTGTTACGTAATACAAGATCCCGTGACTTACACTAAGTCACATTTCTTGCAAGGCTTGTGTGTGATGTTGTATTACCGAGTGGGCCCCGAGATACCTCTCCGTCACACAGAATGCCAAATCCCAGTCATGATCCATACTAACTCAACGGACACCTTCGGAGATACCTGTAGAACATATTTATAGTCACCCAGTTACGTTGTGACGGTTGATACACACAAAGCATTCCTCCGGTGTCAGTGAGTTATTTGATCTCATGGTCATAGGAATAAATACTTGACACGCAGAAAACAGTAGCAACAAAATGACACGATCAACATGCTACGTCTATTATTTTGCGTCTAGTCCATCACATGATTCACCCAATGATGTGGTCCAGTTATCAAGCAACAACACCTTGTACATAGTCAGAAGACCCTGACTATCCTTGATCAACTGGCTAGCCAACTAGAGGCTTGCTAGGGACAGTGTTTTGTCTATGGATGCACACATGTATCTAAGTCTTCATTCAATACAATTATAGCATGGATAATAAACGATTATCTTGATACAGGAATTATAATAATAACTTATTTATCATTGCCTCTAGGGCATAATTCCAACAGTCTCCCACTTGCACTAGAGTCAATAATCTAGTCCTGACATCGCGATGCGAATTACATTGTAATAAATCTAACACCCATACAGCTCTGGTGTTGATAATGCTTCGCCCGTGGAAGAGGTTTAGTCAGCAGGTGTGCCACATTCAGATCCGTGTGCACTTTGCATATATTCACGTCCTCCTCCTCGACGTAGCCGCAGATGAGGTTGAAGCATCATTTGATGTGTCTGGTCTTCTTGTGAAACCGTGGTTCCTGTGCTAAGGCAATGGCACTCGTGTTGTCACAAAACAGGGTTATTGGATTCGGTGCGCTCGGCACCACTCCAAGATCCATCATGAACTGCTTCATCCAGACACCCTCCTTAGCTACCTCCGAGGTAGCCATGTACTCTGCTTCACATGTAGAATCAGCTACGACGCTTTCCTTGGAACTGCACCAGCTTACCGCACCCCCATTAAGAATAAATATGTATCCGGTCTACGACTTAGAGTCGTCCGGATCTGTGTCAAAGCTTGAATCGACGTAACCTTTTACGGCGAGCTCTTTGTCACCTCCATATACGAGAAACATCTACTTAGTCCTTTCCAGGTAACTCAGGATATTCTTGAACTCCGTCCAGTGATCCACTCCTGGATTACTCTGGAACCTGCCTGCCATACTTATGGCCAGGCTAACGTCCTGTCTAGTGCACAACATTGCATACATGATAGAACCTATGGTTGAAGCATAGGGGACGGTGATCATATGCTCTCTATCTTTATCAGTTGCTGGGCACTGAGTCTTACTCAATCTCGTACCTTGTAAAACTGGCAAGAACCCCTTCTTGGACTGTTCCATTTTGAACCTCTTCAAAACTTTATCAAGGTATGTGCTTTGTGAAAGTCCTATCAGGCGTTTTGATCTATCCCTATAGATCTTTATGCCTAGAATGTAAGCAACTTCTCCTAGGTCCTTCATAGAGAAACTTTTATTCAAGTAATCCTTTATGCTCTCCAAAAACTCCACGCCGTTTCCAATCAGTAATATGTCATCCACATATAGTATTAGGAACGCCATAGAGCTCCCACTCACTTTCTTGTAAATACAAGATTCTCCAACCACTTGTATAAACCCAAATGCTTTGATCACCTCATCAAAGGGTTTATTCCAACTCCGAGATGCTTGCACCAGTCCATAAATGGATCGCTGGAGCTTGCACACTTTCTTAGTATTTTTAGGATCGACAAAACCTTCGGGTTGCATCATATACAACTCTTCCTTAAGGAAACTGTTAAGGAACGCCGTTTCGACATCCATCTGCCAGATTTCATAATCGAAAAATGCAGCTATTGCTAACATGATTCTGACGGACTTAAGCATCGCTACATGTGAGAATGTCTCATCGTAGTCAACTCCTTGAACTTGTGAAAAACCCTTTGCCACAAGTCGAGCTTTATAAACGGTCACATTACCGTCAGCATCCGTCTTCTTCTTAAAGATCCATTTGTTCTGAATAGCCTTGCGGCCCTCACGTAGTACTTCCAAAGTCCACACTTTGTTTTCATACATAGATCCTATCTCAGACTTCATGGCCTCCAGCCCTTTGTTGGAATCCGGGCCCACCATTGCTTCTTCATAATTCGCAGGCTCATTGTTGTTTAACAACATAATTGATAAGACGGGATTACTGTACCACTCTGGAGCAGTACGCGATCTCGTCGACCTGCGAGGTCCGATAGGAACTTGATCCGGAGTTTCATGATCATCATCATTAACTTCCTCCTCAACCGGCATCACAATGATAGGGGTTTCCCCTTGCCCTGCGCCACCGTCCAGAGGGATGAGAGGTTTGACAACCTCATCAAGTTCTATCTTCCTCGCACTCAATTCTCTCGAGAGAAACTCCTTCTCGAGAAAAGCTCCATTCTTAGAAACAAACACTTTGCCCTCGGATTTGAGATAGAAGGTATACCCAACTATCTCTTTTGGGTAACCTATCAAGACACACTTTTCCGCTTTGGGTTCCAGCTTTTCAGGCTGAAGCTTTTTGACATAAGCATCACATCCCCAAACTTTAAGAAACGACAACTTTGGTCTTTTGCCATACCACAGTTCGTATGGTGTCGTCTCAACGGATTTTGATGGTGCCCTATTTAAAGTGAATGCAGCTATTTCTAATGCATAACCCCAAAACAACAACGGCAAATCGGTAAGAGACATCATAGATCGCACCATCTCTAATAAAGAACGATTACAACGTTTGGACTCACCATTACGCTGTGGTGTTCTTGGCGGTGTCAACTGTGAAACAATTCCACATTGTCTTAAGTGAGCACCAAACTCGAAACTCAGATATTCACCCCCACGACCAGACAATAGGAACTTGATCTTCTTGTTACGATGATTTTCAACTTCACTCTGAAATTGCTTGAACTTTTCAAATGTTTCAGACTTCTACTTCATCAAGTAGACATAACCATATCTACTCAAATCGTCAGTGAAGGTGAAAAAATAATGATATCCGCCGCGTGCCTCCACACTCATCGGACCACACACATTGGTATATATAATTTCCAACAAGTCAGTTGCACGCTCCATCGTTCCGGAGAACGGAGTCTTAGTCATCTTGCCCATGAGGCATGGTTCGCACGTGTCAAGTGAATCAAAGTCAAGTGACTCCAAAAGTCCATTGGTATGGAGTTTCTTCATGCGCTTTACACCAATATGACCTAAGAGGCAGTGCCATAAAAACATGGCGCTATCATTGTTATCTCTAACTCTTTTGGTCTCAATGTTATGTATATGTGTATTATCACTATCAAGATTCAATATGAACAATCCTCTCACATGTATCTAAGTCTTCATTCAATACAATTATAGCATGGATAATAAACGATTATCTTGATACAGGAATTGTAATAATAACTTATTTATCATTGCATCTAGGTCATAATTCCAACAGTGGGGTGGAGTGGGGGTTCGGTCGCTAGGGTTCCGAGGGGGGTCTTATACCCATTGGTGGGGTTGGATTGTGGGGTTATGGGTTGGCTGGGGCTGGCCCACCAAGGATTGAGTTTTTTTCTTTATTTACTTTCTTTTATTATTAATAGTTTCAGTTTGAATTCATTTTCTTGCAATAATTACTTCTAAAATGTATTAATCCTAAATGACAATTCTTCTAGGTAATATTTGATGCACCCGGACATTTTTAATTTTGCATTTGAAAACTTTCATCCTTTGACTTTATTTTTAATTTGAATCGGTTTCGAACTAACACGAGATTAACGATAGTAATCACGGTGACGTGGCATCAATAGCATGGGATCACTATAGGTTAATTACATACAACACTGTAGCAAAAGCTGAGGATGTCACATGCTTCAACTTCCGACTCGCCATAAAAATCCCAAAGACCATCTTCTGCCAATAGGTCCTCACGTGATCTTATGGCAGGTCTGCCTGAAAAAACATCCGACCTCAAACGCCGCACTGAGGTGCCTTCTCTTTCCTTATCAAATATATTGTCAACTTTCTCAAACTCACCAAATTTTTCTACTGTAATAGGTGCCTCCTCCTTCATCTGGCGACTCAGAATCATCACAATTGCCACCCCTTGTTCATCTCGTAGGGTATGTTACTATTTGCTTTACAAATACTTGTTTCAATACTTCATATGTCATTATATATGCCTTAACCTTTCATTTTGTAGAGCTCAAGCAAATAAGCAGAAGACCGGCAGGTCAGCTCCAAATATTGAAAAGCCTGAAGTGGAAGAAACAGATGCCTCTGTCCATGATATTCCAGATAAACCAACTGGAACTTAAAACGATCCTCCATAAATCTTTGCCATGGATAATATCCCTGATGTTCGAGCCAATCCACCAAAAACTGATGATATGACCATGGATCCGAGTCAGAAAGATAATCTCAACCCGCCAAGCCCCCTGAAGTCATCCAAAGACACCATGCCCGAAGAAGATGATGTTGTCATTATTGGGACAGGTCATATGATGCTTGTCCGTAATGTGTTGGATAATCATACTGTTGGGGACGTCTCAACCAAGATAATCAAAGGAAAATCTGCACTTGAACTCCCCAATATCGAGAAGCTGAATTTTGAAGAGCTGCATGCAGGATATCTAACCCACCTTTCCATGAGCCGAGACTTTGAAGCTGCTTGGTAAACATGATGAAGAGAAGATACGAGGTATGGTGTTATGGGATAAATTATCCCATATATCCCTTTGTAGCCCTAAGGGCCGGGTCATCTTCTTGAATATGAGCTGGGTCTTTTTTAATAATCTTGAAAACTTCAACCTGTAGCCCCCAAGGGCCGGGTCATCTTCTTGAAGATGAGCTGGGTCTTGTTTAATAATCTTGAAAAATGTCAACCTGTAGCCCCCAAGGGCTGGGTCATCTTCTTGAAGATGAGCCGGGTCTTGTTTAATAATCTTGAAAACTTCAAATTGTAGCCCCCAAGGGGCGGGTCATCTTCTTGAAGATGAGCCGGGTCTTGTTTAATAATCTTGAAAAACATCAACATCTAGCCCCCAAGGGCCGGGTCATCTTCTTGAAGATGAGTCGGGTCTTGTTTAATAATCTTGAAAAACTTCAACCTGTAGCCCCCAAGGGTCAGGTCATCTTCTTGAAGATGAGTCGGATCTTGTTTATTAATCCGCCCCCTTTGTTTTAGAGAAGAAAATACATTAGCCCCCAAGTGTCAAGTGTATTGCTTGCAATGTGCTTGAGACTTGATGTTAACCGATCAATTCGACCAAGTAGCAATAAGGTAACTAATCCTTCCTCCTTGATTTTGTAGGAGACTATAAGTCAAACTGACGCATCCTTGAGTGGGATGAGAAAAGTTTGGGACGTCAGCAAGCCACCTGGGCTATGGCGGAGGAAAAACTTCGAGCCACGTTGACAGAACTTGAAAAAGTCAAGGCTGAACATCTTCGTTACAAAGAGTCAACTGAAGATGAGAAAGCCGCCTTGGTAAAACGTGCTAAAAACATCGAGGGCCAATTGAAACGAGTCACAGAAGAATTGACTGGTCTTCATCGACACATCTCCAATATGACTAATGCTATCTTTGGTAAGTCCTTGAGATAGTGTCTGTTATAATCTTTGTAAAGGACACAAGGTGCCAGGCGACTTATGTTTCATTTGCTCCTTGCTGGCACTCGATCCGCCAATCTTCAGGATGATTCAGTTCTGAAGCTAAAGGCGGTATATACCCTGATAGAAAAACTCTATTCCTGCGGCTTACTGATCGTCAAGGCTGTATTGGGGGACAAAGACCTAGTGAAATATACTAGGGATATGCTAAGGCATCTCTCAACCATTCCCCAACATATAGAAGAAGTAAGGAAATAATCCACACGGAAAGGCCTGATTGCAGCTGGGAGCCGATCAATAGCCTATGCTCCAGAGCTCAAGCCGGATTCCGGGATATAAGGATGACGACTCAGAGTTTACGCAAGAACACTACGTCCAGTGCGTAAAGGATGTCCGCCCTGCGGCAAGCCTGCTTGCTGAGAGCCTAGATCTGTCAAAGTATCACACGGCTTATGATGATGACTGTAAGCGTGTGGCGCCTCCCAGTTTTACACCAATGGACTTGACTCCTCAGCGCCATAAGCATATTTTTGCCTCCGATGCTGACCCGTCAACCATCTTCATAGAAGAAGCTGAATTTCATGTGTCGGTGCACTAGAGACTAGGGTCCCTTGTGCCCCAGACTTGTGCACGGGCATCACGACGCCCCCGGCAACAGTGTACCGGGAAGACAACGGAGAGGCAATCCAACGCCATGCCCTTCCCCTCTCCAAGAGGGGCGTGGGGTGCAAGAGCTCCAGACGCAAGGCCCGGCAGGCCCTCCTTGCTGGGATGACTCGCGAGACCCCCGGCAGGCACGCTCCGTTGGGAAGAATACCCGAAGCTCAGCAAGACCCCGACAAACTTCCCTTGCCGAGAAGACTCTAGGTCCCTGGCAAGCCCTCCTTGCCGAGAAAGTATCCAATCCTCCGGCAAGCCTTCCTTGCCGGGAAGGTGACCAAGTAACTCGAAGGAGGCTCCAGGCCAGCAAGCCCCAGTCGCTCGCCAGGTGTCCCCGCAAGTTTCTACCGTAATCCGAGTGCTCCAGCACACCCCTCGTGTGCGAGCGCGAGGCCCACGTGTCGATTCACCTGGGTACGTGTCGCTCCCCCCTTCCGGCAGGTCAGGAGCCAGATAAGGCATTTACTGCCCCTGACACCACCGAAGAAGTAAAGCGGTGAATATTGTTCACTGTACACCCCTTTGAGCGCAGTATTGCTGACCCCTTTGCCTATAAAAGGAGGACCAAAGCTCATTCGCAGGAGGGTTGGACCTTTTGGGGATCAGAGACTCCCTAATCACCATATAAGTTACTGTAGCAAAATCAACCTATAGTAAACCAACAATACAAACTAAGCAGGAGTAGGGTTTTACGCGCCAAGCGTCCCGAACCTGGGTAAAAAGAGGCTTGCTGGTGTTGATTGTTAGTTCTGCTCTCGATGCCATACCTCCCTCTCCCCGCCAAACGATCAAGGGACTCCTCGAACTTCCCAAAGGTGTTGGTTTTCCCCAAAATCTTTGGCACGCCAGGTAGGGGGAGTAGGTGATGGTTGAGAGTTTCTTCGTGGATCTAAGCAAGTTCCGCATCAGAGCTTGGGAAGTGGAACACACCACTGCAGACCCTCGAAGCAGGGCGTAATGATGGTTGCTCTACTTCGCCACAGCCTCCTAACGCCTCCGCGAGTGCCCCGTTGCGCGAACGTTGGCTAGGGAGGGCGGAGACCTCGAGCCCACAAGCACTTATGACCCACAAGTATAGGGGATCTATCTAGTCCTTTCGATAAGTAAGAGTGTCGAACCCAACAAGGAGTAGAAGGATCTGACAAGTGGTTTTCTACAAGGTAATATCTGCAAGCACTGAAATTATCGGTAACAAGTAGTTGTGTGGTGAGATGATTCGTAGCAAGTAGCAAGTAACAAAAGTAATAATGGTGCAGCAAAGTGGCCCAATCCCTTTTGTAGCAAGGGACAAGCCTGGACAATATGTTATAGGAGGTAAAACGCTCCCGAGGACACATGGGAAATTCTGTCAAGCTAGTTTTCGTCATGTTCATATGATTCGCGGTCGTTACTTTGATAGTTTGATATGTGGGTGGACCGGTTATGTCAACTGTTCTTCCCCTTTGCAACGCCACCAGAAGAATGTTGTTAGCACTCTCCGGCAATCGAAACTAGAAGAATGTTGTTGACGGCCCACAGGCGCATGGGATCGTAGCAGTTTTCGAGGATAGAGTATTCAACCCAAATTTGTTGATTCACACGATGGTAGGTGAGAGAGTACTCTCAAGTATTAGCAGCTGAATATGTCACATTCAACCACACCTGAATGATTAGTATCTGCAAGCAAAGTAGTAACAGCAAAGTAGCGAGTAACGACAGTGTAACGAGCAATAGCAGCGGCAAGGGACAGTAATAGTGACAGCAGTAGCAAGTAACAACAGTAGCAAGCAACAGTAGTAGCACCAGTAGCAGCAGAGCAAGACAAGTAACAGCAGTAGCAACAGTAGTAACAGTAGTAACAACAGTGGTAGGACAAACTCGTAGGCAATGGGTCGGTGATTTTTTTGGATGATATTCATCATGCAACAGCTATAACACGGAGAGATATGTGGCTAGCTCCCGTTCTTCAATGTGATGTAGGCATGCATTCCATGTGTCGTCATACGTGCTTAGGGAAAAGAACTTGCATGACATCTTGTCACGCCCAAGATGCGACCCTATCCTCAATTTGGCACGAAGTCCTCGTCAGGGATAGAAGCGCATCTCGTCGTGTCGCAAGAATGGATATCGTTACAAGTACATGTACTGAAAAGAAGAGATATATATAGAACTGGCTTACACTCGCCACAAGCTACATCAGAGTCACATCAGTACAATACATAATCATCAAGAGTAAGAGCAGGGTCCCACTACGGACGAAAACAAACGAGAAAAGAAGAATGACGTCTATCCTTGCTATCCCAGGCTGCCGGCCTGGAACCCATCCTAGATCGATGAAGAAGAATAAGAAGAAGAAGAAGCAACTCCAAATGTGCAATCAACGCGCTCGCGTCAAGTAACCTTTACCTGTACCTGCAACTGGTGTTGTAGTAATCTATGAGCCACAGGGGACTCAACAATCTCATTTCCAAAGGTATCAAGACTAGCAAAGCTTAATGGGTGAGGCATGGTTAAGTGGTGAGATTGCAGCAGCGACTAAGCATATATTTGGTGGCTAAACTTACGAGTACGAGAAATAAGAGGGGGAAGATCTACGCATAACGGACGTGAACTACTGTTGATCAAATGAATGATCCTGAACACCTACATGCGTCAGACATAACCCCACGGCGTCCTCGATCGGAGAAAGAACTCACGAAAGAGACAATCACGGTTACGCACACAGTTGGCAAGTTTTAATTAAGTTAACTTCAAGTTATCTAGAACCAGTGTTAAAAAAAGTTTCCACGTCGCCACATAACCACGGGCACGGCTTTCTGAAAAGATTTAACCCTACAGGGGTGCTCCAACTAGTCCATCACAAATTACCACAAGCCGCATAGAAATCCTCAATCACGAAGCTCGCGACCTTGTCGGATTCCCTAGTGGAAAACCTCAACTCTGAGATTACCCAAAGCATCACCGGAATCCCGATGCACAAGATATCTCGTCAAAGGTAAAACTAATCCAGCAAGGCCGCCCGGCTTGTCGACGATCCCGATAGGAGCCGCGTATCTCGTTCTCGGGACATGACGGATGAGCGATGGTTACCACGCCAAACGCCGAGTTGCCCCGGGTAGCATTAGTAAGCTGCTCTGTTTTGGACCAGGACCATCAGCACTGGCCCTCCCTGTATTATGTGAAATTACTCCTCGGGTTCATGACGCCCTATGCTTTCAGTATTAACAATACTATTATGTTGGGCAAATGTAGTTCCAATGTTGGGCCTTGCCAGATCAGCTTTAATCTAAAACGAATTATCAAGGGGGTCCCCATAACAACCCCGATCGTGTTAGGAGCGCTCATTTATGGAACATAACACCGGTAGCCGAAACTAAGGGGGCAAAGGTGGAACAAAACACCAAGCTAGAAAGGCCAAACCTTCCACCTTTTACCAAGTATATAGGTGCATTAAATTAAATAGCATTTAATATGGTGATATACCAAGGAACCCATGTTATCACATGGAAGCAACTACACCTGCAACTAGCAACGCTAACACATGCTTAAGCAAGCGGTAACATAGCCAATCAGTGGTTTGCTAGGTCGAACAGGTTGAAGGTAATCATGGCATTGTTGAGAGGCTGATATCTAAACATGTGGTAGGCAACGAGACATAATCGATAGCATCGAAATAACTAGAATGGCAATGATAGTAATGGTATTTGGGGAAATGGTCACCTTGCCCGAGATCCCGCTTGGAAGAAGAACGACTCCGTGAAGTCGGCGAACCAACGTAGTTGAACGGGTCCTCACATTCCGACACGCTTGCGGAAGTCTAGCGAGACGGAGCAAACCGGAAACAAACATCAACACAGATATTCACCACACGATGCACAACATGATGCATACCCTAATATGATGCATGATCAGTTCATCGATGCAAGGGATGGCATGGCAATTCACCTCACGCAAACACTACACATTAAGTGAAGCTCGATATGCAACGGGTTGCATATCGACAAAACTCCACGATTAATTATTTAATTCACTCCCGATTATTTACACGGCAACATTAAATTGTTGTCAATATGGCAAGGGTGAAGCGATGATCCTACGTGTCATCCTAGTCGGTTTAACTCGCGGAACATAGAACGGAGCTACGGCACAAGAGGCATGCAACACAATATGTTATGCCATGAATGTGTCATGCATGCGAGTTCAAACATCACGGGCAAGAAGAGAAAGACACATATGTCGCCACGGCGAGTGAAAGGGAAACTATGGCTGCACGACGGAAACGATGCCACGGCAACGTTCCTATCCCGATAACTCATCAAGATAACGTGTCAACGAATAGGAAGCCTGCGGGAATGGTAAATAAAGATGGGGTGATCCCGGTTACCGGGTTCCCATGTGTCGGGGCACAACATAAGAGGAACACAACGTGCCACGGGCAACATACGGTGCATACATATATTCAACTCATACAACACATACATTCGTTACACGACACATCTCATCGATATACCTTCGACGCGTGCGAATCGGAGGGGATTGGGTCGGTGAAGGAGATCAACGATCGTCGTGGAAGTCGTGGTCGTCGTGGAAGTATTCGTACACGGTCTCGTCGACGGTAGTCGTTCGCTCGGCGTCGGCAGACGGTCTTCGGCGTTGGTAGTCGTTCACGAATCCGTAGATGTTCGGGGGTCACCGGATACGTCGCGGTACTCGTGAACTTGTCGACGACCCACGGCGGCGGGGAGGGTGCTTGCGAACTTCGGCGACGGAAACCAGCGACACCACAGCAACACCGGCGACAGGAACTATCATCGGCACACTAGGCAAGCAGGAAAGCTCGCAGCAACAGCTCGGCAAGCCACGGCAGCAACATATCGGCAGTGGCAGCAGCTACTAGCCTAGCAGCAAACGGCAAGAGCAGCAAAGCAATACGGCGGCTAAGCAACTACATACAGCAGCACAGCTAGCTAGCAGGAGCAAAAACTACCTAGCAGCAACTAGCAAGCAAGCAACCTACAAATACTAGTTTCAGCAACCAGCAAACTAGCAAGGCCAGCAGCAAGCACCTAGAAGGAAGTAGCAACTACCACTAGCAATTAACAACCTAGCCTATCAACTACAGCTAGTAGCAACCAAGCAGCAAGCAAGCAGCAAAGCAAGCTAGCAGCGGGCTACAGCAAGAGCAACGGCAATACGCAGCACAAGCTACATCTAGCCTCGGCTAGCAGCAAGCAAGGCATGTAGTGATCAAGCAACAACTAGCTCGGCCAGCATCTACAGCCAGCAACAACAATAGGGCAGCAGCAAGAGCGACAACTAATTAGCAGCAGGCCAAGCAACCTCAGCAACAGCAGAACGGCACGCAGCAGCTGCGGCAGCCTAGCAGCTATCGTGACAGCAACAGCAGCAAAACTCTCGCAGCAGGAGCAGCAAAACTCTGCCAGCAGCAGCAGCTATAGCAAAACGGCGGCAGGCGAGCTCGACGCAGCGCGGCACCGGCGAGCGGACAACGCCAGCGAGGCTGAGGGCGGCCGCGGCACGATACGACCATGGCGGGGCGGCACCGGCGGAGGCGAGCAGCCCGGCAACAGGCAACACAAGCACGGGGCACGCGGGGAGGCCCTACTGCAGGGCAAGCCGGCGGGGGCAGGAGGAGCCATGGCGGCTCGAGGCGAGCACCGGTGGGGCGCGGGGGCGCGCACGGCCTGGAGGACGGGACGGCGGGGCACGCGGGAATGGGACCGGCACGGGGGGATGCGGGAGGCCAGGGGCACGGTGACGCGGGGCTGCTGGCGCGGGCAGGGGGCTCGGGGGAAGAGGGATCGGGGATGCCAAGGGCGAGGTCGGGGCGAGCCATGGCGGGGCGAGGGAGGCAGGGAGGAGGCGACCAGGGCACGCGCAGGAGACGGGGAGAGGCCATGGTGGCGGATCGGCCAAGGAAACGGGAGATCGAGGGGGTTGGGAGGAACGGGGAGAGGATAGGCTGCGCGAGGGGGAGGAGAGAGGGGATCGGGCGCTAGGGTTGGGCCTGGGGTGATTGGGCTTGGCCTGGCCGGCTGGCCCCCTCCTCTATTTGGGTTTTTTTCCTTTTTTAAAAAACAGAAAACAGGAAGCTTAAACAAAAGAAAAATGTTTATAAATAAATAAAAATAAAGGCCTTTGACTTCTTAAAACAAAAATTATGCCCCAACTATATAATAGATTGGGCATTTTTTTTAAACGAATAAAAATAACCTTTTGAAAAATGAAAATAAACCCTTTTACAAAAGGATAAAATAAACCCCTTTTTATTTAAAGAATAAAATAAAGGATCTTTAAAGGAGAAAAGAAATGAGGCTGTTTTAGAAAATAAACAAAAGGAAGAAATAAAGAAAACCCAAGGGGTTGTCCCCACATTTAATAAAAGGACTTTTATTGAAAAGAAGAAGACGAATCCTTTTAAATAGGGGTTTAAAGCGGGAAACTTTAGGAAACCACAAAAACGAAATAAGAGGGGAGAGGGGGAGCTACTATCACACTACGACTCGGTGATCACTCGAAGCACAACACTCAAAACACCACACGGGACAGACGATGCAAGATGCCATGCATGATGCGACGATGCAAACTAAATGACGATGCAACAAATAAAACTAATCACACGACGGAAACGGAAATAAGGGGGAATCTTCTGGGGCGTCGGTCTCCGGCTGTCACAACTCTCCTACACTACAAGAGGATCTCGCCCCGAGATCCAAGAATGAAAGGGGGAGAGGATGAGAAAGAACAAGAGGTAAAACTTAGTCGCTTCTTGACAAACGAGTGAAACCAACGATCCTTGAAGGTTGCAAAGAGATGAGGAATGATATGAGAAACAAGCAAGGATTCACGGAAAATTTCGGCAGCACTTCGGTAGGAAAATGGGACAAAAAATTCGAAAAGATAGGAGAATTAGATAATATTCATAACAAACAAGTAAATAGAGCAAGGGAACACCATGATCATAGAACAACATAATAGACCCAAAAGAGCAACAACACAATGCCTCCGGAACAATAGAATAGGAACTAGCTCAAGCGGAAGAAGAGAATGAAGAAAGAATGACAACTATCATCACAATAGAATTGAAGAGCCTCCGGACAGAGAATTGACTTAGTAGTTGGAAAACCAACAATGAAGAACAAGACAGAAGGGGGCTTATGAAGATCATCTCAACCAATATGAGGTGACAACCAACCACTAAAAGAAACAAGGATAGATTGGGAGAAACAAGATATGAATAATTTCTTACACCAAGAGGATACATTGAGAACTTGGAATAATGACAAGCACCATAATAGCAACAATCCATAGGAAAAGCTTTAGGTGAAATCCAAACCAAGATAGCTCAATGGATAAATCATGGGTTGCAAATATCTCATGATCATAGAATTGGTGGGTTTAATTATCTCATTCTTGAAAGGAAAACTCTTCGAGGCTCCTACACTAACAAGAATGCTATAATACCACCTCAAATGATAAAGAAAGAACAAGTGCACATATGAATGCAAGAGAAAGGATAATTGAGGTACTCCAACAGGAATCTTGAAGAACACTTCAGAATGAATGAAATCTTGACGAACCACGAAGAAGGACCTCCGTATACGAATGAACGATGCAAAGATATGAAGGTAGAAAAGAATAAGATTATGACCTTGCCAGGGTTTAGATGAAGCTTCACAAAGAGATAGTTGATAAAACTTGGAACTCCGGAAAAAAAAGATTAGAACACTTGAGCAAAGGAATTGATATCATGAGCCCTCCGAAAGAAGAATTCAGATTACTCTGAAAAAGAATAAGATTTATGTTATGCTTATCCTTCATCAAGTTTAATTGATGACAAGCAACGGATTTAACATACCACTTATTCCTCTTGAAAGAATCTTGAAGAGTCAGAGAGATAAGCACCACTTGAGGCATAATTGACAGACGCACCAGTAAGAATTCGCAAAAAAAATGGGAACACCACGAATCAATGGAGATACAAGAGAATGAAGAGATCATAAGCCACCTGAGAAAAGAATTTCGAACAAGGCACCGGATAAACGAGATCGAACGAAGAGACAAAAATGGAGAAGAATTGAGGATGAAAGCTG
The DNA here is from genome assembly GCF_904849725.1 of Hordeum vulgare subsp. vulgare. Lineage (NCBI taxonomy): Eukaryota > Viridiplantae > Streptophyta > Magnoliopsida > Poales > Poaceae > Hordeum > Hordeum vulgare. Next base: position 384,826,867 of record NC_058523.1, on the reverse strand, counting down.
AAAGCTGAGAACGAAGAATCTTCTAAAATGATGGCCTTCGGAGGATCGAGAAATGAACACAACACAGAAATGCACCGGATAGCAAGAAAGGGATACTCATTATTGGAACAAATAAGATGAAGACACCAAGCTGAAATGACGAATCCACAATAGAATGGAATAAGATTTGAGAAAAACACTCCTTCGGTCTTCAAAGCTGAAAATGACGAGAAGAACACCACCAAGAATAACTGAGACACTCCGGAATAATGAGGAATGAAAGGTTGAACCAATATGAGAATTAATTCAAATAGATCTTGACGAAGGGATATGACTGATGGAAACCATACTTACGTCATAGTTGAAAAGAATTAATGATCTCCGGGCAAGGATTAAAAGAGCCAGGTAAGATCCTGGGAAAGAACCTGTGGGTTATGGGCCCACTCAAAGAAATCACCGTTGACAAGATTGCTTAGAATAGAGATATTGCACGGGTATGAAGAGAACTAGATGAGGTTAGCACATCGAAATAATTTAAAGAATTGAAAACGAGAAACCACTGAAATATCTTTAACACTCCGGATAGAAAGAGAGAGGAATTAATAAACAAGATAGGCTGAAAGAATTTCCAACGTCGGAAAGAATTTAATGGTTCAAAAGGATATGATGACCATGGATAACTGAAATGAATTCACCGGTAAGGATGACAAGAATGAATAAAGATGAACATGAAGCTCCTAAGAATCTTCACAACGAATCACCGAGTAAGAGAGAAAAGCACAGACAGCGGAAGCACAATGAAAAGAAAACTCCTGGATGAAAATTGAATCACTGAGAAAAAGGGTGGGAGGGCGGGAAAAAACAAAGACAACTTGGGACAGATGAGATGAACTCCGGATGGAATAAGAGAATGCTCTTGACAAATTGGAGAGGATTGAATCCACATGGAGAGAAACACACCGGTTGAATGGAATTGATACGATGACTCCGGTAGACAAGAATTGATATGACAAATGATTTGAGCAAAAGAATTTGCATTCTCACATGAAAATATGAGAACACCTCTTAGGAAAGTTCTGAAATCACCACTTGACATAGAAGCAACTTGAATTACCATAGTTCAACAAAACAAAGGGTGAGGATTTGTTGGAAGGTTGTCCTATAAGAAACTACTTGAATTCCCACCTATGAATTCCTGAAATATCTGGTCATGCAATCTGGTACACGGATACAAGGAGTAATATCACACAACTCCTATACTAACCTGTCACCTGTGTCACATCCGTCAACACACGACCAGAATCTCGGACCTTCATCTACAACAAACCCTCGTGATCACAACGATACAAAGTATGGCAGTACTCTCGAACAATCTGCACCAGTACTGGGGACATCGGGGTTATCTCACCACTACTAGTATTGAAGCAATTACGAACATCCTTCGTCCTGAGATACTAAGAAATCTGAATGATAACGAGTGAGAAGAGCAGTGGAATAAATTATTACGTCAAGATTCCTCACCAGAGCATAGAAGAGGAGAAAAAAGAATCCTACTCTTCGCTATATAACTAGACTGAAAGCAGTTTTTCACTAGACTCGACTCGGCCAAGTTCGATCAATCAAGGGGGATCCTAGGTCGGTCCTTGCTCTGATACCAACTTGTCACGCCCAAGATGCGACCCTATCCTCAATTTGGCACGAAGGCCTCGTCAGGGATAGAAGCGCATATCGTCGTGTCGCAAGAATGGATATCGTTACAAGTACATGTACTGAAAAGAAGAGATATATATAGAATTGGCTTACACTCGCCACAAGCTACATCAGAGTCACATCAGTACAATACATAATAATCAAGAGTAAGAGCAGGGTCCGACTACGGACGAAAACAAACAAGAAAAGAAGAACGACGTCCATCCTTGCTATCCCAGGCTGCCGGCCTGGAACCCATCCTAGATCGATGAAGAAGAAGAAGAAGAAGAAGAAGAAGAAGAAGAAGCAACTCGAAATGTGCAATCAACGCGCTCGCGTCAAGTAACCTTTACCTGTACCTGCAACTGGTGTTGTAGTAATCTGTGAGCCACAGGGGACTCAGCAATCTCAATGACAAAGGTATCAAGACTTGCAAAGCTTAATGGGTGAGGCATGGTTAAGTGGTGAGGTTGCAGCAGCGAGTAAGCATATATTTGGTGGCTAAACTTACGAGTACGAGAAATAAGAGGGGGAAGATCTACGCGTAACGGACGTGAACTACTGTTGATCAAATGAATGATCCTGAACACCTACCTGCGTCAGACATAACCCCACCATGTCCTCGATCGGAGAAAGAACTCACGAAAGAGATAGTCACGGTTATGCACACAGTTGCCAAGTTTTAATTAAGTTAACTTCAAGTTATCTAGAACGAGTGTTAAACAAAGTTTCCACATTGCCACATAACCGCGGGCACGGCTTTCTGAAAAGATTTAACCCTGCAGGGGTGCTCCAACTAGTCCATCACAAATTACCACAAGCCGCATAGAAATCCTCAATCATGAAGCTCGTGACCTCGTCGGATTCCCTAGTGGAAAACCTCAACTCTGAGATTACCCAAAGCATCACCGGAATCCCGATGCACAAGATATCTCGTCAAAGGTAAAACTAATCCAGCAAGGCCGCCCGGCGTGTCGACGATCCCGATAGGAGCCGCGTATCTCGTTCTCAGGACACGACGGATGAGCGATGGTTACCACGCCAAACGCCTAGTTTCCCCGGGTAGCGTTACTAAGCTGCTCTGTTTTGGACCAGCACCATCAGCACTGGCCCTCCCTGTATTATGTGAAATTACTCCTCGGGTTCATGACGCCCTTTGCTTTCAGTATTAACAATATTATTATGTTGGGCAAATGTAGTACCAATGTTGGGCCTTGCCAGATCAGCTTTAATCTAAAACGAATTATCAAGGGGGTCCCCATAACAACGCCGATCGTGTTAGGAGTGCTCATTTATGGAACATAACACTGGTAGCCGAAGCTAAGGGGGCAAAGGTGGAACAAAACACCAGGCTAGAAAGGCCGAGCCTTCCACCTTTTACCAAGTATATAGGTGCATTAAATTAAGTAGCATTTAATATGGTGATATAACAAGGAACCCATGTTATCACATGGAAGCAACTACACCTGCAACTAGCAACGCTAACACATGCTTAAGCAAGCGGTAACATAGCCAATCAGTGGTTTGCTAGGTCGAACAGGTTGAAGGCAATCATGGCATTGTTGAGAGGCTGATATCTAAACATGTGGTAGGCAACGAGACATCATCGATAGCATCGAAATAACTAGCATGGCAATGATAGTAATGGTATCTGGGGAAATGGTCATCTTGCATGAGATCCCGCTTGGAAGAAGAACGACTCCGTGAAGTCGGCGAACCAACGTAGTTGAACGGGTCCTCACATTCCGACACGCTTGAGGAAGTCTACCGAGACGGAGCAAACCGAAAACAAACATCAACACAGATATTCACCACACCATGCACAACATGATGCATACCCTAATATGATGCATGATCAGTTCATCGATGCAAGGGATGGCATGGCAATTCACCTCACGCAAACACTACACATTAAGTGAAGCTCGATATGCAACGGGTTGCATATCGACGAAACTCCATGATTAATTATTTAATTCACTCCCGATTATTTACGCGGCAACATTAAATTTTTGTTAACATGGCAAGGGTGAAGCGATGATCCTACGTGTCATCCTAGTCGGTTTAACTCGCGGAACATAGAACGGAGCTACAGCACAAGAGGCATGCAACACAATATGTTATGCCATGAATGTGTCATGCATGCGAGTTCAAACATCACGGGCAAGAAGAGAAAGACACACATGTCACCACGGCGAGCGAAAGGGAAACTATGGCGGCATGATGGAAACGATGCCACGGCAACGTTCCTATCCCTATAACTCATCGAGATAACGTGTCAACGAATAGGAAGCGTGCACGAATGGTAAATAAAGATGGGGTGATCCCAGTTACCGGGTTCCCATGTGTCGGGGCACAACATAAGAGGAATACACCGTGCCACGGGCAACATACGGTGCATACATATATTCAACTCATACAACACTTGCATTCCTTATACCACACGTCTCATCGGTATTACCTTCGACGCATGCGAATCGGAGGGGATTGGGTCAGTGAAGGAGATCAACGATCATCGTGGAAGTCGTGGTCGTCGTGGAAGTAGTCGTACACGGTCTCGTCGACGGTAGTCGTTCGCTCGGCATCGGCAGACGGTCTTCGGCGTTGGTAGTCGTTCACGTATCCGTAGATGTTCGGGGGTTGCCGGATACGTCGTGGTACTCGTGAACTTGTCGACGACCCACGGCGGCGGGGAGGGTGCTTGCGAACTTCGGCGACGGAAACCAGCGACACCACAGCAACACCGGCGACATCAACTATCATCGGACACTACGGCAAGCAGGAAAGCTGGCAGCAACACCTCGGCAAGCCACAACAGCAACATATTGGCAACGGCAACAGCTACTAGCCTAGCAGCAAATGGCAAGAGCAGCAAAGCAATACCGCGGCTAAGCAACTACATACAGCAGCACAGCTAGCTAGCAGGAGCAAAAACTACCTAGCAGCAACTAGCAAGGAAGCAACCTACAAATACTAGTTTCAGCAAGCAGCAAACTAGCAAGGCCAGCAGCAAGCACCTACAAGGAAGCAGCAGCTACCACTAGCAACTAACAACCTAGCCTATCAACTACAGCTAGCAGCAAGGAAGCAGCAAAGCAAGCTAGCAGCTCGCTACAGCAAGAGCAACAGCAATACGCAGCACAAGCTACATCTAGCCTCGGCTAGCAGCAAGCAAGGCATGCAGTGATCAAGCAACAGCTAGCTCGGCAAGCATCTACAGCCAGCAACAGCAGCAGGGCAGCAACAAGAGCGCCAGCTAATTAGCAGCAGGCCAAGCAACCTCAGCAACAGCAGAGCGGCACGCAGCAGCTGCGGCAGCCTAGCAGCTATCGTGACAGTAACAGCAGCAAAACTCTGGCAGCAGTAGCAGCAAAACTCTGGCAGCAGCACGAGCTATAGCAAAACGGTGGCAGGCGAGCTCGACGCAGCGCGGCACCGTCGAGCGGACAACGCTAGCGAGGCCGAGGGCGGCCGCGGCATGGGACAACCATGGCGGGGCGGCGCCGGCGAAGGCCAGCAGCCCGGCAACAGGCAACACAAGCACGGGGTACGCGGGGAGGCCCTGCTGCAGGGCAAGCCGGCGGGGGCAGGAGGAGCCATGGCGGCTCGAAGCGAGCACCGGCGGGGCGCGGGGGCGCGCACGGCCTGGAGGACGGCACGGCGGGGCACGCGGGAATGGGACCGACACGGGGTGATGCGGGAGGCCAGGGGCACGGCGACGCGGGGCTGCTGGCGCGGGCAGGGGCTCAGGGGAAAAGGGATCGGGGAGGCCAAGGGCGAGGTCGGGGCGAGCCATGGCGGGGCGAGGGAGGCAAGGAGGCGGCGACCACAGCACGCGCAGGAGACGGGGAGAGGCCATGGTGGCGGATCAGCCAAGGAAACGGGAGATCGAGGTGGTCGGGAGGAACGGGGAGAGGATAGGCTGCGCGAGGGGGAGGAGAGAGGGGATCGGGCGCTAGGGTTGGTCCTCGGGTGCTTGGGCCTGGCCTGGCCGGCTGGACCCTCCTCTATTTGGGTTTTTTTCCTTTTTTTTAAAACAGAAAACAGGAAGCTTAAAGAAAAGAAAAATGTTTATAAATAAATAAAAATAAAGGCCTTTAACTTCTTAAAACAAAAATTATGCCCCAACTATAAAATAGATTGGGCATTTTTTTAAACGAATAAAAATAACCTTTTGAAAAATGAAAATAAACCCTTTTACAAAAGGATAAAATAAACCCCTTTTTATTTAAAGAATAAAATAAAGGATCTTTAAAGGAGAAAAGAAATGAGACTGTATTAGAAAATAAACAAAAGGAAGAAATAAAGAAAACCCAAGGGGTTGTCCCCACATTTAATAAAAGGACTTTTATTGAAAAGAAGAAGACGAACCCTTTTAAATAGGGGTTTAAAGTGGGAAACTTTAGCAAACCGCAAAAACGAAATAAGAGGGGAGAGGGGGAGCTACTATCGCACTACGACTCGGTGATCACTCGAAGCACAACACTCAAAACACCACACGTGACTGACGATGCAAGATGCCATGCATGATGCGACGATGCAAACTAAATGACGAAGCAACAAATAAAACTAATCACACGACAGAAACGGAAATAAGGGGGAATCTTCTGGGGCGTCGGTCTCGGGTTGTCACACATCTATTGTCCATCCCTCCCGTGGCAGCGGGGTCCAAAAGGAAACTACGGGATATTAAGGTTCTCCTTTTAATAAAGAACCGGACCAACGCATTAGCACTTGGTGAGCACATGAACTCCTCAAACTATGGTCATCACCGGCAGTGGTTCCGGTTAATGTCACTCCGGGGTTGCCGGATCATAACACATAGTAGGTAACTACAACTTGCAAGATCGGATCTAAAACAAACATATATTGGTGACAACATAATAATTTCAGATCTGAAATCATGGCACTCGGGCCCTAGTGACAAGCATTAAGCATGGCAAAGTAGTAGCAACATCAATCTCAGAACATAGTGGATACTAGGGATCAATCCCCATCAAAACTAACTCGATTACATGATAGATCTCGTCCTACTCATCACCGCCCAGCGAGCCTACGAATAGATTACTCTCGAACGACGAAGAGCTTCATGGAATTGGAGAGGGAAAAAGGTTGATGATGACGATGGCGACGATTTCCTCTCTCCGGAGCCCAAGACAGACTCCAGATCTGCCCTCCAGATGAAGAACAGGTGGTGGCGGCGCCTCCGTATCATAAACGCGGCGAAAACTTCTCTTTTTCTTTTTTCTGGGATGAAAGGGGACTAATAGACTTGAGGTTGGGGGCAGCAGAGCCTTGTGGGCCCCACAAGCCTGCCCACCGCCACCAGGGGGTGGTGGCGGAGCCGGGGATTGTGGCCCACTAGCCCACCCCCTCAGGTGAAACTTGGCGCAGATATTTTTTATATTTTCCAAAACTGCTCCCCGTAGATTTTGAGGACGTTTGGAGAACTTTGATTTCTGCACAAAAATAACACCAAGGTAATTCTGCTGAAAACAGCGTCAGTCCAAGTTAGTTCCATTCAAATCATGCAAATTGGAGTCCAAAATAGGGGCAAAAGAGTTTGGAAAAGTAGATACGATGGAGACGTATCAACTCCCCCAAGCTTAAAACGTTGCTTTTCCTCAAGCAACTCAGGTGACAAACGAAGAGAGAAGGAAAAACTTTGACAAACTCTGTTTGATCTTGTTGTTGCAACTATGTCTAACTCATAACCAGAATTTCAGGAAGATCACAAGTTAACCACATAAGAAAATGACACAAAGGTCTCACGGTAAACTAATATCAATTGCATAATCAGCTAATGAGAAAATAATAATAAGTTTCAAATACCAACACTTCAATCAAAACAAGCATGAAGCAATATGAATAGATAGTATCTCGCTAGCTCTTTCTGAGACTGCAAAACATAAATGCAGAGCACTTTCAAAGATCAAGGGCTGACTAAACATTGTAATTCATAGCAACGAAGATCCAGTCATAGTCATACTCAATATCAATCAAAAGCAAAGCATAAAAATGACAGAGGTCCTCTCTAATTGGTGCTTATATAAGAGGAGGATGACTCAACAGGCAAATAAATAGACAGGCCCTTCGCAGAGGGAAGCATTGATTTGAAGAGGTGCCAGAGCTCAAGCTTTGAAAATAGAGATAATAATTTTGGGTGGCATGCTTTCATTGTCAATGCAATGACCAAGAGTTCTCGATATCTTCCATGCTACTCATGCTATAGGCGGTTCCTAAACAAAAAAGTAAAATTTTAACTCCCCCACCACCAATCAATCACACTCCACGGCTAGCCGAATCCTCGGGTACCGTCCATATTAACATCAATCTGGGGGGAGTCTTGTTTTATAGTTATGTTTCGATTTAAGCGTCGAACTGGGCATTCCAATTATTGGCCCCTTTCTCGTGAGTGACTGTGAATAAACACATGTCGAGGATAACACTCCTAGCATGGAAGATACCAATAGCCCCTGTCACCACATGAGCGGTTCGGGCATGCAAAGCAGATTATTTCTTGAAGGTTTAGAGAGTGGCACATGCAAATTTACTTGGAACGGGAGGTAGATACCGCAAATTGGTAGGTATGGTGGACTCTCATGGAAAAAAATGGGTTTATGGAAGTGGATGCACAAGCAGTATTCCGCTTAGTACAAGTGAAGGCTAGCAAACAGACTGGGAAGCGACCAACTAGAGAGCGACAACAGCCATCAAGATGCAATGAGTTTGACTAACATTGAATGCAGGCATGAACATGATATAAATCACCATGAACACGAACATCATAGAGGCTATGTTGATTTTGTTTCAACTACATGCATGAACATGCGCCAAGTCAAGCCACTTGAAACATTCAAAGAAGAATACCATCCTATCATACTACATCATAGTCATCTCAAAATCTATGTTGGCAATGAAGACAAACCATTATAAACTCTCAGCTAAATAAGCATGGCATCAGAAACTATGATCTCTAAGTTGTCATTGCAAACATGGTTCTCTCACAACAAAGCTAAATCTGGGTCGGCAAGCTAGTCATATTTAGAAAAACAAAATAGATAGAGTTCATACCAGCTTTTCAGTCACAGCCACTTCATCATATATCACCATTGTTGCCTTTCATTTGCACGATCAAACGATGTGAACAATAATAAGCGCATTGGACTAAGCTGAATCTGCAGGCAAACACAAAGGAGAAGACAAAGTAATAAGGCTCTTTGAAAGCTAAACACGTAAGCATGCAAGAACCAATAAACATTGTAACCAATATCTTCTACCTTGACACAAAGAAAAAGAAAGCTATTTACACGGGAAAGCTCCCAACAAGCAAAAGAAGAAAGAAAAATATTTTTGGGTTTTCTCAAAAGGACACAAAACAAGAAAACAAGAAAACAAGAAAACAAAAATAAACTAGCATGGATAATACAGTGGCAAAGTGTAAACACCGCATAACAAAGTGAAAGCATAAGCATGAATGTAAAGTCGGTGAGAACACGTACTCCCCCAAGCTTAGGCTTTTGGCCTAGCTTGGTCTACTCCCATGGATGATCCTGGCGAAACCCAAAGTCATAATGGGTGTTATACGGGAGTGCTACAGCCACTGCCTGAATAGCTGCCTCACGAAGTCGAGCAGCCGTCGCCTCCCTCTCATACTCCTCTACCTCTCCTATGGTTATGTAGTATCTTCGTTTTACCTGAAAGTCAAAGAAAGCAGGAGCAGGAAGGGTAATATGGATAACACGCTCCCGGTTAAATATCAAGCGGTATAGGAGGAATCCATGATCTCTCTCAAGGAACTAGTAGAGTGTTAGAGCGACACGATCAAGTTAGGCTCTACGGAGAGGAGGGTCTTCTGGAAGGATGGATACTCCAAGAAAATTTGCTAAGCGTGTAGCATAAACTGCACCAAAGAAATCCCCCTCACTGGCATTTTTATTCAGCCTCCTTGCTATTATAGCTCCCATATTGAAGCTCGTGTCACCTGTTACTACGCTCTTAAGGATACTAAGGTCGGAATCGCATAGGCTACAATGTGCACCCTTGCCGTTAATGCACCTACCTATGAAGAGGGAAAGGTAGTGCAAGGCAGGGAAATGGATGCTTCCTGTGGTGGCTTGCGTGATATCTCCGGTTTCTCCAACAGTTATACTAGAGACAAAGTCTCTGACCGAAGACTTAGAAGGATCATTAACACTAACCCCATCGGGTATCTTGCTAATCCTATTGAAATCCTCCAGATCCACGGTATAGGATTTATCGTATAGATCAAACAGTATGGATGAGTCACGGCCAACTGAGAATTTAAATCTACGCACGAAAGAGGTAGTGAGCATAGCATACTGTTCACATTTATCTGAGAGGAATTCTTCTAACCCAGCATTGCAGACAAGTGTATCAAACTCATCCTTGAAATCTGCTTCTATCATAAACTCATCGGAAGGCCATTCACATGGCTGCACCGGTGCGTTCCTTAGTTGAAAAGGTTCGGGCTCCCAAAAAGAAAGACGGGGACCCTTCTTACTTGAGGAACCACCATGAAACTTCCTCCTGAACATAATTTCCTTTTGCTGAAATTTTTGAAGTTCAAGAGAAAAAGTGAATGAGGACCAACCATACCTTGTAGCAACTACTCCTACTAGTGCCTAGAGACTGTATCACGTGCTAAAACTACTTGGGACCAGCTAAAATCAGCTTTTCAAGCTCAAGAACAGGGTCACCAAGGTCGCAAGAATTCGTGAAGGATAAAGCACTAGAGCAAAAACTAATTGGACCAATGTAGGAGGCACTTACCAAGGAGTAATTTCCCCAAAACGGTTCGGAGAATGATGCTTTGAGCAAGGAGATCGAGAATCACACCCAAATGAGCAAGAACACGGGTTTGAGCTGCGAAACAATTTTTTCTGGAGGTGGAAGAAGAGGCTGAGATCTGGAATGAGTGGAGGGGGTGCCTGTGGGCCCCACAAGCTTGCACCCGCCACCAGGGGGGTAGGTGGCGGTGGCAGGGCTTGTGGCCCACTTTTCTGGCCCCCAGGCCAGCTCTCAAGCCTAGAAATTTTCAAAAATTCGAGAAAAAACATACTAAATTTTCAGGACCATCGGAGAACTTTTATTTTCGAGGTATTTTTCTCCGGGACGCTAAAACAGAAAACAGGGAAAACTAAACTAATTCTATCATTTTTCTTCTAAGAAAAAGAAAAGAAAACTCAAAACAGATGTATGTGACTCTTTGATTCACCCATTTCATGGTCACCGAAAGAAATCAGTCGATGGGGTTGATCAAGTCCTTATGACAAAACCTTCTCGAATCACAAGAGAGAACGGAGAATTTTCAAATAGCCACTAAGTCACCTCAATGAGGATATGTATTTCCCCAACAAGCAAATCATACTTCATCTTGACACGAGGAATAGGGCATTCAAAGATCCCAATAAGAATCGATGAAGTCTTTTCGATAGCATTGAGGCAATGTACTTGATATCGTTTTTTCGGAAAGTGCACCGTGTGCTCATTACCGTTGACATGGAAAGTAACATTGCCTTTGTTGCAATCTATAACAGCCCCTGCAGTGTTTAAAAACGGTCTTCAGAGGATGACAGCCATGGCATCGTCCTCGGGAATATCCAAGATAACAAAGTCTATTAGGATAGTGGTGTTAGCAACGACAACAAGCACATCCTCGCAAATGCCGATAGGGAAAGCAGTTGATTTGTCGGCCATTTGCAGAGAAATTTCAGTGGGTGTCAACTTATCCAATTCAAGTCTACGATAAAGAGAGAGCGGCATAACACTAACACGGGCTCCAAGGTCACATAAGGCAATTCTTACATAGTTTCCTTTAATGGATCAAGGTATAGTGGGCACTCCGGGATCACAAAGTTTCTTAGGAGTTCCACCTTTGAAAGTATAATTGGCAAGCATGGTGGAGATCTCAAGATTTGGTATCTTCCGTTTATTAGTCACAATATCTTTCATGTACTTGGCATACGAAGACATCTTGAGCATATCAGTTAACTGCATCTGCAGAAAGACGGGTCTTATCATCTCAAGGAAGCGCTCGAAATCCTCATCATCCTTTTTTCTTGGATGGCTTAGGAGGAAAGGGCATAGGTCTCTGAACCCATGGCTCCCTTTCTTTACCATGCTTCCTAGTAGTGAATTCATTCTTATCATGCTTCTTAGGTTGTGGGTTATCAGGATTAACCATCGGTTCAATGTCCACATCCTCATCATTACTAGGTTGAGCATTATTATGAACATCACTGTCCATATTGTCACCAGGTTCATGTTCATCACCAGATTGTGTTTCCGCATCAGACGTAGAAATATCATTAGGTTCTTCAGGTGTGACAGTATTTGGTGAACTGGCATGCAGGCTTCTATCATCCTTCTTCTTCTCCTTAGGATGACTAGGTGTATCAGCATTGATTCCTTGAGAATCTTGATCAATTCTCTTAGGGTGACCTTCAGGATACAAAGGTTCCTGACTCATTTTGCCTCCTCTAGTAATGACTCTGACAGAGTTGTCATTTAGTTCATTGTTCTACCTGAGTAGTAATCATAGAGGCATGTTTACTCAGAAGCTTCAGATCGTTAACATTTCTGTCTACACAAGCACTTAAATGGCTAAGCATACAAGTACTTTGTTCCAAATGTCTCCTAACATAATCATTGAAACTCTGTTGTTTGGCAAGAAAGTTGTCATATTCATCAAAGCATAGCCTAGCAGGTTTATCAAAAGGAATATCACTCTCATAAAACCTACGCAGAGAATTCACTTCTACTACGTGTATTGGGTTATCGAGACCATAGATCTCTTCGATAGGTGGTAGATTTTTGACATCTTCAGATCTAATGCCTTTCTCTTGCATGGATTTCTTGGCTTCCTGCATATCTTCGGGAATGAGGAATAGAATACCTATTTTCTTAGGAGTTGGCTTAGAAGGTGGTTCGGGAATAGTCCAAGCATTATCGTTGATCAAGATGTTATTCAGTAGAGTCTCGGCTTGTTCTACAGTTCGTTCCCTAAAAACACAACCGGCACAACTATCTAGGTGGTCTCTAGAAGCATCGGTAAGTCCGTTATAGAAGATATCAAGTATCTCGTTTTTCTTAAGAGGGTGATCAGGCAAAGCATTTTGTAGCTGGATGAGCCTCCCCCAAGCTTGTGGGAGACTATCTTCTTGGAGTTGAGCAAAGTTGTATATTTCATGCAAGGCAACTTGCTTCTTATGGGCAGGGAAATATTTCTCACATAAGTAATAGACCATTTCCTGGGGACTACGCACACATCCAAGAGCAAGAGAGGTGAACCAGGCTTTAGCGTCATCCTTTAGAGAGAAAGGAAACAACTTAAGGATATAGTAGTGGCGGATCTTCTCCTCATTAGTGAAAAGGTTGGCTATATCGTGTAGTTTGGCAAGATGGGCTATGACCATCTCAGACTCATAACTGTGAAAAGGATCAGATTCGACTAGAGAGATTATCTCAGGATCGACAAAGAATTCATAATCCTTATCGGTGATAAAGATAGGTGAAGTGGCAAACTTCGGGTCATATTTCACCCTAGCTTCCCGAGATTTTTTCCTTCCACTTGAGAAATAATTTCTCAGTGTCATAGGCATCCTTACACGCAAGAAAATCCTCAGCTATCTCTCCCTCCATAACGTAACCATCAGGTATATCAGGAAATTCATATCTAGGAGAGCTAGATCTAGAGGGAGCAAAAGCAGGTTCTATCTCAATAGTATCAGCAGTTTCAGAAGCATCACAAGCATTGGCAGTAACTCTAGCAATATGATCATCAAGGAACACTCCTAGTGGAACATTGGGCAAAGTAGTATCTCTAGCAGTATCAAGCATAGCATCATCAGGCAAAATAGCATCTCTAGCATCATCAGGCAAAGAAGTATCAAGCATAGCATCTCTAGCAGTATCAAGCATAGCATCATCAGGCATAGTATCAAGCATAGCATCATCAGGCATAGTATCAAGCATAGCATCTCTAGCAGTAGTATCATAAGCATCATCAAGCACAGGCGACATATCAAGATTTCTAGCAGGAGGTGAGGTCGCAAACTTACTCATAACTGAAGGTGAGTCATGTGCAGAGCTAGATGGCAATTCCTTACCTCCCCTCGTAGTTGAGGGCAAGACTTTGGTCTTCGGATCCTTCAGATTCTTCATAGTGATCAACAGATATAAATCCCAAGTGACTCAGAGAATATAGCAATACCTCCCCGGCAACAGCGCCAGAAAAACGCTTGATGTCAAGTGTTCTTCCCCTTTGCAACGGCACCAGAAGAATGTTGTTAGCACTCTCCCGCAATCGAAACTAGAAGAATGTTGTTGACGGCCCACAAGCGCATGGGATCGTAGCAGTTTTCGAGGGTAGAGTATTCAACCCAAATTTGTTGATTCGCACGACGGGGGTTGAGAGAATACTCTCAAGTATTAGAAGCTGAATATGTCAGATTCAACCACACCTGAAAGATTAATATCTGCAAGCAAAGCAGTAACAGCAAAGTAACAAGTAACGGCAGTGTAACGAGCAATAGCACCGGCAAGGAACAACAGTAGTGACAGTAGTAGCAAGTAGCAACAGTAGCAAGCAACAGTAGTAGCAACAGTAGCAACAGAGCAAGACAAGTAACAGCACTAGCAACAGTAGTAACAGCAGTGGTAGGACAAACTCGTAGGCAATGGGTCGGTGATTTGTTTGGATGATATTCATCATGCAACACCTATAACACGGAGAGATATGTGGCTAGCTCCCGTTCGTCAATGTGATGTAGGCATGCATTCCGTGTGTCATCATACGTGCTTAAGGAAAAGAACTTGCATGACATCTATTGTCCATCCCTCCCGTGGCAGCGGGGTCCAAAAGGAAACTACGGGATATTAAGGTTCTCGGTTTAATAAATAACCAGACCAACGCATTAGCACTTGGTGAACACATGAACTCCTCAAACTATGGTCATCACCGGGAGTGGTTCCGGTTATTGTCACTCCGGGGTTGCCGGATCATAACACATAGTAGGTAACTACAACTTGCAAGATCGGATCTAAAACACACATATATTGGTGACAACATAATAATTTCAGATAGGAAATCATGGCACTCGGGCCCTAGTGACAGGCATTAAGCATGGCAATGTAGTAGCAACATCAATCTCAAAACATAGTGGATACTAGGGATCAATCCCCATCAAAACTAACTCAATTACATGATAGATCTCATCCTACTCATCACCGCCCAACGAACCTATGAATAGATTACTCACGAACGACGAAGAGCTTCATGGAATTGGAGAGGGAAGAAGGTTGATGATGACAATGGCGACGATTTCCCCTCTCCGGAGCCCAAGACGGACTCCAGATCTACCATCCAGACGAAGAACAGGTGGTGGCGGCGCCTCCGTATCGTAAACGGGGCAAAAACTTCTCTTTTTATTTTTTCTGGGACGAAAGGGGACTTATAGACCTGAGGTTGGGGGCGGCAGAGCCGTGTGGGCCCCACAAGCCTGCCCACGGCCACCACGGGGTGGTAGCCCACTTGCCCACCCCCTTAGGTGGAACTTGGCGCAGATATTTTTTATATTTTCCAAAACTGCTCCCCGTAGATTTTCAGGACGTTTGGAGAACTTTGATTTCTGCACAAAAATAACACCAAGGCAATTCTGCTAAACACAGCGTCAGTCGAGGTTAGTTCCATTCAAATCATGCAAATTGGAGTCCAAAACAAGTGCAAAAGAGTTTGGAAAAGTAGATACGGTGGAGATTTATCAACCGGCGCTTGGGTACTACCCTTACTTGGACAAGCATCCCACTTATGATTAACCCCTCTCGCAAGCATCCGCAACTACGAAAGAAGAATTAAGACAAAGTCTAACCAAAGCATTAAACTAGTGGATACAAATCAGCCCCTTACGAAGCAACGCATAAACTAGGGTTTAAGCTTCTGTCACTCTAGCAACCCATCATCTACTTACTACTTCCCAATGCCTTCCTCTAGGCCCAAATAATGGTGAAGTGTTATGTAGTCGACGTTCACATAACACCACTAGAGGAAAAACAACATACAACACCTCAAATTATCGAACGAATACCAAATTCACATGACTACTTATAGCAAGACTTATCCCATGTCCTCAGGAACAAAAGTAACTACTCACAAAGCATAATCATATTCACGACCAGAGAGGTAATGAGTAGCATCAAGGATCTGAACATATAATCTTCCACCAATTAATCCAACTAGCATCAACTACAAAGAGGAATTAACACTACTAGCAACCTTACAAGTACCAATCGGAGTCGCGAGACGGAGATTGGTTACAAGAGATGAACTAGGCTTTGGAGATGAGATGGTGTTGATGAAGATGTTGATGGTGATGAGTCCCCTCTGATGAGAGGAGTGTTGGTGATGACGATGGCGACAATTTCCCCCTCTGGGAGGGAAATTTCCCCGGTAGGATCGTCCTGCCGGAGCTCTAGATTGGTTCTGCTCAAGTTCTACCTCGTGGCGGTGGCGAATCCTCCGAAAAGCCTCCTCCTCATTTTTTCCAGACCGAAACCCTTCTTGTAGCAAAAAGAGGGGGGCCAGTGGGCCAGGAGGGAGCTCACAAGCCCCCTAGGCGCGGCCAGGGGGGAGGTCGCGCCTCGCAGGCTTGTGGCCTCCTAGTGGCGCCCCTCTGGCACTTCTTCGGCTCAGTATTTTTTATAAATCCCAAAAAAATTCCACATTGATTTTCACGGCTTTTGGAGTTGCGTAGAATAGGTATCTCAAACTTGCTCCTTTTTCAGGCCAGAATTCCAGATGCCGGCATTCTCCCTCTTTATGTAAACCTTCCAAAATAAGAGAGAAAAGGCATAAGTATTTTACCGTGAAGTGTGATAACAGCCCAAAAAGCGATAAATATCAACATGATAGCATCATGAAAAATGTACGTGTCAACTCCCCCAAGCTTAGACCTCGCTTGTCCTCAAGCAAAAGCCGAGCTCAATAAATATGCCCACATGTTTAGGGAGAGAGGTGTCGACAAGACAAGATACGAACATGCAGGCATCATGATCATGATCAGAACAGCAATATCATCATATCAACTCTTATGCTAAAGTGACAATTACTTTACAAAGTAAAGTATGGATCAAGAACCTTACTGAGAATTAACAACCGATAGCCTTTAGTCATTCTCACATCAGTAGTCAACAGAGTTTGACTAGTCAAAGTGACCAGTGGGTCCCATTTGTCATTGACAAAGGATTTTAATTAATTTAATTATTATTAATTAGGATTAATTATGGGGAGGACCCACCTGTCATTCACTAGATAATTAAACTAACAGGTTTATTACTTATTAATGGGGCTGGCCCCACGTGTCATCGACATGTTAAAATTAACACACGGTTGATTAGATTTAACTGAAATAATTAATCTAATTAACCGAATTATAATTAATTAAATAATTTAACTAATATATATATATATATATATATTATTTATATATTAGGGGGCGTGGGCCCCCATCGTAATTCTCACAATGGCCAAATTGCCCCAGACTCTAAACACACACGGGGTTAATCCCCCTCGTTATAGGAGAGTCCCAAAAGGGGGGGCGGGGTTGGCCATGGTCAGGGAGCGGGGAGACAACCTGTGGCCGTCGGCGGCCTGCCGGAACGGAGCCGGGCATGGCAGCGCGTCGAGGTGGGGCGCGGCGGTGGGTAGGGCTACGAGGCCGTGAGCGCGTGCATGGTTAAGGGGCGCGGAAGGGGCTGAGGCACGCGCCCGGGACCAGTGGGGAAGGGGCCGAAGTGGAGGGGGAAAGAGAGGAGGCCGGAGCCTGAGGGGCAAACCGCGAGCCTCTAGAGGATGGCAGTGGGCATGGGGAGGTGCGGTGGCCTGCGAGGGTGGGTGATGACCCACAAGTATAGGGGGTCAATCGTAGTCCTTTCGATAAGTAAGAGTGTCGAACCCAACGAGGAGCAGAAGCCTCTGATAAACGGATTTCGGCAAGGTAATAACTGCAAGCACTGAAAGTAGCGGTAACAAGTGATTGTGTAGCGAGGTGAAACATAGCAAGCAAAGAGTAACAAGTAACAAGTAGTAGCAACGGTGCAGCAAGTGGCCCAATCCCTTTTGTAGCAAGGGACAAGCCTGAACAAAGTCTTATAGGAGGAAAAACGCTCCCGAGGTCACACGGGAATTTATGTCATGCTAGTTCCATCATGTTCATATGATTCGCGTTCGTTACTTTGATAGTTTGATATGTGGGTGGACCAGCGCTAGGGTACTGCCCTTACTTGGACAAGCATCCCACTTATGATTAACCTCTCTCGCAAGCATCCGCAGCTACAAAAGAAGAATAAAGACAAAGTCTAACCATAGCATTAAACTAGTGGATCCAAATCAGCCCCTCACAAAGCAACGCATAGACTGGGGTTTAAGCTTCTGTCACTCCAGCAACCCATCATCTACTTACTACTTCCCAATGCCTTCCCCTAGGCCCAAATATGGTGAAGTGTTATGTAGTCGACATTCACATACCACCACTAGATGAAAAACAACATACAACATATCAAAATACCGAACGAATATCAAATTCACATCACTATTATCAACATGACTTATCCCATGTCCTCAGGAACAAAAGTAACTACTCACAAGACATAATCATAATCATGACCAGAGGTGTAATGAATAGCATCAAGGATCTGAACATAAAATCTTCCACCAAATAATCCAACTAGCATCAACTACAAAGAGTAATCAACACTACTAGCAACCTTACAAGAACCAATCAGAGTCGCGAGACGAAGATTGGTTACAAGAGATGAACTAGGGATTGGAGAGGAGATGGTGCTGATGAAGATGTTGACGAAGATGCCTCCCCTCCGACGAGAGGAGTGTTGGTGATGACGATGGCGACGATTTCCCCCTCCGGGAGGGAAGTTTCCCCGGCAGGATCGTCCTGCCGGAGCTCTAGATTGGATCTGCTCAAGTACCGCCTCGTGGCGGCGGCGAAACCACGAAAAAGCTTCCTCTTGATTTTTTCCAGACCAGGAAGCTTCATATATCAAAAGAGGGGGGCTAGTGGGCCTTCAGGCAGCCCACAAGCTTGCCCACCGCCACCAGGGGGGTGGTGGCGGAGTGGGGGCTTGTGGGGCCCTGGTGGCCCCCCTCCGGTATTTATTTCGCCCAGTATTTTTAATATATTTCAGAAAAAATCCACGTAAATTTTCAGGGCATTTGGAGATGTGTAGAATAGTGGACTAGGATTTGCTCCTCTTCCAGTCCATAATTCCAGCTACCTGAATTCTCCCTCTTCAAATAAACCTTGCAAAATAAGAAAGAAAAGGCATAAACATGGTACCACACGTAATATAACAGCCCAAAAAGAAATAAATATCAACATGAAAGCATGATGCAAAATGGACGTATCAACTCCCCCAAGCTTAGACCTCGCTTGTCCTCAAGCGAAAACCAAGTTCCATAAACATGTCCACATGTTTGGGGACGAAGGTGTCGATAAAACATAATACGGACATGAGGGAATCACGATCACACATAGAACAGCAATGCATCATAAAGATTCTTATTGGAAAGTAACAATTCCTTCACAAAGCAAAGCATGAAGCAAAAACCTTACCGAGAAGTAACCAACAATAGTCCATAGTCATTGAAGCAATTGCAATTTATCACAACATCAGAAAGAGTCAAATAAGAACTGGTAAGGCAAACCCACATACTCAATCATCTCTGTTGTTTTCCGCAATTGTTACAACTCATGTGGTAGTCATGGTGCCAAAGTTTCAGATGGACATAGAGGAACATAGGGGCTTATAGTTTGCCTCCCAACCATTTACCTCAAGGGTAAAGTCAACAACAATAAAGCATGAGTACTCAACTCCAAGTTGATATATGAATATAGATCTTTCCCAAGAATGTGACGGTAGCCAAGACAAGGGCAAAAAGGGAATTGGTGATGATCACCATGACTCTTACAAGGGTAAAAAGTAAAGGTACAAGATAGGCCCTTCGCAGAGGGAAGCAGAGGTTGTCATGCTCTTTTGAGGTTTGAATGTGTGTCCTCTTAGTGCGGAGGAACGTCACTTTATATTGCCTCCTGTGACAAAGAACTTTATTATGCAGTCTGTCACTTTTATGTCTTCCTCATCACAGGTTCGTACAAAGCTTATTTTCCACACACTGATAGATCATACATATTAGAGAGCAATTTTTATTGCTTGCACCGATGACAACTTACTTGAAGGATCTTATTCAATCCATAGGTAGGTATGGTGGACTCTCAAGGCAAAACTGGTTGGAGGTTTATGGATGCACAAGTAGTATCTCTACTTGGTGCGGGAGTTTTGGCTAAAATGAGGTGGAAGCAATCGTCACATGCTAAGGGATCTCTAATCATATAACATTGTTTGGAACCAAGCAAACACAATTCATTATGTTGTCTGCCTTGTGCAACATCTACTCCTAGGCATGTAATAGTTTGGTGAGTGCTCACAATTGCAAAAAGTGTCTAAGATGATATATTTATATGTGAACCTCTCTTTCCTTATTACTTCTTATTAATTGCAACAATGACTGAGGTCTATGTTGATTTATTCTCAACAAGTTTAAATCCTCAAACGTGTCATAAGTGAAGTTATCACTTCCCATCAGATCGTCTCATGATCTTTCATGCTATCGTTCTTTTCATACTTTTGATCATGGCACAAAGCAAAGCCCTTGACTATGACACTCTTTACTATATAGCTCAAAAACTCGAATACATCGGGGGAGAGACAAAAGCAAAAGACTCAAACTAAAAACTAAAGACTTATTCCTCTAAAACAAGAAATAAAAACTGAAAAGGAAAGAACTAAAACAAAGGTAAAAGCAAAATATATGAAGGTGATACGATATCGGGGAAACTCCCCCAAGCTTGGCAGAAGCCAAGGGGATTGCCCATACCAATGCTTAGTTGTCTTCCTTTGGTGGTGATGGTTGTGTTGTTGGAGCAGTCTTGAGCTTGTCTAATTTCCACTTGAGCAAAAAGTTCTGCTCCCTTAGATCGTGATTTTCCTCCTCAAGTTTCAAAACTCTATGGCAAAGCTCCTGCTTACTCTCCTGTCAGAAACGAGAAGGGATAAACAAGGTTTTAGGCTTCTTCCTATGGTCAGGGAGGCTTGACTTCTTGAACTCCACATGGGTGTTTGCAGGTTGAGGTAGAGGAGCCTCCTCTTCATCGAAACTCGTTTGCTCCTTCCCTTTGGGCTCATAGTCCTCTTCCTCATCAGTGGTCCAGCCATATGGTTCCAGGTCCCCATAAACCTTGGGGTTAGCAAGGTAGTCAGCCACATAGCTCTCTCCCTTTGAATCTTGAGAAGACATCTTGACCTAAATCTGCGACAGACAACAAGCTCGAAACGAAAACAGAGGAAAACTGCGCGATACGGAGATCAAAACCTTCGGGCGACTATATATTAGTTTTTTCTGGGCCAGAAGGAGTCCTCCGGAAGAAATGGAGTCCGAGAGGCACACGAGGTGCCCACAAGCTTGCCCACCACCACCAGGGGGTGGTGGCGGAGTGGGCCCTTGTGGCTGCCTCGTTTGCTCCCAGGACTACTTTTTATTTTTCTTATTTTCCAAAATTTCCAAAACGGAAGAAATTTCCTATTGGAAAAGTATCAGAGTCCAAATTCTTGCCGAAACAGATACATCTTCATTTTCAAGGTCTGAAACAGGTAATAAACATCCCTTATGTACTCCTCTGGAGTTATGACATTGACGATATTGGTCTCAACATTTATGGGAGTACCAGAGATGTAATCCTTGATTCTTTGCCCATTTACCACTCTAGGAAAAGTTCCTTCCGTGTTATTGATTTTGATGGCACCGGAAGGATATACTTCCTCGACAACATAGGGACCTTCCCATTCAGAGAGAAGCTTGCCTGCAAAGAATCTCAAACGAGAATTGTATAGCAAGACATAATCACCTACATTGAACTCTTGTTTCTGTATTCGTTTGTCGTGCAACCTCTTAACCTTTTCCTTGAACAACCTGGCATTCTCATATGCCTGGGCTCTCCATTCATCTAACGAGCTGATATCAAACAACCGCTTCTCACCGGCAAGTTTGATATCAAAGTTGAGCTCTTTGATTGCCCAATAAGCTTTGTGTTCCATCTCAAGAGGGAAATGACAGGCCTTACCGTAAACCATTTTATACGGTGACATGCCCATGGGATTCTTATAAGCAGTCCTATAAGCCCATAGTGCATCGTCAAGTTTGCTAGACCAGTTCTTTCAAGATCTATTGACGGTCTTTTGTAGGATCAACTTGATCTCCCTATTACTCAACTCAACTTGACCACTAGACCGAGGATGATAAGGAGATACAACTCTATGGTTGACATCATACTTAGCTAGCATCTTGCGGAAAACACCATGAATGAAGTGTGAACCGCCATCAGTCATCAAGTATCTAGGGACTCCAAATCTTGGGAATATGACTACTTTAAGCATCTTAATAGAGGTGTGATGATCAGCATTTTTAGTGGGGATAGCTGCTACCCACTTAGTAACATAATCCACATCAACTAAGATGTGAGTGTACCCATTGGAACTCGGGAAGGGTCCGATATAATCAAAGCCCCAGACATCAAATGGTTCAATGACAAGTGAATAGTTCATAGGCATCTCCTGACGCTTACTGATGTTCCCTATCCTTTGGCATTCTTCACAAGACAAGACAAACTTACGGGCATCCTTGAAGGGAGTGGGCCAATAGAAACCTGATTGCAATACCTTATGGGCAGTTCTATCTCCAGCATGGTGTCCTCCGTAGGCTTCGGAATGACACTTCTGCAGGATCTGTCCCTGTTCATGTTTAGGCACACAATGTCTAATAACACCATCTACTCCTTCCTTATAAAGGTTAGGATCATCCAAAAAGTAGTGTCTCAAATCAAAGAAGAATTTCTTCTTTTGTTGATAGGTGAAACTGGGTGGTATGTATTTGGCTACGATATAGTTTGCATAATCGGCATACCACGGTGCACTATGAGAAGTGCGGATGACGTTTAATTGCTCATCAGGAAAGCTGTCATTAATAGGTAGTGGGTCATCAAGTACATTCTCTAGCCTAGACAAGTTATCTGCTACAGGGTTATCAGCACCCTTTCGGTCAACAACATGCAAATCAAATTCCTGTAGCAGGAGAACCCATCTGATCAGCCTAGGCTTAGCGTCCTTCTTCTGCATGAGGTACTCAATAGAAGGATGATCACAGTGAATAATGACTTTGGAGTCAACTGTGTAAGATCTGAACTTTTCACATGCAAACACGACTGCTAAAAATTCCTTTTCCGTAGTGGCATAGTTTCTTTCGGCACTGTCTAGAGTTTTACTAGCGTAGTGAATGACATTCAACTTCTTGTCAACTCTTTGTCCTAGAAGAGCACCAACAGCATAATCACTAGCGTCACACATGATTTCAAAGGGCAAGTTCCAGTCAGGTGGTTGAACAATAGGTGCGGTTATCAAAGCCTTCTTAAGTATTTCGAAGGCTTCCTCACAATCCTCATCAAAAACAAAAGGAACATCCTTCTGCAAGAGGTTGGTAAGAGGCCTAGAAATCTTAGAGAAGTCTTTAATGAACCTTCTATGGAAACTAGCATGACCTAAGAAACTTCATATACCTCTGATATCTGTGGGGCAAGGCATTTTCCCAATTGCATCAACCTTAGCCTTATCAACTTCAATGCCTCTTTCAGAGATTTTGTGTCCTAAACGATACCTTCATTAACCATAAAGTGGCACTTCTCCCAATTCAAGACGAGGTTGGTTTCTTCGCATCTCTGTAAGACTCGGTCAAGGTTGCTGAGGCAATCATCAAAGGAAGACCCGTAAACGGAGAAGTCATCCATGAAAACCTCGACAATCTTTTCACAAAAGTCAGAGAATATAGCCATCATACATCTTTGGAAGGTGGCAGGTGCATTACATAAGCCAAAAGGCATACGTCTATAGGCAAAGGTACCGAAAGGGCATGTGAAAGTGGTTTTCTCTTGATCAGATTGTGCAACAGGTATTTGCGAGAAACCTGAATAACCGTCTAGAAAGCAGAAGTGTGTGTTTTGATAGCCTTTATAGCATTTGGTCATTGAACGGCAAAGGATAATGATCTTTCCTGGTTGCCTTGTTCAGTTTCCGGATGTCTATCACCATTCTATAGCCGGTAATAATCCTTTGTGGGATTAGTTCATCCTTATCATTAGGAACGACGGTGATACCTCCCTTCTTAGGTACGCAATGTACTGGACTTACCCAATCACTATGAGCAACAGGATAAATGATTTCTGCTTCCAGAAGCTTTAATATTTCTTTTCTAACGACCTCTTTCATCTTCTTTGATGATCAGCAACTGGTTTAAAGTCAGGATCGGTTTTAATCTTGTGCTGACATAGAGTAGGACTAATACCCTTAAGATTATCAAGAGTATATCCAATAGCAGCGCGGTGCTTCCTCAGAGTTTTTAGTAACTTCTTCTCTTTGCGCTCTGAGAGGAGAGCACTAATAATGACAGGATATATCTTCTTCTCATCAAGATAGGCATACTTAAGAGTATCAGGCAACAGTTTAAGCTCGAACACAGGATCACCCTTTGGTGGGGGAGGATCCCCAAGCAGTTCAACAGGCAGATTATTCTTGAGAATAGGATGTTGTTCTAAGACAATTCTATCTATCTCATCTCTCTCCTCCATATGCATATCATTTTCATTCTCAAGCAGATATTGCTCTAAAGCATCCGTAGGAGGTACGGCAATAGAGCCAAGAGCAAAAATTTCATCTCTACCAGACGACTCTCTTTCATGGGTTTGTCTTCCAAACTTGGAGAAGTTAAATTCATGAGACACACCCTCGAAGCTTACTATGACAGTCTTCTTAATGCAATCAATGTGAGCATTGACAGTGTTGAGAAAGGGTCTACCAAATATGGTGGGACAAAAGCTATCTTGTGCAGTACCAAGGACGGGGAAATCAATAGGATACTTCGTATTACCACACAGGACTTCTACGTCTCTCACAATTCCTATAGGGCAGATAGTTTATCTATTAGCTAGCGTAATAGTGACATCAATGGGTTCTAACTCAGCAGGTGCAATCTCATCTTTGATTTCATCATATAGAGAACGGGGTATTGCACTAACACTAGCTACCATATCACATAAACCATGGTAATGGTGATCTCCTATCTTAACAGAAACAACGGGCAGGCCAACTACAGGTCCGTGTTTGTCTTCGCGTGAGGTTTAGCAATTCTAGCGAAGTCCCTAGAGAAGTTGATAACATGCCCGTCTATGTGTTTGGCTAAGAGATCATTGATAATAGAAACACTAGGTTCAACTCTAATCTCCTCAAGGGGTGCGAGTGGTCTAATGTAACCCCTACGTATCACAGTTGGAGCTTTAGAATAATCCTTTATCCTAGCAGGGTATGGTGGTTTCTCAGTGTAAGCACAAGGAACAACAGGATCACTAAAAGCTATGATTTTCTCCTCAACTAGATTGGTTTTGGCTATGTCGCTTTCTACAAGAGGATGATATTTAAACCACTTCTCTTTGGGAAGATCAACATGAGAAGCAAAAGATTCACATAGAGAAGCTACTATCTTAGAGTCAAGTCCATACTTAGTGCTAAAATCTCTAGAAGTGTTTGTCTCAACAAAAGATTTAACGCAATCAAACTGGAAATTCATACCTAACCCCTTACCTTCCTCCAGCCCCCAATCTTCAGAGTTGCGTTTGATTCTCTCCAATAAATTCCACTTGTGATCAATATCCTTCTTCATAAAAGAATCGGCACAAGAAGTGTCAAGCATGGTACGATCTTCATGAGAAAGCCGATCATAAAAGTTTTGAGTGATGATTTCTCTCGAGAGCTCATGATTGGGGCATGAATATAGCATGGATTTAAGCCTCCCCTAAGCTTGAGCTATGCTTTCCCTGTCATGAGGACAAAAGTTATAAATAAAGTTCCGATCATGATGTACTAAATGCATAGGATAGCACTTTTGATGAAATTCCAATTTCAACCGATTGTAGCCCCATGATCCAGCATCATCACATAGCCTATACCATGTCAACGCCTTATCCTTTAAAGATAAAGGAAAGACTTTCTTCTTTACCTCATCCTCGGGAAAACCTGCAAGCTTAAATAACCCACAAACTTCATATACATAGATTAGATGAAAGTCTCGATGTGAAGATCCATCTCCTATGAAAGGATTAGCCAGCAGTTTCTCAAGCATACCCAAAGGAATTTCATAAAATATATTTTCAGTAGGTAACTCAGGTTGAGGAGCAACTCCTCGTGCTTCCGTTCGTGGTGAAGATACCCCAAACAAACTGCTCAAAGTAACAGTTTCCATAGTGACAAGTGACAATAAATTTCAGCACAGTATAAAAATGTTTGCTTACCAATTTCCACTTACCAAAGGCGCTTCACTCCCTGGCAAAGGCGCCAGAAAAGAGTTTTGATGACCCACAGAAGCAGAAGGATGTGATAAAACGGATCTCAGCAAGGTAATAACTGCAAGCACTGAAAATAGCTGTAACAAGTGATTGTGTAGCGAGGTGAAACATAGCAAGCAAAGAGTAACAAGTAACAAGTAGTAGCAACGGTGCAACAAGTGGCCCAATCCCTATTGTAGCAAGGGACAAGCCTGAACAAAGTCTTATAGGAGGAAAAACGCTCCCGAGGACACACGGGAATTTCTGTCATGCTAGTTTCATCATGTTCATATGATTCACATTCGTTACTTTGATAGTTTGATATGTAGGTGGACCGGCGCTTGGGTACTGCCCTTACTTGGACAAGCATCCCACTTATGTTTAACCTCTCTCGCAAGCATCCGCATCACGAAGCAACACATAGACTGGGGTTTAGGCTTCTGTCACTCCAGCAACCCATCATCTACTTACTACTTCCCCATGCCTTGCTCTAGGCCCAAATATGGTGAAGTGTTATGTAGTCGACGTTCACATAACACCACGAGAGGAAAAACAACATACAACATATCAAAATACCGAACGAATATCAAATTCACATGACTATTATCAGCATGACTTATCCCATGTCCTCGGGAACAAAAGTAACTACTCACAAGACATAATCATAATCATGACCAGAGGTGTAATGAATAGCATCAAGGATCTGAACATAAACTCTCCCACCAAATAATCCAACTAGCATCAATTACAAAGAGTAATCAACACTACTAGCAACCTTACAATTATCAATCGGAGTCGCAAGACGAAGATTGGTTACAAGAGATGAACTAGGGATTGGAGAGGAGATGGTGCTGATGAAGATGTTGATGAAGATGCCTCCCCTCCGACAAGAGAAGTGTTGGTGATGACGATAGCGATGATTTCCCCCTCGGGAGGGAAGTTTCCCCGGCAGGATCGTCCTACCGGAGCTCTAGATTGGATCTTCTCAAGTTCCGCCTCGTGGCAACGGCGAAACCACGAAAAAGCTCCCTCTTGATTTTTTCCAGACTAGGAAGCTTCATATAGCAAAAGAGGGGGGCTAGTGGGCCTTCAGGAAGCCCACAAGCTTGCCCACCGCCACCAGGGGGTGGTGGCGGAGTGGGGTGCTTGTGGGGCCCTGGTGGGCCCCCTCCGGTAGTTCTTTCGCCCAGTATTTTTAATATATTCCAAAAAAATCCACGTAAATTTTCAGGGAAATTGGAGATGTGCATAATAGTGGACTAGGATTTGCTCCTCTTCCAGTCCAGAATTCCAGCTGCCTGAATTCTCCCTCTTCAAATAAACCTTGCAAAATAAGAGAGAAAAGGCATAAATAAGGTACCACAAGTAATATAACAGCCCAAAAAGCAATAAATGTCAACATGAAAGTATGATGCAAAATGGACGTATCAGTGGGGAGGGCGACGGGGTGGACCGACGAGGAGGAGGCCGAGGTGGTGGTGGCTGGCGGGGTCGGTGCAGGGGCGTCAGGGCTGGGGTGGACGAGGCCCAGGGGCTGGCTGTCGAGGGAACCGGCCTCCTTGCTCGATCCTTCCTGGATCGAGTGGGAGGGACGGAGAGCAAGGGGAGACAGGGCAATCTGGGAGGGCGAGGGGAACGTTGACGAGGGGAACCAGTGGCTGGCGATGGGGGTTCGGTGGGGATCTTTCGTGAGGGAGAGGGAGGTAGCGAGCGAGGGGGAGGTAGGGAACAAGGGGAACCAACCCCCTCATGGCTGGTGGGTGGGTGTGGCGACGTGGGGTGGAGTGGGGGCTTCGGTGGCTAGGGTTCCCAGGGGGTCTTATACCCCCTTGTGGGGTTGGGCTGTGGGGTTATGCGCTCGCTGGGGCCGGCCCAGTAAGGGTTGAGGTTTTTTTTCTTTATTTGCTTTCTTTTATTATTAACAGTTTTAGTTTCAATTTATTTGAGTGCAGCAATTACTTCTAAAATCTACAATTCCTAAATGACAATTCTTCTAGGTAATATTTGACACACCCGAGCATTTTTATTTTTGCATTTGAAAACTTTGATCCTTTGACTTTATTTTTAATTTGACTCGGTTTCGAACTAACACGAGATTAATGATAGTAATCACGGTGACGTGGCATGATTAGCGTAGCATCACTATATCTTAATTACATACAACACTGTAGCAAAAGCTGAGGATGTCACAACTCTCCCCTACTAATAAGAATTCTCGTCCCGAGAATTAAGAGGTAGAAGGAAAGATCTCGAGGTAGTCATCGCGAAGATGATCCTCACGTTCCCAAGTGGCTTCATCTTCAGAATGATTTGACCACTGCACTTTAAGGAGCTTGCTGACTTCGCGACGAGTCTGACGTTCAACCTGGTCGAGAATGCGGACCGGATGCTCTTTATAAGAGAGGTCTTGTTGCAACTCAAGCATATCATGATCCATTGCTCGAATAGGATCCTTGAAGCAACAAGGGAGCTGAGATACATGGAAGACATCGTGAACCTGAGAAAGGTTCGTCGGCAGTTCCAATTGATAAGCTACTTTTCCACGCCTTTCGGGAACAGTGAAAGGACCAATATAGTGAGGAGCTAACTTGCCCTTGATACCAAAACGGTGTGCACCTCTCATTGGTGTGACACGAAGATTAGCCTGTTTGCCAGGTTGATAGACCATATCTTGATGATGAAGGCGATACTAACTCTTCTGACAAGACTGAACAACCTTCAGATTCTCATGAATAATGCGGACTTGATCTTCGGCATGTTGGACAAAATCCGGGCTGAAAAGGGATCTTTCCCGAGTTTCTGACCAATTCAGAGGAATTCGACACCTTCGTCCATACAATACTTCAAAAGGGGCCATCTTTAGACTAGCTTGATAGCTATTGTTGTAAGAGAACTCGGCATATGGGAGAGATTCCTCCCATTTTTACCGAAAGAAATGACACAAGCTCGAAGCATGTCCTCGAGAACTTGGTTGACTCATTCAACTTGTCCCTCGGATTGAGGATGAAATGCGGTACTGAAGGACAGATGAGTCCCCATAGCTTTCTGAAAACTTTCCTAGAATTTTGAAGTGAACAAGCTACCACGGTCCAAGCTGATTACCAGCGGAATACCGTGAAGGGAAACAATTCTTGACATATAAAGATCTTCCAATTGACTAGCGTTAATTGTTTCTTTGACGGTCCGAAAATGTGCAACTTTGGACAGTGAGTCAATGACGACAAGAATAGCATCATTACCCTTGTGAGATTTGGGAAAACCAGTGACAAAGTCCATTTCACCATGGTCCCATTTCCACTCAGGAATAGAGATAGGTTGCAGATCTCCAGCAGGCTTTTGATGTCCTGCTTTGATTCGCCGGCAAATATCACATTCTTCCACATATCGTGCAATGTCTTGTTTCATATTGGACCACTAGAATCTTTGACGGATGTCTTGGTACATCTTGGTACTACCCTGGTGAATAGACAATGGTGTGTCGTGAGCTTCTTTCATCACCTTTCTGGTCATTCTGAGATTTTCCTTCTTATTTGGGACGAATAGGCGACCCTTGAAGTACAAGGCTAGATCTTTGGCAACAGTGAATAAGGAGGGTTTATCTTATGTAAGGTAATGTTTAATTTTTTTTGACATCACCGTCATAACCTTCCAGAGTCTTGATGGTGCCCACGAGATCTGGTTCAACAACCAGGTTACTGAGGGAACCCTGATTTAGCACACGGAGGTTTATCTTGCAAAACTCTTTAGGAGGGGGAACAAGATAACCCTAAGGAACAATATGGAGGTTTAACTTACGGAATTCCTCTTGCAGACGATCATGAACCTTATGAACCTGGAGATGGTTGCGGTATGACTTGCGACTCAAGGCATCAACCATTATGTTAGCCTTGCCGGGAGTATATGATATATTATAGTCAAAATCTTCTATACACTCCATCCATCTCTGTTGATGAAACTTCAGATCCGGTGGAGTGAACAGATACTTCAGACTTTGATGGTCGGTGTTGATCTCACAACGATTACCAATAAGGTATTGTCGCCATTCTTTCAGTGAATGTATAACTGCAGCAAGTTCAAGATCACGAACTGGATAGTTCTCTTCATGAGCACGCAGCTGACGTGAGTCATAAGCAATCACCTTGTGATCATGCATCAGGATACATCCTATTCCTTGACGAGAAGCGTCACAATATATGACGAAATCCCTTTTCGTATCCGGAGGAGCAAGTACTGGAGCGGATGTCAGTTTGTCCTTGAGTGGTTGGAAACTTTCCTGATATTTATCATTCCACTCAAACTTAACACCTTTGTGAAACAGATTGGTTAAAGGCATTGCAATCTTGGAGAAGTTCTCGACGAATCGAGGGAAATAGCTGGCGAGTCCGAGAAAACTTCTGACGTGCTTGACATTCTTCGGGGGAGTCTAGTCAAGAATAGCTTGAGTTCGTTCGGGGGTGACTGCAATACCATCCTTGGAGATCGCATGACCAAGGTATGTCACTTCGTCCAGCCAGAATTCACATTTAGAATACTTCGCATAAAGTTTATGCTCCCGAAGCTTATCCACTACAAGACGAAGATGTTCAGCGTGCTCTTCTTTATTCTCGAAAAATACCAGAATATCATCAAGATATACCAAGATGAATTTGTCGAGGTAGTCCATGAATATATAATTCATCAATCGAGAGAAGGTTGCCCTGGCATTGGTTAAGCGGAAAGACATAACGGTGTACTCGTATGACCCATAACGAGTAACAAAGGCGGTCTTTGGAATATCCTCTTTGAGAACACGGATCTGGTGGTATCCCAACCTTAAGTCGAGCTTAGAGAAGACTGTGGAACCAGCAAGTTGATCATAAAAATCATTTATCCGAGGAAGAGGATATTTGTTTTGGATAGTGGCCTGGTTGATAGGGCGATAGTCTTGAACAAATCGATTTGTCGCATCCTTCTTATTAACAAAGAGAAAGGTGCTCCCCAAGCAGAGGAACTCGGACGAATGAAACCCAAACGAAGCGAGTTGTCAATTTCTTACTTAAGTTCAAGAAGTTCATGTGGTGGCATTTTATAAGGACTCTTGGCGATAGGAGTGGTACCGGGTACCAAGTTAATGACAAACTCGACAGCTCGAGCAGGGGGAATCCCCGGAATTTCTTCTGGAAAGACATCTTGGAATTCCCGGACAACTAGAATTTTTTCGATCCCTTCAAGAGGCGACGCATTTAATGCATTCAAGGAATATAGTCGTGCCTCGGCATCCCGTACGATATGAGCATGGTAGCTTCTTAATTCATCTGAAGGGTGTAGGTGGTGGACGGTCTTGGTGGCACAAACGATTGAAGCCGTATGAGCTTTCAGCCAGTCCATTCCCAGTATGAGATCAATGTTGGACGACTTTAGTAGGATGTGGTTTGCAAGGAATTCTAATCCTTCAATTTCAACCGGAACATGGGAGGAAACCACAGAGGTTCGGCATTAGCCCCTGGGGGTGTTTACCACTATCGGGATGTTCATCTCTTCGCTCCTAATGTCATGCATGTATGCAAAAATTTCCAACATAAAGGAATGTGATGCTCCTGTATCAAACAATACAGAAGCAGATACTGAGTTAACAAGAAGTGTACCCATTATGGTAGCAGGCTGGTCTTGAGCTTGACCCATATCAATGTTGTCGGCCTGACCACGAACATAAGCAGTCTTGGCATTGTTGTTCTGGTTCTAGTTGTTGCCACTGCCAGTTGAAGGAAGTGCGAGCTAATTTGGATTCTGCCTCCAGTCTCTAGCACGATGACCTGGATGACCACACTTGAACCACAACCCGTCCTTGGGACGGGAAGGAGGAACTCGAAGTGGTGGAGCTGGAAGCCTCGGATGTCTAGGTGGTGGAGGAGGCAGATGAGGTGCAGCATAGGACGGCCTCGTAGTAGGAGAAGGTTCATAGTACATGTTGTTGGGAATCCATATCTTCCGCTTCTATGCAGATTAGCCCGAAGATGAGCCAATGTCACGATTGCGCTTGGTGCTATCCTTGTGTTCCTACAGACCAGTATTAACCTGGATGGCCTTGTTCACCAGGGTGGCAAAATCATCATAGTCCAGAACAAGGAGTGCCAACTTGATATCAGGGTGGAGTCTCTCATGGAATTTCTCATGTCTGCATGCATCAGCTGGAATGTCTTCTTTAGCATAGCGAGATAAATCCGGAAACTCCCGCTGATAAGCATCCATAGTCTTGTTGACCTGGACAAGGTTGCGTAACTCACGCTTCTTCCGTTCCATGATTCCCTAGGGAATGTAGCAAGCACGGAAGGAAGCCTTGAACTCCATCCAAGTGATGACTCTTCCAACGATTTGAGAGAGCGGCTGACTGTCCCACCCTTGAGCAGTGGGACCCTTCAAGAAGTATGTGGAAAAGTTGACATAGCTCGCCAGGGGCACATTGGCAGGCTCCAACTCATAAGCAATGTCACGGAGCCAGTCATCAGCATCAAGAGGCTGAGTTGAGCTGCGGTGGATCACAGGGTTGAGGCGACAGAAGTCTTGCAGTGTCACGCCTTGCTGCTGATTCATGTTCGGACTTTGGAGCTACTCCATGAGCCCTTGCATAAATTGGAGGTTCAGTTCAAAATGTTGGATCATCCCCGCCATATATTCAGGAGGCGGGGTGGTGCATCGTTAGCGGGGCCACACGGGCAGCCAACTGGTCTAACCATCCTGCTAAATATTTAACAGGGGTAGTTTAGCTAAATGTAATTGCAAAGGCATTGTAGGCATTCATGAAGTAATCAAGCATGACGAAAGGGAAATGCGATAGATACTTCATAGTGGTTGAGTTCGACATAGAGACCCATAAATAAGTTCGATTACAGAC
Source organism: Hordeum vulgare subsp. vulgare (assembly GCF_904849725.1). Classification (NCBI taxonomy): domain Eukaryota; kingdom Viridiplantae; phylum Streptophyta; class Magnoliopsida; order Poales; family Poaceae; genus Hordeum; species Hordeum vulgare. Next base: position 384,793,816 of record NC_058523.1, on the reverse strand, counting down.
CATCAATTGCAAATACGAAATTTGGCGATAACCTGGACGCATTAGACGATAACCTGGACTCACTAGGCGTCACACAAGAACGCGGTGGATGAGTACCACAACGACACATAGCGATAAGTCTAGAGCAACGTTAGAGAAAATGATCAAATCCACGTAGCTGGCGGTGATAGGAGGTAGGAACATGACACTGTGTTCCGTGGTGACTCTGGTGAGGGTACCGCATCCAATCGGGGAGCAGATGTCCAAGTGCAGGGGTACTACCTCCAACATGAGTCACTCAAGACCTGGTGGTAGCTCTGTCCTGCTCGGCTAGCGCATGTGCGCAGGGGGACCCCCGGGTGGTCTGTTGGCTGCAGCTCTGCCAACATGTCGTAAAGACGGGCACGCATAGCATACAACTCCACAGTCTTAGCTCGAAAACCACGATCCAGTGCCTGAGTGTACTGCACCAGAACCCGTGCGTCGTGGCGACACGTCACGTAGGGGGCACAGACAGCGACGTAGGACCGGTCGTTGCATTCCCGAACACGAGCAGTGTAGGCAGTGAGATCATACCCAGTCTCATCCCCAGTAGGAACATACGGGATGTATCTGAAAGCAGACCCCTCTAGGTGAGGGTACGCTCCACGGATACGGGTGATAGCAATATAGGCCGCATCATAGACGGTCATCTCGATCGACAATCCAATAACACAGAAGGCATGGCGCTCGCGGGTGGAGTTGCCCATCTGATCGAAGATGTGAACCTCAGCCTGGTACTGGTAATGGTTCAACTCACGGAAGTCCTCGTACACAGTGTACTCGGGGTACTAGCGATATCCTAGCCTGGTCAAGAGGTCGACCAAAATGGTCGGGAACCCAGTCGTCTAAGTGGCCAGTGTCAGGCGCACGTGTTGTCTTGCGGGACGCATCTGAAACGGAAGATTCAAGGATGTTAAATGAAAGTGTGTATAATATATTATTAGAAGAACAAGAGTAGATAGTCCAGCCCTCCAGGTCGATGTGATTACGAGAACCTAATGTTAGAGTTAGTAAATTCTTTAACCGGAAAAAGAAGAGATAGTAGAACCCAGAGTACAGAAAAGGAGTAAAAGATACTAATACCACCCAATTGAGATGTGGGCCCATAATCCACAGCATCAATGTTAGTAAGTTTTTCAAACACTAGACTCAACTTCGTCCAAGGAGTTAGAAATGGGGCTACCTACAGGTAGTCGGCTCTGATACCAACTTGTGACGCCCTCAATTTGATTGTACACTAATCATACACGCAAATGCATACGACCAAGATCAAGGACTCATGGGAAGATAACACAAGACAACTCTAGACACAAATAAAACATACAAGCTTCATATTACAAGCCAGGGGCCTCGAGGGCTAGAATACATAAGCTTGATAAACATACGAATCAGCGGAAGCAACAATATCTGAGTACAGACATTAAACATGAGGTACCTTAGAGAAGGCTAGAACAAAAGATATAACGATCGTAAGAGGCGAGGCCTCCTGCCTAGGATCCTCCTAACTACTTCTGGTCTTCAGCGACCTCCACATAGTAGTAGGCACCATCGGGGTAGCAGTCGTCGTCGGCAGGATACTCCATCTCCTGGGCTCCATCATCTGGTCGCAGCAACGGATCGAGGGGACAAAGGGGGAGCAAAGGAATGGTGAGTACTCATCCAAAGTACTCGCAATACGGACATCAGAACTATGCTAAGTATGCATCAATATCAAAGGTAGGTGGTTTATATGTGGACTGACTACAGCAATGCGAGAAGGAGAGGGAAGTCCTAGTCCTATAGAAGACTAGCATCTTCAGGGGTCTTGCAGCAAGAGACGAGAGTAGAACAGGTAACACAATTAATAGTCATATTATTGCAACAATATTAATATGAGGTCACGCCCAAAGATTCGTCCTCGACTCCATGCGAGGAAACAATCCCGGAGCAACTATTCCAGTTAAGTAACGGTTGTAGTTGTATAAGATCAGGCCACAACTCTAAGTCATCCTGTAACCGTGGACACGGCTATCCGAATAGTTAATTTTCATCCCTGTAGGGGTGCACAAAGTTTCCCGTCACGCTCGATAACACTCTGGCCGGACACACTTTTCTGGGTCATGCCCATCCTCGGAATATCAACATGTTGCAGCCCCACCTAGACTCAACAGAGAGGCCAGCCCACTAGTCTTTATCATAAGCACAAAAGGTTCACGGGCCCACTTGCCCTCTGCGGTCCTGCATGATGCGTGGGCGGCCGATGTCAGTCCAAGCACCCCTTAAAACAAGTGTGATGCATCTCGGGACCACTCGGGCGCGCGCCGCTCCATTGCTGACATTTGAAGAGCTTCGGCTGATACCACGATGACGAGTACCCATAACTTCTCCCGTGTAGCCTATTAGTGTGAAAAGGTCTCCGACCAACCTAGATCAAATACACAAATCCATTAACATTTTAATTAACTCATCGACACAACCACGCGGGAATCCACCCGCCTAACATTATCCATTAATGTTCCGAGTAACATTATCCATTAATGTTCCGAGTAACAAGGTCAAGTAACTGTGTGGTTGTAGCATCAGGGGGATCCGAGGTATCACCCTTGTTGGATTCCGAACGAAGTAACCATCAAGGTGCACTTAGAGGAATCACCCTTGAGGGTCCCGCACTTTAGGGGTTGCACGACAGAGACATCGTCGGGAGTGGTGAAGGAGGAATGACCCTCGATAACCACGACGAACTAGCTGTACTACAGAGATATCATCTTGAGTACTTCGCGAGGTATCACCCTCGGTACCCGATAGTAGCTCTGCAACACCGTACAACTAAGGGGGGGTGTAAGTGTTGTGCCGGGTAATGGTTCATCGATCTGGGATCGAGACTCGACAATAAAGTGGGGCAACTGGACTAAGGGGTCAGAGGGGATGACTGATCCACCTATACTAAAAAGTTTAAAGGTGCAGTACTAAAAGTAGCAGTTCATCAAAAATAGGCTATGCATCATATATAGGAGCTAACTACAAGAGTAGAAAAATTCTAATGCAAGCATGGGGGAGAAAGAAATGGCGATATAGGAATGATCAAGGGGGTTTGCTTGCCTTGTTGCTCTGCAACAAAGGGCTGGACGTCAGGGGCATAGTCGTACTGGGCAGCAGCGGCAGTCTCAGGGTCTATCAGTAAGAAGAGGGGGAAGAAACAATAAATACAAAGCACATATGCAACACTAAGCATGACATGACAAAATTCAGGCTATGCATGAGGTAATGGAGTAACATCCATCATAGAGGAATTGGGAAAATATGAGATGATATTTCCCGGGTTTGTGGCTACTACCGACCAGATGGAAAACGATGATAAAGTTCCACGTTTGCTATGCTAGGGCCGCGTGAGAGACGAATGGATAGCATATCCGGGTTCGTCTCGTTCTCTTGATCAACTTTCATGTTGAAAATATTTTCATATAAGCTACGATTTACTTTATATTAATTTTCAAAGTTATATTAATATTATGGAATTAAAACAGACTAAATTAAATCAATTAAATGTAATTATGAAATCAGCATGATGTCATGCTGACATCAGCAGTCAACAGAGTTTGACTCATCAAACTGACCAGTGGGTCCCATTCGTCATTGGTAGAGGATTTTAATTAATTTAATTAGTATTAATCAGGATTAATTATAGGGAGGACCCACCTATCATTCGCTGGACAAATTACTTAATTAATCAGAATTAAACTAACAGGTTTATTAGTTATTAATGGGGCTGGCCCCACGTGTCATCGACACGTTAAAATTAACACACGGTTGATTAGATTTAACTGAAATAATTGATCTAATTAACCAGCTTAGAATTAATTAATTAATTACCTAATTAATTCATTTAACTAATATATTTTTTATATTATTTATTTATTTATTTATATATTAGGGGGCGTGGGCCTCCATCGTCATTCTCACAATGGGCAAATTGCCCCAAACTCTAAACACACACGGGGATTAATCCCCCTCGTTATGGGAGAGTCCCAAAAGGGGGGTCGTCCGGGGTAGGCCGTGGCCAGGGAGCGGGGAGACGGCCCGTGGCCGCCGGCGGCCTGCCGGAACGGAGCCGGGCGTGGCAGCGCGTCCGGGTGGGGCGCGGCAGTGGGTAGGGCTACGGGGCCGTGAGCGCGCGCACAGTTGCGGGGCGCGGAAGGGGCTGAGGCACGCGCCCGGGACCTGTGGGGAAGGGGGGCGAAGCGGAGGGGGAAAGAGAGCAGGCCGGAGCCTCAGGGGCTCACCGCGAGCCTGTAGAGGAGGGCAGTGGGCATGGGAAGGTGAGGCGGCCGGCGACGGGGTGGACCGGCGAGGAGGAGGCCGAGGTGGTGGTGGCCGGCGGGGTTGGTGCAGGGGCGCCGGGGCTGGGGTGGACGAGGGCCAGGGGCTGGCATCGAGGGAACCGGCCTCCCTGCTCGATCTCTCCTCGATCGAGCGGGAGGGAGGGAGAGCGAGGGGATACGGGGCGATGTGGGAGGGCGGGGGGAGCGCTGACGAGGGGAACCAGGGGCTGGCGATGGGGGCTCGGTGGGGATTCTTCATGAGGGAGAGGGAGGTGGAGAGCGAGGGGGAGGCAGGGAACAAGGGGAACCAGCCCCCTCGTGGCTGGTCGGTGGGTGTGGCGGCGTGGAGTGGAGTGGGGGGTTCGGTGACTAGGGTTACGAGGGGGGGTCTTATACCCCGTGGTGGGGTTGGGCTGTGGGGTTATGGGTTGGCTGGGGCCGGCCCACCAGTGATTGAGGTTTTTTTTATTTATTTACTTTGTTTTATTATTAATAGTTTTAGTTTGAATTTATTTTAGTGCAATAATTACTTCTAAAATCTACGATTCCTAAATGACAATTCTTTTAGGTAATATTTGTCGCACCCGAACATTTTTATTTTTGCATTCGAAAACTTTCATCCTTTGACTTTATTTTTAATTTGACTCGGTTTCGAACTAAAACGAGATTAACGATAGTAATCACGGTGACGTGGCATCATTAGCATGGGATCACTGTAGCTTAATTACGTACAACACTATAATAAATGCTGAGGATGTCACATGCTTCAACTTCCGAGACTCGCCATAAAAATCAAAAAGACCAACTTCTGCCAATGTGGATACCGTTATTTGGACATGGTCAATATCTCACTGACGAAATACACCGGCCGCTGAACAGGATATTGGTTGCCTTCTTCTTTGCATTTGACAACCACCGCCACACTCACTACCTTTGAATTAGCAACAATGTACAAGAGCATTGGCTCTTTGTCAGCCGGGGCTGCCAGCACGGGCGGCTCAGCAAGTTGCTTCGTGAGGGCCTTGAAAGCGTCATTAGCTGCATCGGTCCAAACAAAGTGATATGTTTTCTTGATCAACTAATAAAGACGGATTTCTCACCAAGTCGACTTATGAAACAACTCAGTGCCGCGATACGACCCGCCATACGCTGGACCTGATTAATGTTAGCCGGCTTCCGAAGCGAAGTTATCGCCTTGATCTTGTCCAGGTTAGCTTCTATGCCCCGCTCGAACACCAGGAATCCCAACAATTTTCCCGCGGGAACCTCAAACACGCACTTGGTCGGGTTAAGCTTCCTCTGGTACACCCGGAGGTTGTCAAACGTCTCCTTGAGGTCGCCTAGAAGCGTTTCCTTCTTCTATGACTTTACCACAATGCCATCCACATAAGCATGGACGTTACGTCCAATCTGACTGGCCAAATAATTCTGAATGGAGCGCTGATAAGTCGCCCCTACGCTGTTGAGCCCAAAAGGCATTGAAACATAATAAAAAGCACCAAAGGGGGTGATAAAGGTCGTCTTTTCCTGATCCTCCTTGGCCATCTTAATCTAATGATAACCAGAGTACGCATCCACAAAGCACAGCCGCTCACAACCCGCCGTAGAGTCAATGATTTGATCGATACGGGGAAGGGAAAAAGGATCCTTCGGACAAGCTTTGTTGAGGTTTGTGTAGTCAATGCACATGCGAAAATTGTTGTTCTTCTTGAGAACCAAGACCGGGTTAGCCAACCACTCAGGGTGAAGAACTTCGATGATGAACCCGACGCCCAGAAGCCGACGACTTCTTCTCCAATTGCCTTGCGCCTCTCCTCATTAAAACAACAAAGGTAGTGACGAACCGGCTTCATCTTGGGATCTACATTGAGATGGTGCTTAGCGAATTCTCTCGGTACACCTGGCATGTCAGAAGGTTTCCATGCGAAGATGTCCTAATTCTCACGGATGAATTCGATGAGCAAGCTTTCCTATTTGGGATCCAAGCCGGTCCCAATAGTGAATTGCTTGGAAGAGTCGACATGGACGAAATCAACTTGCTTGGTGTCATTTGGCGGTTTAAACTTAAGGGGCGGCTCAGAATCAACCGTCGGCTTTTTCAACGGGCTCATGTCAACTGGATCGACATTGGCCTTGTGGAACTTCAACTCCTCGGCAGTGCAAGCCGACTCAGCATATGCAGCGTCTCCTTCTTCGCACTCCTGAGCTATCTTTCGGTTCCCATTGACTGTGATGGTGCCCTTTAGACCCGGGATTTTAAGCTTGAGCTACACATAACAAGGCTAGGCCATAAAACGAGCATAAGCCGACCGCCCGAACAAGGCATGATAAGGACTTAATTTTGACTACCTCAAAAATCAATGACCCGCTCTTGTAATTGGACTCGTCACCGAAAGCCACATTCAACTTGATCCGCCCAATAGGATATGCCGGCTTGCCCGGAACAATGCCGTGAAAAACCATGGTTGAGGGCACTAAATCCTTCTCATCAAAATTCATCCCCCGGAAGGTGTCATAGTACAAGATATTGATACTGCTACCTCCATCCATGAGGACTTTAGAGAGCGTGTATCCACCAACCTGAGGTGCCACCACCAATGCCAAGTCGCTAGCGTTACCAACTTGAGGCGGGTGATCAGCTCTACTCCACGTGATAGGCTGTTCAGACCAATTTAAGTATCTCAGAACCGCCGGCTCAGCCATATTGATGGCCCTCTGCTTTACCTTTTTATCTCTTTTACAGGTGCCCGTGGTAAAGACATGGTATTGCCCACCATTCAACTACTTAGGGTTACTACGAAAACCGCCCTGGTTGTTTGCCTGCTCGAGATTGCCCTGGTCATAATAATGCTGACTACCTTGCCCCGATGACTGTCCACCATTATTATGCCAACCGCCTCGCCTCTGAGCCCGTGGGTTAGGAAAGTAACTAAACAAAACTCCTCATGACCCTACTGGGTTCCCTCGTTGCCTCCTTGGTGATCCCGGGACGCCTGAAGGCGAAACTCCTACAACACAAAACAATTTTCCCAAGAGTGAGTAGACGGGGCACCTGAGTACTATGTTTAGGGCAAGGTGCCTTGAGCAGCTCTTCATAATTGTGTTGCTTCCTTCCATTATAGCCTCGGTCTTGAAAGCCCCCCTGACTCATGTTCCACCGTTGATTCCGGGGTCCGGCGTTGGTGTTAGCAACAAAATCAGACGCGCCATCCTGCTGCCTTCTTTTTCCTTGACCTCCTTGGTGGTTATTGCGCCTAGAAGTTTGGAAGTGACCCTTAGCTCCATCGCCCCTCTTAACTTCACTGGCCGTCTCATCATCCTTCGTTCCATCCGACTCAGCATACCTGGTGAGGGTGTCCATCAACTCGCCCATATCTTGCACCTTCCTCTTGAGGCGGCCAAGCTTCAACACCAGGGGCTGAAAATGACAGTTCTTCTCCAAGATCAGCACGACGTGAGCCGCCGCAATGTCATCCAAGGAGTGGATGATTTATGTGACCTGCCTTGTCATTCATCCACCCGCTGAACACAGTGTTGGAGATCTACGATCGTCATCAGATGCTTGCAGATTCCTCATAAGTTTTTGACGAAGCGCTCCTTGAGCTCCTCCCAAGTGTTGATGGAGTTGGGTGGTAAGTTTTTCAACCACATATGAGCCGGCCCTTCCAACATCATGGTGAAATACTTGGTGCAAACCGCGTCACTAGCGTCAAGCATATCCATAGCCAATTCACAACTCTCAACCCACGCCCCCGGTCAAGATCGGGTATATAGTTGGGTACCTTACAAGGGCCTTTGAATTCTCTGGGCATCCGCCCATTGCGCAAGGCAAAAGATAGGCAGGGGACCCCTACATTCCTTCCTCCTTGCCCACTGTATCCAAGAGTCGGCTGGGCATATCGTGGAACCCCCTGACCTGCCAATGCCGCCACTGCCTCTCCCTCGTCCTGCTGGGCGGCTCGTGCAGCATTGCCAAACGCGTGAGCATTCGATGCTGGCGGCTGTGGTGGATTGATCTAAGGTTGGTGTTGACGGCCCTCCCCGGAAACCGCCGAAGGATCATCTGGGTGACTCTTCGTGTGGCTTTCCTGCGGCATGGAGTGCAGACGATCACGACTATATGAAAACTGCGCCTGTGGGACCACCGCCAATTTTAACATCTCGATGGCGTTCCTTGCCTCCACTTCCAGCGCGGTAATCCCACGAATAGGAAGAGACTCCAAGTGGAGGGTCATAGCTAACACATTATCCATAGGGTTGGAGAAGTGACCCTGAGGCGTTTGGAAGTGTTGAGCCGCCTCCGGGTTCAACGGGGGCTGCATTTGCTGCTGGACAATCTCACCATGTGGATTGCTCTGGCGTGGTGGGTTATGGTCTGTGTCGGGCGTTTGCGGGCTGCTGAACAGGTGAGTAGGATTAAGGTTGGGCGGGACACGACTCTGATGCCTTCTCTGATAGACAGTGTCCGACGCGACTCGGTGGCGGTCTAGTCGCCATGCCCCAACTTCAAACGCTCCACCTCTTCATCAATCTGAACCTGTTGATCCGCCATCCGGTCTTCTATGCATCAATCTGGCGCTGTATTTGAGCCATCTCTCCAGGAAGTTTAGCCAATTCAGTGTTAACTTCCTCTTGATTATCAGTCGTCATGGCTACCGCCATGAATTTTGACATCTCAGCCATCAGATCTGACATGGCGTGAGCCGTTGTCTTCCCAGATCCGCTGGCCCCATTGGCGGTTGCCGCGTTCGGCTGGTCTTGAACCGTCGTGGCCCCTGCCATATAGATGGTGACTTGGCGGGGTGGTTCCTGCGGCCCTTCAGAGATCGTCGCCTCAGGGAAACCCCCTAGCCTTCCCTCGTAGAGAGGGCAGATCGAGTCACTATCTCTGATCAATTACTCATCAACAGAATTGAGAGGGGTATTTCCACCAGCTTCCGGCTCATCCGGAAGGCTAGCCCCTTGCGTGAAGCCGACGAAGACACGACGTCGTTCAATCTGAGACGTGGCGGGTTGGGCGAGCCGAGTCGGCTCGACGATGTCGGTGTAGATGTCCGTCTCGGGAACGGGCATTTTGATCTTGCCGATGAAGTCATAGAGCTTGCCGAAGGGACCCGATATCCAGATTTGATCGAACCGGCCTCAGTCCCAGCTTGAATTATCGATGTAGTACTTTCCGTGGCGAATCTTTTTCATGAGGCCGACCGCGTAGCTCCCGAACCCTAGAAGGGCTCCCTTCGAGAACTCAACTCCATCGTGCGCCGGCCCCATGGTGGGCGCCAACTGTCATGGTTTTGTCACAGGAGATTTCCTCGTGAAAGGACTTACACTGCTGGAATCCAAAATTTGTCGTCTGCCATGTCTTTGTCGTCCGCTGACACATGGCAAAGATCCTTTTTGCCTTCAGCTAGCACAAAGCTGATGGCAAATAGAAGGCTGATGGCAAAGGTCCTATTTGCCGTCAGCCTAGCCTTTGCCGTCTGCCATCGGACGACAAAGGCACCAAAGGCGGACGACAAAGGAGAGGCAAACGGCAAAGGGGTCGTCACCCTAACGGATGAAGCCCACCCCATCCCACCCACCCCGTTGTCGTCTGCCTCCCAGCATTGGTAGACGGAAAATGGGGAGCCACCCTAATGGCAGTCAGCCCCTACCCCCGTTCCCCTAACGGCACTCAGCTCACCCCTCTCTCTCTCTCTCTCAAGCCCTGTCCCCTCTCTCTCGCGCGCGCCCTGCCCACCCCAGCGTCGCCCCCACCACCACTGAAGCCACTCCAGCCCACCACCGCCGCCCACGGCCAGAGCTCCCACGCCCCTCCTCCCCTCGCCCCTCCTCCCCGTGCCCTGCCCACCCCAGCGCTGCCGCCGCCACCAACACCGAAGCCGCTTTGGCCCACCACCGCCGCCCACGGCCGGAGCTCGCCCTCCCCTCCTCCCCGTGCCCCTCCTCCCCGTGCCCGTTCTCACCGCGCCCCTCCTCCCCGCGCCCTCCTCCCCGCGCCGCCGGAGCTCACCCTCCCCTCCTCCCCGCGTCGCCGAAGCTCGCCCTACACCACCACCGGCCCGGTCCGCCACCACCCCGGTCCGACACCGCCCCGGCTGCCCACTGCCCTCCTCTCCGGTTCAGGCTAATAGGTGAGTTTTTTTTGTTATTTGATTAGATTTTGTTAGTTGCTTTAGTTATTTGATGTAGTGTTAGTTTAGTTAGTTGATTTAGTTAAATAGTAGATTTAGTCCTACATTTAGTTAATTAGTTCTAGGTTATTTGTTATTTGTTAATTTAGAGGTGGATTCTGTTTTGTTAATTAGTGGTAGATTCTTTTTAGTTAATGATTGGTAGATTTTGTTTTTTTTATTTTAATGATGTTTAGTGCTATATAGGTTTAGCGATAGGTTTAGTGCTAGGTTTAGTTACATAGTCATAATTGAAATAAGTAGAAAAAAGATGAAGAATAGAAGAAGAATAAGTAGGTAAGGGAAGAAGAATAAGAAGAAGAGGAGGAGGGGGAGGAGAAAAATAAGAAGAAGAAGAAAAAAGGAAAGAGGAGAAGAAGGAAGAAGACGAAAAAGGAAAAGAAGGACGAAGAAGAGGAAAATGGAAAAGAAGGAAGAAGAAGAAGAGGAAGAAAAGGAAGGAAGGAAGAATAAGAAGAAGAAAAGGAAGAAGAGCAAAAAAAGAAGATGAAGAAGACGAAAATGACACCCTGACATCCCGACACGATGCCCCAAAACCCCGACACGACACCCTGGCACGACATACCGACAACACCCTGGCTGAAAAATCCATTCAGCTGTTAATACTGTTGGGGAACATTGCATGGGAAACAAAAAAATTCCTACGCACACGAAGACCTATCATGGTGATGTCCATCTACTAGAGGAGATTTGGATCTACGTACCCTTGTAGATCGCACAGCAGGAAGCGTTAAGAAACACAGTTGGTGTAGTGGAACGTCTTCACATCCCTCGAACCGCCCCACAAACCGTCCCACGAACCGTCTTGCGATCCGTCCCGCAATATGTCGCACGAACCGCCTTGCGATCCATCTCACGATCCATTCCGATCTAGTGCCGAACGGACGACACCTCCGAATTCAGCACACATACAGCTCGACAATGATCTCGGCCTTCTTGATCTAGCAAGAAATACGGAGAAGTAGATGAGTTCTACGGCAGCGTGACGGTGCTCCAGTGGTGGTGAAGGATCTACTCCTACAGGGCTCCGCCCGAGCTCCACAGAAATACGATCTAGAGGAAGAACTATGGTGTCTAGATCTGAGTTTGCACGTGGCAAAAGATGTCTCAAATCAGCCCTAAATCACCAGTATATATAGGAGGGAGGGGGAGGAGACTTTCCTTGAGGACCAACTCCTCAAGGTGCGCCGGCCAAGAGGGAGAGTAGGACTCCTAGTCCAATCCTACCCAAAATAGGATTGGAAAGTGGAGTCCTTCTCTTCCTTCCCACCTTTTCCTTTTTTTTCTTTCTTTGGTTTTTATATTATGGCGCATAGGGCTTATTGGGTTGCCCCATGATACGTCTCAAACGTATCTATAATTTTTTATGTTTCATGCTGTTATCTTGTCAACTTTGGATGTTTTGTTTACCTTTTATATCTTTTTTGGGACTAACTTATTAATTCATTGCCAAGCGCCAGTTCCTGTTTTTTCTGTGTTTTTGACTCTTTTCAGATCTGATTTTCGAACGGAGTCCAAACGGAATAAAATCCCCGAAATAAATTTTTCCAGAACGGAAGAAGATCAGGAAGCTTGAGGGCCAAGCAAGTGGGCCCACGGGGGGGCCACAAGCCCTGTTGCCGCGGCCAGGGGGAGGCCGCGGCAACCAATTTTGTGGCCCCCTCGCGCTCCCCTGCCCTAGGTGTTTGGCCTATAAATTCTCTAAAAATCCAGAAAAAATCAGGGCGTCCACGAAAACACTTTTCCGCCGCCGCAAGCTTCCGTTTCCGCGAGATCTCATCTGGAGACCCTTCCTAGTGCCCTGCCGGAGGGGACTTTGGAGTTGGAGGGCTTCTTCATCAACATCATCGCCGCAAGTTCTCCATGATCTTCATGGAGATCTATCCGATGTAATCCTCTTTGGCGGTGTGTTTGTCGAGATCCGATGAATTGTGGATTTGTGATCAGATTATTTATGATATATATTTGAGTCTTTGATGATTTTTTATATGCATGATTTGATATCCTTGTAAGTCTCTCTGAGTCTTGGGTTTTGTTTGGCCAACTAGATCTATGACTCTTACAATGGGAGAAGTGCTTGGTTTTGGGTTCATACCGTGTGGTGACCTTTCCCAGTGATAGAAGGGGAAGCAAGGCACGCATCATGTTGTTGCCATCAAGGGTAACAAGATGGGTTTTGATCGTAGATATGAGATTGTCCATCTACATCATGTCATCTTGCTTAAGGCGTTACTCTGTTCTCATGAACTTAATACACTAGATGCATGCTGGATAGCGGTCGACGTGTGGAGTAATTGTAGTAGATGCAGAAAGTATCGGTCTACTTGTTTTGGACGTGATGCCTATAGATATAATCATTGCCATAGATAACGTCATGACTTTGCATGGTTCTATCAATTGCTCGACAGTAATTCGTTCACCCACCGTCAACTTGCTTTCATGAGAGAAGCCACTAGTGAACACTACGGCCCCCGGGTCTATTCACACCTATCGTTTCCACTTTCGCTTTTACTTTGCTTTGTTACTTTGTTTCATTCAGTTCTCACTTGGCAAACAAATCTATAAGGGATTGACAACCCTTCATAGCATTGAGAGCAAGCTCTTTGTGTTTGTGCAGGTACTTGTGATATTCCTTCACTCGATCGATACCTTAGTTCTCAAAACTGAGGGAAATACTTACCGCCGCTGTGCTACATCACCCTTTCCGCTTAGAGGGAGCACCAACACAAGGCTCCAAGGCCACGGGGGAATCCTTTACATATTTGCCTAGGAAGTCCCTAAAGGCGTAGCGGTAGCAGAAGGATTCCTCGTGTCGTTGCTGAGGAGTATCAAAACAAAAATAGTCTCCCATCAGCACGCTCGTTTCTGGCGCCGTTGGAAGGTCTTTTGTTGAAGTAGCACCCCACCAGCCCACTAAGGGCTGGTGCGCCACCCATAAGTCCTTTGGACTTCCCCGGGAAGGTTGCCCTCCTCCTGGTGAACTTCCGGAACACATTCGTCACTCCCGGTACATTCTCGGTAATGCCCGAAAACTTTCTGGTAACCAAATGAAGTCACCCTATATATCAATCTTCGTCTCCGGACCATTTAGGAAACCCTCGTGACGTCTATGATCTCATCCGGGACTCCGAACAACATTCCGTAACCACACATATAACTCATCTATACTAAAACATCACCAAACCTTAAGTGTGCAGACCATGCGGGTTCAAGAACTATGTAGACATGACCCGAGGTACTCCTCGGCTAATATCCAATAGCGGGACCTCGATGCCCATATTGGATCCTACATATTCTCTGAAGATCTTATCGGTTGAACCTCAGTGTCAAGGATTCATATATTCCCGTATGTCATTCCCTTTGTCCTTCGTATGTTACTTGCCCAAGATTCGATCGTCGGTATCCGCATACCTATTTCAATCTCGTTACTAGCAAGTCTCTTAACTCGTTCCATAATACATGATCACGTGACTTACACTTAGTCACATTGCTTGCAAGGCTTGTGTGTGATGTTGTATTACCGAGTGGGCCCCGAGATACCTCTCCGTCACACGGAGTGACGAATCCCAGTCTTGATCCATACTAACTCAACGGACACCTTCAGAGATACCTATAGAGCACCTTTATAGTCACCCAGTTACGTTGCGACATTTGATGCACACAAGGTATTCCTCCGGTGCTAGTGAGTTATATGATATCATGTTCATATGAACAAATACTTGACACGCAGAAAACAATAGCAATAAAACGACCCGATCAATATGCTACGTTCATAGTTTGGGTCTTGTCCATCACATGATTCTCCTAATGATGTGATCCCGTGACCAAGTGACAACACTTTCCTATGGTGAGGAAACCTTGACCATCTGTGATCAATGAACTAGTCAACTAGAGGCTCACTAGGGACAGTGTGTTGTCTATGTATCCACACATGTATTTGAGTTTCCAATCAATACAATTCTAGCATGGATAATAAATGATTATTATGAACAAGGAAATATAATAATAACTAATTTATTATTGCCTCTAGGGCATATTTCCAACAGTCTCCCACTTGCACTAGAGTCAATAATTTAGTTCACATCACCATGTGATTTCAACGAATCCTACACCCATATAGTTCTAGGGTCTGATCACTTCTTGCTCGTGAGAGAGGTTTTAGTCAACGTTTGTAAAACTTTCAGATCTGTGTGTGCTTTACAAATCTTTATGTCATCTTATAGATGCTGCTACTACGTGCTATTCGGAAATACTCCAAGTATCTACTCTACTATACGAATACGTTTCACTACTCATAGTTATTCGGATTAGTGTCAAAGCTTGCATCAACGTAACCCTTTACGATGAACTCTGTAACCACCTCCATAATCGAGAAAAATTCCTTAGTCCATTAGTTACTAAGGATAACTTTCACCGTTGTTGAGTGATTCAATCTTGGATCACTCTCTGTACCTCTTAATAGACTTGTAGCAAGGCACACATCAGGTGTGGTACACAACATGGCATACTGTAGAGTCTATGGCTAAGGTATAGGGGACGACCTTCGTCCTTTCTCTTTCTTCTGTCATGGTCGGGCTTCTGAGTCTTACTCAAATTCACACCTTACAACACAGCCAAGAACTCTTTCTTTGCTGACCTATTTTGAACTCCTTCAAAAACTTGTCAAGGCATGCATTTCACTTCAAAGTTCTGCTCAGCATCTCGATGCTCAACGTTCAAGTAGTTCTATCCAGGTCTTCCTTTGAAAAACCCCTTTCAAACAACCTTTATGCTTCACAGAAATTCTATATTACTTCCGAACAACAATATGTGAACCACATATACTTTATCAGAAATACTATAGTGCTCCCACTCACTTCTTTGGAAATAAAAGTTTTCTCATAAACCTTGTACAAACCCAAAATCTTTGATTATCTCAGCAAAGTGTATATTCGAACTCTGAGATGCTTGCACCACTCCATAAAAGGAACGATGGAGCTTGCATACTTGTTAGTATCTTTAGGATCGACAAAACCTTCTGGTTTTATCACATACAATCTTTCCTCAAGGTAACCGTCGAGGAAACAATGTTTTGACATCCTATCTGCAATATTTCATAAATAATGCAGCAACTACTAACATAATTCTAACAGACTTTTAGCATCGCTACGAGTGATAAAGTCTCATCATAGTCAACTCTTTCATCTTGTCGGAAACATATTTGCGACAAGTCGAGCTTTTCTTAATAGTGACTTATCACCATCATCGTATGTCTTCCTTTTAAAGATCCATCTTTACTCAATAGTCTTATGACCATCAAGTAGTTCTTCCAAAGTCTACATGGATTCTCTCTCGGATTTCATGGCCTCTAGCCATTTGTCAGAATCCGGGCCCACCATCGCTTCTCCATAGCTCATAGGTTCATTGTTGCTCAACAACATGACCTCCAAGATAGGGTTACTGTACCACTCTGCACCAGTATGCGACCTTGTCGACCTACGAGGTTTGTAGTAACTTGATCCGAAGCTCAATGATCACCATAATCAGTTTCCACTTCAATTGGTGTAGGCGCCACAGGAACATCTTTCTGCGCCCTGCTACACACTGGTTGAAGGAACCGTTTCTAGAAACAAACACTTTGCTTCCGGATCTGAGATAGGAGATGTATCCAACTGTTTTGGATATCCTGTGAAGATGCATTTATCCTCTTTGGGTTCGAGCTTATTAGACTGAAACTTTTTCACATAAGCATCTCAGACCCAAACTTTCAAGAAACGACAACTTAGGTTTCTCCAAACCATAGTCTATACTGTGTCATCTCAACGGAAATACGTGGTGCCCTATTTAAAGTGAATGCGGTTGTCTCTAATGCATAACCCATAAACGATAGTGGTAATTCGATAAGAGACATCATAGTATGCACCATATCAAGTAGGGCGTGGCTGTGATGTTCAGACACATCATCACACTATGGTGTTTCAGGTTGCATGAACTACGAAACAATTTTCACATTGTCTTTAACTGCGTACCATAAACTCGTAACTCAGATATTCATCTCTATGATCATATCTTAGACAATTTATCCCCTTGTCACGATGATCTTCACTGTGAAATAGCTTTGAACTTTTCAATATTTCAGACTTGTGATTCATTAAGTAAATACTCCTGTATCTACTCAAATCGTCAGTGAAGTAAGAACATAACGATATCCACTGCGTGCCTCAGAACTTATTCGACTGCACACTTAAAAATGCATTACTCCCAACACATTACTCTCTTGTTTCATGTGGCATGATTTGCATGTCTCAAGTGATTCAAAATCAAGTGAATCCAAACGATCCATCTGCATGGAGTTTCTTCATGCGTTTATACCAACAGGTATGGTTTGCATGTCTCAAACGTTTCAAAAATGAGTCAGTACAAAGATCCATCAGCATGGAGCTTCTTCATGCATTTGACACCAACATGACTCAAGTGGCAGTGCCACGACTAAGTGGTACTATCATTATTATTTGATATCTTTTGGCACCAATATTATGAACATGTGTAGCACTACGATCGAGATTCAATAAACCATTGAGGGTAATTATTCAAGCAAATAGAATAACTATTATTCTCTTTAAATGAATAATCGTATTGCAATAAACACGATCCAATCATGTTCATGCTCAACACAAACACCACATAACAATTATTTAGGTTTTACCACCAATCCCGATGATAGAGGGAGCGTGCGATGTTTGATCACATCAACCTTGCAAACACTTCCAACACGTATCGTCACCTAGCCTTTAGCCAGTCTCTGTTTATTCCGTAGCTTTCATTTCGAGTTACTAATCACTTAGCAACTGAACCGGTATCCAATACCCTCGTGCTACTAGGAGAACCAGTAAAGCACACATCAATATCATGTATATCAAATATACTTCTGTCGACTTTGCCAACCTTCATATCTACCAAGTATCTAGGGTAGCTCCGCCTCAGTGACCGTTCCCCTCATAACAGAAGCACTTAGTCTCGGGTTTGGGTTTAATCTTGGGTTTCTTCATTAGAGCAGCAACTGGTTTCTCGTTCCATGAAGTATCCCTTCTAGCCCTTGCCCTTCTTGAAATTAGTGGTTTTACTAACCATCAACAATTGATGCTCCTTCTTGATTTCTACTTTCACAGTTTCAAACATTACGAATCACTCAAGGATCATCATATCTATCCTTGATATGTTATAGTTTATCATGAAGCTCTAGCAGCTTAGTTGCAGTGACTTTGGAGAACCATCACTATCTTATCTGGAAGATTAACTCCCACTTGATTCAAGCGATTGTTGTACTCAGACAATTTGAGAAAATGATCAACGATTTGAGCTTTTCTCCTTTACTTTGTAGGCAAAGAATCTTGTCGGAGGTCTTATACCTCTCAACAAGGGCACGAGCATGAAAACTCAATTTCGTCTCTTAGAACATCTCTTATGTTCCGCGATGTTTTCAAAACGACTTCGGCGTCTTGCTTCTAAGCCTTTAATTATTCTGTACTGAACTATCACGTAGTCATCAAAAACATATATGTCAGATGTTCGTAACATCCACAAATGACGCTCGAGGTGCAGCACACCGAGTGGTGCATTAAGGACATAAGCCTTGTGCGCAGCAATGAGGACAATCCTCAGTTTTACGGACTCAGTCCGCAAAGTTGCTAGTATCAACTTTCAAGTAAATTTTCTCTAGGTACATATAAAAACAGTAGAGCTATAGCGCAAGCTATATCGTAATTCGCAAAGACCATTAGACTATGTTCATGATAATTAGTTCAATTAGTCATATTACTTAAGAACTCCCACTCAAAAAGTACATCTCTCTAGTCATTTGAGTGGTACATGATCCAAATCCACTATCTCAAGTCCGATCATCACTTGAGTCGAGAATAGTTTCAGTGGTAAGAATCTCTATGCTAATCATATCAACTATACGATTCATGATCGACCTTTCGGTCTCTTGTGTTCCGAGGCCATGTCTGCACATGCTAGGCTCGTCAAGTTTAACCCGAGTGTTCCGCGTGTGCAACTGTTTTGCACCTGTTGTATGTGAATGTTGAGTCTATCACACCCGATCATCACGTGGTGTCTCAAAACGATGAACTGTAGCAACGGTGCACAGTCGGGGAGAACACAATTTCGTCTTGAAATTTTTGTGAGAGATCACCTCATAATGCCACCGTCGTTCTAAGCAAAATAAGGTGCATAAAAGGATTAACATCACATGCAATTCATATGTGACATGATATGGCCATCATCATGTGCTTCTTGATCTCCATCACCAAAGCACCGGCACGATCTTCTTGTCACCGGCGCCACACCATGATCTCCATCATCATGATCTCCATCAACGTGTCGCCATCGGGGTTGTCATGCTACTTATGCTATTACAACTAAAGCTACATCCTAGCAATATAGTAAACGCATCTGCAAACACAATCGTTAGTTTAAAGACAACCCTATGGCTCCTCTCGGTTGCCGTACCATCGACGTGCAAGTCGATATTAACTATTACAACATGATCATCTCATACATCCAATATATCACAT
Organism: Hordeum vulgare subsp. vulgare; assembly: GCF_904849725.1. Taxonomy (NCBI): domain Eukaryota; kingdom Viridiplantae; phylum Streptophyta; class Magnoliopsida; order Poales; family Poaceae; genus Hordeum; species Hordeum vulgare. The sequence continues at coordinate 384,774,748 of NC_058523.1, read as the reverse complement.
CACGTCATTGGCCATATCATATCACAAGCATACCCTGCAAAAACAAGTTAGACGTCCTCTAATTGTTGTTGCATGTTTTACATGGCTGCTATGGGTATCTAGTAGATCTTATCTTACTTACGCAAAAACCACAACGGAGATGTGCAAATTGCTATTTAACCTCTCCAAGGACCGCCTCGGTCAAAACCAATTCAACTGAAGTTGACGAAACCAACACCCGCCAGTCATCTTTATGCAACGAGGTTGCATGTCAATCTATGAAACTAGTCTTTCGTAGGCGTACGGATAATGTCGATCCGGGCCGCTTCAATCCAACAATACCGCTGAATCGAGAAAATACTAAGGAGGGCGGAAAATCGAACATCACCGTCCACAAAACCCTTTGTGTTCTACTCGAGATAACATCTACGCATGAAACTAGCTCATGATGCCACTGTTGGGGAACGTTGCATGGGAAACAAAAAATTTCCTACGCACACGAAGACCTATCATGGTGATGTCCATCTACGAGAGGAGATTTGGATCTACGTACCCTTGTAGATCGCACAGCAGGAAGCGTTAAGAAACGCGGTTGATGTAGTGGAATGTCTTCACGTCCCTCGAACCACCCCACGAACCGTCCTGTGATCCGTCCCACGATCCGTCCCATGATCCGTCGCACGAACCACCTTGCGATCCATCTCACGATCCGTTCCGATCTAGTGCCGAACGGACGGCACCTCCGCGTTCAGCACACGTATAGCTCGACGATGATCTCGGCCTTCTTTATCCAGCAAGCAAGATGGAGAATTAGATGAGTTCTCCGGCAGCGTGACGGCGCTCCGGTGGTGGTGAAGGATCTACTCCTGCAGGGCTCAGCCAGAGCTCCGCAAAAATACAATCTAGAGGAAGAACTATCGTGTCTAGATCTGAGTTTGCACGTGGCAAAAGTTGTCTCAAATCAGCCCTGAATCACCAGTATATATAGGAGGGAGGGGGAGGAGACTTTCCTTGAGGACCAAGTCCTCAAGGTGTGCCGGCCAAGAGGGAGAGTAGGACTCCTACTGCAATCCTACCCAAAATAGGATTGGAAAGTGGAGTCCTTCTCTTCCTTCCCACGTTTTCCTTTTTTTCTTTCTTTGGTTTTTATCTTATGGCGCATAAGGCTTATTGGTATGTCCCACCAGCCCACTAAGGGCTTGTGCGCCACCCATAAGTCCTCCGGACTTCCTTGGGAGGGTTGCCCCCCTCCCGGTGAACTTCCAGAACCCATTCGTCACTCCCGGTACATTCCGAGTAATGCCCAAAAACTTTCCGGTAACCAAATGAAGTCATCCTATATATCAATCTTCGTCTCCGGACCATTCCGGAAACCCTCGTGACGTCCGTGATCTCATCCGGGACTCCAAACAACATTCGGTAACCACACATATAACTCATCTATACTAAAGCATCGCTAAACCTTAAGTGTGCAGACCCTGCGGGTTCGAGAACTATGTATACATGACCCGAGGTACTCCTTGGCCAATATCCAATAGAGGGACCTGGATGCCCATATTGGATCCTACATATTCTCCGAAGATCTTATCGGTTGAACCTCAGTGTCAAGGATTCATATAATCTTGTATGTCATTCCCTTTGTCCTTCGGTATGTTACTTGCCCGAGATTCGATCGTCGGTATCCGCATACCTATTTCAATCTTGTTACCGTCAAGTCTCTTTACTCGTTCCGTAATACAAGATCCCGTGACTTACACTTAGTCACATTGCTTGCAAGGCTTGTGTGTGATGTTGTATTACCGAGTGGGCCCCGAGATACCTCTCCGTCACACGGAGTGACAAATCCCAGTCTTGATCCATACTAACTCAACGGACACCTTTAGAGATACCTGTAGAGCACCTTTATAGTCACCCAGTTACGTTGCAACGTTTGATGCACACAAGGTATTCCTCCGGTGCTAGTGAGTTATATGATCTCCTGGTCATAGGAAAAATACTTGACACGCAGAAAACAATAGCAATAAAACGTCACGATCAATATGCTACGTTCATAGTTTGGGTCTTGTCCATCACATGATTCTCCTAATGATGTGATCCCGTTATCAAGTGACAACACTTGCCTATGGCCAGGAAACCTTGACCATCTTTGATCAACGAACTAGTCAACTAGAGGCTCACTAGGGACAGTGTGTTGTCTATGTATCCACACATGTATTTGAGTCTCCAATCAATACAATTCTAGCATGGATAATAAACGATTATTATGAACAAGGAAATATAATAATAACTAATTTATTATTGCCTCTAGGGCATATTTCCAACAAATACGCTACCCCTGACGCCACTGACCCCCAACCCCCAACCTCCGACACCTCTTCGGCCTCTTGTTGACCAAAAAGGCCCCCGGCCCCCAATGCCACTAACCCTGGCCCCCAAAGACACTGACACCAGACCACCGACGCCACTAACCCCCGACTCCCGACGCCACCGACACGCGACACCATCGCCCCTCGATGGCACTGACTCCCGACGCCTCTAACCCCCGACACCTCTTCTGCCGCGTGATGAATGAGAAGGTACTTTTCGGCCTTCCAGAGGCCGACGAGGTCATAGTTTTGTAAATTATGAGTTAGGTCACATATTTCTCGATTATGTTATAAAAACATCATATTTGTGTTGATCGGGTGAATTTCAATGTGCAGTTATTCGACGACCTCCCCATGCGTTTGTTGGTGAGCACAAATGACTTCTCCTACCCCCTTAATTTGCTTTGTTCCGATCTTCGTGCCGATGAAACTTGCTAGCTATAGGTTTCTTCAATCATCAGTATGTGTGACCAATATGTGTCTCCTGTTCGAAAGGGCGGCACCTATAAATATGCATGTCTTTGCATACTTATAAGTGCCATCCTCTTGAATTGTCCAACGTTATCCATGGACAGCCCAAGTATGTGTAAATTGGGTTCGTTTTCCCTATGCTCTGCTCCAGATCCGATGCGGAATTTATTCAATGCCTCCCTGTTGTTATCCGGGTACACATTCTCTCTGCTTATTGCCGAGAGGTGTATCAGGAGAACAGCAGGGAGGTGCTGCCAAAATTCTACATCAGATCTGGAGCAGAGCATGGGAAAACGAACCCAATTTACACATACTCGGGTGGGATTAGGACCTATCTTTACCTATTAGCGTGTAGGTTGCATGGACGTAATAAAACTGACAAACCTGATTAGCGGATGAATATAGATGATGAATTATATATAAATTTCTTGTGTGCCCATAGGTAGCTAGGCAAGATGAGTGATCCTGCTTGGATGTACACTGGTCACCCTAGTCAGAAAGACATGACCAATGAATGGTTAACAAAAACGAGGGGGTTTGTGAGAGCAGCATTTGCAAATGGCCAGCAAAAAACATGGTGACCCTGTCCCAACTGCGACAACTGGAAAAAGTAGACAGAGTTTGAAATGGGTAAACACCTGCAGAAGTGGGGTTCTACGCCTAATTTTATGGTGTGGACTTTTCATGGTGAGTCTAACCAACGTGCCATAGATGAGGTGATTCATCGTCGCACCGACGATCATGGTACCGGTATCGAAGACATGGTGCAAGACTTTGTTGATGCTCGGGATTCGGACAATGAGATGGAGGAATCTGCAAAGGCCTTCTGACTGGCACTCTCTGGAAATAGCTAGAAGAATGTTGATTCTATGACAACAAACCTTCCCCTGCAATGGCACCAGAAGAATGCCCCTAGCACTCCCCACCAATGAAACTAGAAGAATGTTGTTGACGACCCAGCATCGCGTGGGTTCGCAGCAGTTTTCGAGGGTAGAGTATTCGACCCAAATTTGTTGGTACGCCAGACAGGACGTGAGAGAATACTCTCGAGTATTAGCAGTTGAATGCATCAGATTCAACCACACCTGAAAGATTAGTATCTGCAAGCAAAGTAGTAACTGCAAAGTAGTATGATAACAACAGTGTCAGAAACGATCTGTTGACGGCAGACTATTCCTAACGATTGTATCAATGGCGCCAAGTTGCCTCGTGGACAGAAATTGTCAGTTCCCGTCAACGACCAGCGATCAAGATTGTAGCAGGTAGCAGCAGTGTAACGAGTAATAGCAGTGGCAAGGAACAGCAGTAGTGACAGCAGTAGCAAGTAGCAACAGTAGCAAGCGACAGTAGTAGCAACAGTAGCAGCAGAGCAAGACAAGTAACAATAGCAGGGCAAGACAAGTAACAGCAGCAGCAACAGTAGTAACAGCAGAGCAAGACAAGTAACAGCAGCAGTAGGACAAACTTGTAGGCAATGGGTCGGTGATTTGTTTGGATGATATTCATCATGCAAGAGTTATAACACGGAGAGATATGTGGCTAGCTCCCGTTCGTCAATGTGATGTAGGCATGCATTCCGTGTGTCGTCATACGTGCTTAGGGAAAAGAACTTGCATGACATATATTGTACATCCCTCCCGTGGCAGCGGGGTCCAAAAGGAAACTATGGGATATTAAGGCTCTCCTTTTAATAAAGAACCGGACCAATCCATTAGCACATGGTGAACACATGAACTCCTCAAACTATGGTCATCAACGGGAGTGGTTCCGGTTATTGTCACTCCGGGGTTGCCGGATCATAACACATAGTAGGTAACTACAACTTGCAAGATCGGATCTAAAACACACATATATTGGTGACAACATAATAATTTCAGATCTGAAATCATGGCACTCGGGCCCTAGTGACAATCATTAAGCATGGCAAAGTAGTAGCAACGTCAATCTCAGACCATAGTGGATACTAGGGATCAATCCCCATCAAAACTAACTCGATTACATGATATATCTCATCCTACTCATCACCGCCCAGCGAGTCTACGAATAGATTACTCACGAATGACGAAGAGCTTCATGGAATTGGAGAGGGAAGAAGGTTGATGATGACGATGGCGACGATTTCCCTTATCTGGAGCCCAAAACGGACTCCAGATCTGCCCTCCAGATGAAGAACAGGTTGTGGCGGCGCCTCCGTATCACAAACGCGACAAAATCTTCTCTTTTTACTTTTTCTGGGACGAAAGTGAACTTCTAGACCTGAGATTGGGGGCGGCAGAGCCGTGTGGGCCCCACAAGCTTGCCCACCACCACCAGGGGTGGCGGAGGCAGGGCTTGTGGCCCACTAGACCAACCCCTCAAGTGGATCTTGGCGCGGGTATTTTTCATATTTTCCAAAAATGCTCCCCGTAAATTTTCAAGACGTTGGGAGAACTTTGATTTCTGCACAAAAATAACACCAAGGCAATTCTGCTGAAAACAGCGTCAGTCCAGGTTAGTTCCATTCAAATCATGCAAATTAGAGTCCAAAACAAGGGCAAAAGAGTTTGGAAAAGTAGATACGATGGAGATGTATCACCTTCTATGAAATGTTGGAGTCTTCAAAACGTCCTCTCCATGAGCAAACTGAGGTTTGACAGCTGGATGCCATCGCGCAAGTAATGGCTCTGAAGGCTCAGTTCAACCTAGCCAGAGAATGCTACGATGCGATGATGACGATATTTGGACGCTTTCTACCCAAAGGCCATGTACTACCTGCAAACATGTACCAGTCAGAGAACATCCTCTGTGTACTTAAGATGCCCTATGAGAAGATACATGCATGTGAGAATGGATGTGCCTTATTTAGGCATGAGTATGCGGCCTTGAACTATTGCCCCATTTGCAATTCTTCCAGGTATATTCTGGTAGACACGGTATGGGTGAGAAGATTTAGACCAAAATCCCCATTAATGTTCTTCGGTATCTGCCAATCGTACCAAGACTTCAACGTCTTTTCATGGTCGAAGAGACGGCCAGACAGATGACATGGCACAAATTGGGCAAAAGAACCAAACTAGATGCGGACGGGAATAAGATGTTGGTACACACTTCACATGCTTTTGCGTGGAAGAACTTCTATGCATTACATAAGGATAAATCGGCAGATCTAAGGCATCCACGAGTTGCCATCAGCACGGATGGGTTCAATGTGTATGGTATGATGGCAGCACAATACAGCTGTTGGCATGTATTTTTCATTCCACTCAATCTCCCCCGGAGAGATTATGAAAAGAAAGAACGTTTTCCTCACATTCATAATTCCAGAGCCCAACTATCCGGGGAAGAATATGAATGTGTAAATGCAGCCGCTTAAGGATTAATATCAAGAAGCCTGGGATAATGGGATCAAGACATATGATGTCGGTACCAAAAAAACATCAAAATGCATGTGTGGTACATGTACTCGACGCATGACTATCCGACATATGCGCTATTCGTTGGCTGGTGTGTGCGTGGAAGGTTCTCGTGCACCACATGCAAGGCAGCTCTTCAGTTCCGTTGGTTGTAGGCGGGTCGCAAGTTTTCTTGCTTCGACATGCATAGACAGTTCCTGGATCCTGACCATAAGTTCAGAAAAGACAAGAAGAATTTCATCAAAGATAGACTTGTCAAAAACACTAGACCAGCTGCGTTGAAAGGCCAACAAACCCTTGATCAGTTAAATGCTCTCAAGCCTGATCCTTTGCGTCCAGGGTATTTCAAAGGGTATAATATGGAACACGCCTGGACTCACAAGTCATGCTTATGGGATCTGCCTTACTTCAAAGACCTCATTTGCCCACACAACATCGACGTGATGCACACACAAAAGAATATTGCGGAGGCCATTTTTGGTACATTGTTCGGCATAGAGGGGAAGTCAAAGGGTAATCCTACGGCTAGAATTGACCAGGAGGCCCTATGTGATAGACCGTTACAAGCACACGGCAAAGGGGCGGTGGGCCCAGCAAACGTCAAAGGTTGTCGTTAACACTTGATGGCTCTCTCTCGTGGATCTTCCATCCATGTTCTTTGTCGTCTACCCCATGGCAAATTTTCTTTGTCATCCATAGGCCCAATGCATATGGCAAAGAACCCCTTTACCATATTTTTCTTTGCCATGCAGTTTGCCGTCTGCAGACGGACGGCAAAGGCCTTTGCCGTCCGGGGTGCTCCCCTTTTCCGTCTGCCATGGGAGACGGGAAAGTCACTGTTTCCTGTAGTGTTAGTCATGAAGCCATCGCATCTATGTGGAGACTCAAAGGGTTTGTCGGGAAACGGGAGACGGGTTTACCCAGGTTTGGCCCCTTAGATTGAGGTAAAAGCCTACGTCCTGCTATGTGTATATTGCTGTGGAAATCGATCACAAGGCTGCGAATTCACCTGACCTAGCTCTCGATTGATGTTAACTTAGCCCTATCAACCCTAGAGGCTCGCCATTATATAAAGGTCGAGGCTCTAGGTTTACAAGAGTCCAAATCACATTATAGTTCGTGAGCTGGTATGTCTCTAACTCGCCTTGTCCCTTACGCAAGTAAACTCTAGGCGACTCTTTTCCCATATTGGTCGTAAGTTGCCTTCTTCATGTCTTGGGCCAACCAGCTCTCATAGCGCACACCTTATGTCTTCTGCTTCACAAGTCATGGATCAGTTTGAACATGGATATTGAGCCGCCATTATCCTAACCTGCCCCCCTAGGGCGAGTCTTATGACGGGATAACATCCCCAACAGCCACAGATGATATTCTTCGCTTGGGAGCTAAGTTGCTTGAATGTCTTCACGTCAGCAGCGTTGATAGTTGGGGTGACAGAGGGAACACCATTTTCCACAACATACCAGAGATCGCTGTCAATTGCTTCAAGATGCATGCGCATCTTTTTCTTCCAGTAGGGGTAATCCGTCCCTTCAAAGGTAGGGCAGCCTGAAGTGACCTTGATCATATCTATGGTCAACATAACTAAAACTCCAGGTCGTTAAGACAAAACCACACAAAACAAGGGAATACCATGCTCTCATACCAATTGAATGTGTGTTATATCGACTAAAGGGGGTGAATAGGAGATTTTTATGATTTCGACAATGAGAAATTTCCTTGTGAGGAAATTGCTCAGTTACGAACAGTGAGCAGCGGAAGAAGTACTCGGGTGAACATGCAACATATCAACAACATATTCCTCATGATGAAATAAACATACTATTTACACAAGTAGCGTGATTAGGATACGCAGGTGATAACCCACAAGTATATGTGATCACAACAGTTTTCGAGGGTAGAGTATTCAACCCAAATTTATTGATTCGACACATGGGGAGCCCAAGAATATTCTCAAGTATTAGCAGCTGAGTTGTCAATTCAACCACACCTGAAAGACTTAATATCTGCAGCAAAGTATTTAGGAGCAAAGTAGTATGGAAGTAACGGTGACAAACGTAACAATAGCAGTTTTGTAGTGATCATAACAATAGCAACGGAAAAGTAATTTAGCAAAGACCAATAAGTAGAAAGCTCGTAGGCAATGGATCAATGATGAATAATTATGTCGGTTGGCATTCATCATGCGACAGTCATAACCTAGGGTGATACAAAACTAGCTCCAATTCATCAATGTAATGTAGGCATGTATTCCATATATAGTCATACGTGCTTATGGAAAGAGCTTGCATGACATCTTTTGTCCTACCCTCCCGTGGCAGCGGGGTACTAATGGAAAGTAAGGGATATTAAGGCATACTTTTAATAGAGAACCCGACCAAAGCATTAGCACTCAGTGAATACACGAACTCCTTAAACTACGGTAATCACCGGAAAGAATCCCAGTTATTGTCACCCTGGGGGATGCGGATCATAAATCGTAATAGGAGTCTATAACTTGCAAGATAGGACCAAGAACACGTATATATTCATGAAAACATAACAACATCAATCTTAGAAGATAGTGGATACTAGGGACCAAACCCTAACAAAACTAACTCGGTTACATGATAGATCTCATCCAACCCATCACCTTTCTAGCAAGCCTACGATGGAATTAATCACGGACGATGGAGAGCATCATGAAATTGGTGATGAAGGATGGTTGGTGATGACGACGGCTTATATTTCCCCTCTCAAGAGCGCAAATCAAACTCCAGATCTGCCCTCCCGAGGAAGAACACGAGGCGACGGCGGCTCCGTATCGTGAAACGTGATAAACTCTTCTTGATTTTTTTCTCCACATATTGGAATATATAGGAGTGGAAACGATGTCGGTGGAGCTTCAGGAGGCCTACAAGCCCAAGGGGCGCGACTTAGGGGGGTGCGCGCCCTGCAGGCTTGTGGCCCAGGGGTGGCCCCTCTCCGGTAGATTCTTTTGCCAGTATTTTTGATTAAATCCAAAAATATTCTCGTAAATTTTTAGGTCAATCCGAGAACTTTTATTTTTGCACTAAAATAACACCAAGGGAATTTTGCTGAAAACAACGTCAGTCCAGGTTAGTTCCTTTCAAATCATGCAAATTAGAGTGCGAAACAAGGGCAAAAGAGTTTGGAAAAGTAGATATGTTGGAGACGTATCAGCAAGTGAAGAACAAGTGAATTGAAGAATTTGGGATGAGGAAATTGTGGAAGTCTTCAGTCAAATTCTTCAAACAATAACGATCAATTTTATCAACACATAAATGAGGAATTAGAAGGGTTCATGAAATAGAAATATGTACTCGATGAAGAGAGTGATTTGATGACCCAGTTCCAACTGTTGTGACAGTCGTACTTCTAGTTTGGAGCAGCTTGGTATTTAAACCAAAGGACACACAATCCGAGGACACCCAGTCCTTAACTTGTTCTCCTTGAGCTAAGGACACACAGTCCTCGCCCAACACTCATGGTAAGTCTTCAAGGCAGACTTCCAAATCCTCACAAACATGATCACCCAGCGATCCATAATTTACTGTTGGATGCTCTCGACCAGTGACGACTAACCGTGTGGAGGATGCACAGTCCTCAAAGGTAACAAGCGTTGGTTCCATAGAGGAACAATATCTTCACTGATGCTTGATCACTTTGGGTTTTGGATTAGGTTTGGGTGTTTGGGGTATTTCCTCAGTGATGATTTTCTCTCATAGTCTTAGAGGATTGGGTTGCTCTCAAATGACAAGTGTCAGTTTCTCTCACGGAGCAGCCAACCAGCTAGTTGTTATGGGGCAGCTATTTATAGCATGGTAGCAATCTCGACATGATTGGGAGCAGCTGGCGTGCGACGCAACAAAGGTTGAAACTTTAAAGCTGTGAAAGTCCTCATGTCTCTCATATTCCTCACTTGTAAGTAATTCACACTAGTGAAAACCTAACTCCTCAGTTAGAGCAATTTCCTCAGAGACCACTAGATCTCCATCTCTGTGAGTGAAGAAATTGACTAAACTGTAAAAGATTTCCAAAGGCATCGCTCGAAGGATTGGGTATGTGTAGGCTTTGAGATGAGCATCACTTGGGAACTTTTCCTTATTTTTACCTCAACCCCCTTTAACATTACGGTGGTCCTATGACTCAAAAGAAAGGAAAAGGAACCACAAAAACAAAAGTCTTCATGCTTCAAAGTCCTCGCATCAATATATTCAAGGACACACCAATTTCCTTGTTTTCAATGTCTTCGATGAATTATCAAAGTCTTCAACCGAAGGCATTCATTTTTAGGGGTCGATATTCTTCGAATAGCTCTAACTCCTCACTGACTTATAGAGTCTATATACATTCACAAACACATTAGTCTCTTAACCTACAAGTCTTCAATACACGTAAGTCACTAAGGGCACTAGATACACTTACAATCTCCCCCCTTTTTGGTGATTGATGACAAATAGGTTATGTTTTCAATGAGGATAAATATATGAAGTGTAAGTATAGAGTTTGAGGAATTTGATTGCAAGATATAGAGAAACTCCCCCTAAAGATGTGCATATTTCAATAATTTGATATGGACGACAAATGTACATTGTAGGTATATACCATGGAGATCTCCCCCTATATCTTGTAATCCATGCATGCATTTAACCTATATCATGAGGAAATTGAAATGCATGGTGGAAAGTGGTGTTTGACGAATTTCAGCATGTGTGAATTAATCAGCGTGAGGGATAAGCATACGAAGAAAATGGTTAAAAAGTGTCAACCCACCACCGGTCTTAAGTTTACAACTCATACAACCAAACACTCCAGAAGAACAAGAGTTGCTTCTTAACAAAAGTATATAGCCCACAAGGTAAGACCCACTTGAAGACTAACGTGGATTTTCCTTGAGGGAACTCCAAAGGGTTGGAGCCTACTTCATTTGGTCCAACCATCAACTTCACCCTATCAGACTGGTGCTTGACAGGGTTTTAATCTCATCGGAGTAGGACTTCTTTTTCCTAGATCTTCTCTCATTGTGGAATGCCATATTGGCAGTGATCTTACCCCACTTTTTCTTGACTTCGGTACCCTCTTGAGGTTCGTCTCTCACAAATTCAGATTTTGTTCGTCTTGGTTGCTGGTTTAGGGCTCTGTCCATCTCGTGTGTGATAAAATTGCGAAACCCCTCATGTCCATTCATCGCTCCTTTATCCACCTCGATGATTAGAAGTTTTGTGCCTCTCACTTGCGTAAGTTCACGAAAGGTTGTGATATTAGTCTCGTTATTGAGAGTCATGGGGAAAATTTTTATCTCATTTAGCTCATTAAATCCCTTGACTCTCTCACGAATAATGGGTGCATTAGTTTTAATGGTTTGGCCTAATGATATGATCTTCTCTAGAGATAGCCTTGTTAGAGATTCATCGTGAGGAAGCTTACTAACAATAGCAAGGGAAGTTATCCTAGTTACTTAAGGGTGTCACCATCATGACCTATTTTTTGCCATTGCTAATGGGAGAAGGATGATATGCTTATTTTTAGGTTGGTTATTGAAGATGTTGTGGTGGCCGACCCAACAATTATTTTGGACCATGTATGCTCTTTCTTTTCGTATCTTCTGTCTAGTACTCCTCCCTCGGCCTTCGTCATCTCTCCTAACATTTGGGATTTGGCGACTCATATATTTAATGAGGACAACACTGCGTTGATAGGGACGAAGGTTTTTTCTATCTCCTTCGTCAAAAAGTTTTGGCTGGTGCTAAAAATGTTAGTGTATGCGATCATCACTGCCTTCTGCCCTGGTACTACGAACATATCTAGGCTAAATTATGCGACTATCTCCCTAATCCCTAAAGTCAAGGGCGCTGATTCTATTTGCATGTTCAAACATATTTCCTTAATTAACAACATCCCAAAATTCCCTTCTAAGGTCTTTTCTATGCGCCTTTCTCATGTAGCTCAGAAGGTGATTGGCCAACATCAGTCGGTGTTTAATAAAGATCATTTCATCTTGGATGGCATTCTCATCATCCATGAGATTGTGAATGAACTCAATGCTAGAGGTAGTAATGTGATCATCCCCAAGCCTGATTTTTAGGAGCCGTACGACTCGGTTCGTTGGTATAGTTAGACTATTCCTTGGATCACAAGTTTCCTAGTTCAAGTCAGTTTGTAATACGTAGTCTAAGTCGGTTTGTACCATTATATATAGCCATGTACCGTGTACCAAATTATCAATAAGCAATAGTTTTATTCATCTATCATGGTATCCGTTTTTCGATCCTAAGGTTTAGGATATGGCTCCACCCACCCCACCACCACCACCGCTTCGAGGTTACTTCGACCGTCGGGATGCTCTCATTACCAAAGCCGCCATCGCCGCAGCGGCATCTTCTTCCTCTACTCTTTCCCTAGCACCACCAATACCTCCTACCACTCTCCTGATTGCACCTATGTCGCTCACCGACACCATCACTGATGTCAGCTCCTTCATCCCCATCGTCCTCGACCTCGCTACCCACAACTATTATCATTGGCGCCACCTCTTCGATCTACACCTCGGACGCTGCAACCTTCGCTCTCACGTCGCCACCAAGAGTCGTACTTGCCCTGATTATCCTTAATGGGTGAAAGATGATCTCGCGATCGTTCAGTGGTTCTACACCCTGATCACCACCGAGATCTTCAACATGCTTGATCACGACAGCGTCATCGCCACCAACATCTGGGGCTCTCTTTGCCAGCTTTTTCAAAGAAATAGAGACGCTCGGAAAAATTCCCTGCACACCAAGCTTGTAGCCCAAGATGATGCCCCAATGAACCGTTTATGTAACTGTGTCAAGGCCATCAGCGACAAGCTTCACGAACTCGGTGATCCCGTCAGCGACTCACACCTCATCAACATCATCATCGTCGGGATCAGCGAGGATTTCGACAAGCACGCCTCCTTCATCCCGATGATGTGTCCTCCTCTAAACTTTGCCAAAGTCCGCTCCATGTTGTAGCTCACGGCGGACACTCAAGCTCGCAAGGACTCTCACCCAAAGAGCTTCCACGCTGCGTCTCATCCTCCTATGCCGTCTCCATCGGCGCCTCCCCTGCCAGCTCGTGTCTCCATGCTCCCCTGACGCCATCTGTGCAGCCACCTCCAGGCTGGCGCCCTAGTCCCAACTACCGTTGCAAGAACCCCATCTACGGGCCTCCCTCGGTGCGCTTGGCACCTCCTTCCACACTATCGTCTTCAAACCCTACGTCGGCTTCGAGTTCTCCACCTGCGGCTTGCTACGGCAACAGAAATCCTTGTGGTGCCTCTTGAGCTTGCGTTGGTTTTTCCCTTGAAGAGGAAAGGGCGATGCAGCACAGGAGCAGTAAGTATTTCCCTCGGTTTGAGAACCAAGGTATCAATCCAGTAGGAGAATCGCACCAAGTCCAGAGTACCTGTGCAAACACAAAAGAGCTTGCACCCAACGCTATAAAGGGGTTGTCAATCCCTTCAAGATTGATTGCAAAGTGAGATCTGAAGGCGGAAAGTGCAACGAAGTAAAATTGTCAGGCCAAAAATATGGTGTGAAGTATACCCGGGGGCCATAGTGTTCACTAGAGGCTTCTCTCAAAATAGAAAATAATATGGTGGGTGAACAAATTACTATCGAGCAATTGGTAGAACCGTGCAAAGTCATGACGATATCTAAGGCAATGATCATACATATAGGCATCACGTCCGAGACAAGTAGACTGATACTTTCTGCATCTACTACTACTACTCCACACATCGACCGCTATCCAGCATGCATCTAGTGTATTGAGTTCATGACGAACAGAGTAACGCTTTAAGAAAGATGACATGATGTAGAGGGATAAACTCAAACCAATGATGAAAACCCCATATTTTTACCCTTGATGGAAACAACATGATGCGTGCCTCGCTACCCCTTCTGTCACTGGGTGAGGTCACCGCACGGTATGAACCCAAAACCAAGCACTTCTCCCATTGCAAGAATCATGGATCAAGTTGGCCAAACAAAACCCACAAGTCGAAGAGAATTACAAGGATATGAAATCATGCATATACGATATCAGAAGAAACTCAAATAAGATTCATAGATAATCTGATCATAAATCCACAATTCATCGGATCTCGACAAACACACCGCAAAAGAAGATTACATCGGATAGATCTCCATGAAGATCATGGAGAACTTTGTATTGAAGATCCAAGAGAGAGAAGAAGCCATCCAGCTACTAGCTATGGACCCGAAGGTCTATGGTGAACTACTCACGCATCATCGGAGAGGTCATGTTGTTGATGAAGAAGCCCTCTGTATCCAAATCCCCCCTCCGGCAGATCACCAGAACGTGCCCCAGATGATATCTAGCGGAGACAAAAGCTTGCAGCGGCGGAAAAGTATTTTCGTGGATCTCTCGCGCAGTTTTGGATCTTTTCTAAATTTATAGGTGGAAGGGGTAGGGCAGACAAGCCACAGGGGGCCCACAAGTCTGCTAGGCGCGGGCCCCCCTGACCGTGCCTAGGGGGCTTGTGGGGCCCCTGGTGGCCCCTGCCTTGGTTCGCAAGTCTCGTGCGTATCTTCTATTCCGGAAAAAAATCTTTTTGGAAGTTTTATTCCGTTTCGACACCGTTTAAAATACTCCTCTGAAAAGGGTCAAAAACACGGAAAAAACAGGAACTGGCACTTGGCACTGAGTTAATAAGTTAGTGCCAAAAAAGATATAAAAGTCATACAAAATATCCAAAGTTTGACAAGATAATAGCATGGAACCATCAAAAATTATAGATACGTTGGAGACGTATCAAGCATCCCCAAGCTTAACTCCTGCTCGTCCTCGAGTAGGGAAGTGATAAAGACCGAATTTTTGATGTGGAATGCTACCTAGCATAGTTGTCCTTTGTAACTTCTTTCATGTGACATGAATGTTCAGATCCGTAAGATTCAAAACAATAGTTTGCTATTGACATGAAAACAATAAGCTTCAAGCAAACTAGCAAGGTAATCATGAACTTTCGAAATAACAAGGCCAAAGAAAGTTATCCCTACAAAATCATATAGTTTGGCTATGCTCCATCGTCCTCACACAACTAATTTAAATCATGGACAACCCCGGTATTGGCCAAGTAATTGTTTTCGCACTCTTACTTTCTCAAACCTTTCTCGACTCTCACGCAATACATGAGCGTGAGCCATGGATATAGCACTATAGGTGGAATAGAGTGTGGTGATGGTTATGAGACAAAAAGGAGGAGATGGTCACATTGACTCGGCGTATTAAAGGGATATGGAGATTCCCATTAATGGATATCAATGTGAATGAGCAGGGATTGCCATACAAAGGATGCACTAGAGCTATAAGTTTGTGAAAGCTCAAAAGGAGAACTAGTGGGTGTGCATCCAACTTGCTTCCTCACGAAGACCTAGGGCAATTTGAGGAAGCCCATCCTTGGAATATACAAGACAAGTTATATAATGAAAGTTCCCACTAGCATATGGTGGTGAGAAAACAAGAGGCTCTCAATCATGAAGTACATGGTGCTATTATGAAGCACAAGTGCGGTAAGAAATAGTAGCATTGTCCCTTCTCTCTTTTTCTCTCTTTTTTTGTTTGGGCTCTTTGGCCTCTTTTTTTATTCTTTCCTCTTTTTTTATTTTTTTTTGTTTGGGCTTTTTGGGCTAACATGGGACAATGCTCTAATAATGATGATCATCACACTTTTATTTACTCACAGCTCAAAGCTTAGAACGATGATGACTTTATTGGAAATGCCTCTGGTAGTGTACCGGGATGTGCAATGATCAAGCTTGGCGTATGCCGTTGAAACATCTCGCTAGCTATCTTACGATCATGTAATGGCAATATGAGAGTGATGGCACAAGTAATGAGATGGAACGGTGGGAGTTGCATGGCAATATATCTCGGAATGGCTATGAAAATGCCATAGTAGGTTAGTATGGTGGTTGTTTTGAGGAAGGCATATGGTGGGTTTGTGCACCGGCGAAAATTGCGCGGTACTAGAGAGGCTAGTAATGGTGGAAGGTGAAAGTGCATCTATACCATGGACTCACATTAGTCATGAAGAACTCACATGCTTGTTGCGAAAGTTTTTATTAGTAATCGAAACAAAGTGCTAAACGCATACTCCTAGGGGAAGGGTTGGTAGGTGTTAACCATCGCGCGATCTCGATCGCAACACAAAGGATGACAATCAATAGATTAATTATGCTACAACTTCCTAACATAGCGGTTCACCATACGTGCATGTTACGGGAATCACTAACTTCAACACAAGTATTTCTAGATTCACAACACCCTACTAACATAACTCTTAATATTACCAAATCCACGTTTCAAAACTAATTGAGAGGAATCAGACTTCTCTTTCTACTCAATGCACATGAAGATGGAAGTTTTTTTGTATACTCTTTGGGTACCTATCACCTTTGGGACTACTTTCATAGCACAAACCAACTACCAAGTCACGCACCGCCGTGCTCTAAAATATCTAAGTGAAGCACACAGAGCAAAATTATCTAGCTCAAAAGATATAAGTGAAGCATAATTAGCATTCTAGCAAATTCACGATGAGTGCATGTCTCTATCAAAAGGTGTGCAGCAAGGATGATTGTGACACAAGAAAAAGAAAAGACTCCTACGATACAAGACGCTCCAAGAAAAACACATATCATGTGGTGAATAAAAATATAGCTCCAAGTAATGTTACCGATGGATTGAAGACGAAAGAGGGGATGCCTTCCCGGGGCATCCCCAAGCTTAGGCTTTTTGGTGTCCTTGAATTTGGCTTGGGATGCCTTGGGCATCCCCAAGCTTGAGATCTTTCCACTCTTTATCCTTTTTTCCATGAGAACATCACCCAAAACTTGAAAACTTCACAACACAAAACTTAAACAGAAACTCGTAATATCATTAGCACAAGAAAACAAACTACCACCTCTTTAGGTACTGTATCAAACTTGATTTCTATTCATATTGGTGTTAGATTACTGTATTCTCACTTTTCCATGGCTAGTACCCCCCCCCCCCCGATACTATCCATAGTTTCATCAAAACAAGCAACCAACTCAACAAAAATAGAATCTGTCAAAAACAGACCAGTCTGTAGAAATCTGTATACTTCGTATACTTATGGTACCTCAAAAATTCTGAAAACTTACGACTGCCTAGGAAAAAGGCATATCAACCAGAAGAAAAAAGAATCAACTCAAAATATCTTTCTGAATAAGAATTAAAAATAATCTCGTGAGCGAAAAGTTTCTGTCTTTTTCTAGCAGGATCAAACAACCATCACAAAGACTAGTCATAAAGGTTTTGCGGCTCAAACACAAAAAGAAACACAAAAGACACAATCATAACAGAATTATGATGGTGTGGACGCAACAAAAAATAAAGAAAAAATATAAATTCAGTGGGTTGCCTCCCAACAAGCGCTATTGTTTAACGCCCATAGCTAGGCATAAGGCGATATAATCACGTATCATCGTCTTTGGTGCTCAAACCATAAGTAGCCCTCATCATAGATACATAAGGCAATCTTATTTTCTTTCTAGGAAAATGCTCCATGCCCTTCTTTAAAGGAAATTGAAATCTAATATTCCTTTCCTTCATATCGATGATAGCACCGATAGTCCTTAGGAAAGGTCTACCAAGAATGATAGGGCATGTAGGATTGCAATCAATGTCAAGCACAATGAAATCCACGGGTACATAGTTCCTATTTGCAATAATAAGAACATCATTGATCCTTCCCATGGGTTTCTTGACAGTAGAATCCACAAGATGCAAATTAAGAGAACACTCCTCAATCTCATTAAAACCTAGAACATCACATAAAGACTTTGGAATCGCGGAAACACTAGCACCCAAATCACACAAAGCATTGCATTCATAGTTTTTGATTTTGATTTTGATAGTAGGTTCCCCCTCATCATGAAGCTTTCTAGGGATAGAAACTTCCAATTTAAGTTTCTCTTCAAGAGATTTTATCATAGCATCGACGATATGATTGGTAAAGGCCTTGTTTTGGCTATAAGCGTGTGGAGAGTTTAGCATGGATTGCATCAAGGAAATGCATTCAATCAAGGAGCAACTATCATAATTGAATTAATTGAAATCCAAAGTAGTAGTTTCATTACTACTAAAGGTTTTAATATCTTCTACTCCACTTTCAATGCTTTTAGCATCAAGATAGATGGACCCCGAATCATTGGGGCGTTTTTCAACCAAAGTGGATTCATATCCAGCCCCATCATCATTAGGTTTGACACAAGAAAACAAAGATTTAATGGAAGTCACACCAAGCACTTTAAGATCTTCGTGATTCTCATCACAAATTTCAAGTTTAGCAGCCATTTTATTGACTAAAGTAGCGTGTTTATCAGAAATCTGGCCTACCAATTTTTCAAGACGAGCAAACTAAGAATTTAGCGCAAGGAATTCTTTGGCCATATCATCAACTTCTTTATTCATAAAAGCCAAAAAATATTTTTTCTCATTCAGTTCCCTATGAAAGTAACTGTTGTAATCAAACTGTGTAGACATGAAGCCTTTAACACTAGTTTCAATCTCTTCCAAGCTCACATAGTAAGCATCAAAATCCCTTGGTTGGGCCATACAGGTCTTAGCAGGCAGACAAGCTGGCAGAAAGCAAGCGAGAGAAAAGGGCGAACGAAAAAGGCAAACGAAGAAAAGGGCAAATATTTTTGTAAATTTTTGTTTTTCAGAAGTGGAGGAGAGGAAAACGAGAGGCAAAAACGTAAATGCAAGAGATGAGTTTGCGACACTTACTTGGATGAGTTCTTGACTTGATCCTCCCCGGCAACGGCGCCAGAAATTGGCACGTTGCGGGAGACTATTCTTGACTTGATCCTCCTCCCCGACAACGACGCCAGAAATTTTTCTGCTGCCTCTTGAGCTTGCGTTGGTTTTCCCTTAAAGAGGAAAGGGCGATGCAGCATAGGAGCAGTAAGTATTTCCCTCAGTTTGAGAACTAAGGCATCAATCCAGTAGGAGAATCGTGCCAAGTCCAGATTACCTGCGCAAACACAAAAGAGCTTGCACCCAACTCTATAAAGGGTTGTCAATCCCTTCAAGATTGATTGCAAAGTGAGATCTGAAGGCGGATGCTGCAACGAAGTAAAATTTTAAGGCTGAAAATATGGTGTGAAGTAGACCCGAGGGCCATAGTGTTCACTAGAGGCTTCTCTCAAAATAGCAAATAATACGGTGGGTGAACAAATTACTGTCGAGCAATTGATAGAACCACGCAAAGTCATGACGATATCTAAGGCAATGATCATACATATAGGCATCACGTCTGAGACAAGGAGACCGATACTTTCTGCATCTACTACTATTACTCCACACATCGACCATTATCCAGCATGCATCTAGTGTATTGATTTCATGACGAACAGAGTAACGCTTTAAGCAAGATGACATGATGTAGAGGGATAAACTCAAACCAATGATGAAAACCCCATCTTTTTACCCCTGCCTTGGTTCTCAAGTCTCTTGCGTATCTTCTGTTCTGGAAAAAATCTTTTCGGAAGTTTTATTCCATTTGGACACCGTTTAAAATCCTCCGCTGAAAAGGGTCAAAAACACGGAAAAACAAGAACTGGCACTTGGCACTGAGTTAATAAGTTAGTCCCAAAAAAGATATAAAAGGCATACAAAACATCCAAAGTTTGACAAGATAATAGCATGGAACCATAAAAAATTATAGATACGTTGGAGACGTATCACGGCTCCATCCTGGCATCCTCCGCATGATCCATGGACCGGGCTTGTCCACGCATGGCCTATGACCTCGTGTTCCCCGACCCCCTTGGCACTCCACCTACCTACGCTGGTGCTTGGTAACCCAACTTTCGTCCTCATACTGGTGCCTCTAGGTTGCTTACCCCTCGACAAGCGGCGAACGCATATCATGATGCTCCATCGTATGCTCCATACCGTGCTCCATCGCCCTCTCCTGCTGACGGAAGTCTCTACTAAACGCCTACGTCGGCTCTCCTGCCTTCACCGGCATATCAGCCGGTGCTGCTACCCACACCAACCTCACCTACACCACCGAGCTGGGATCAAGCCGCCTTTATCCAGGCCATGAACAACTTTGTTGCCCAAGGAAACTCAGGTACGAATTGGATTTTTTATTCTAGTGCCTCTAGTTATTTGTCTGCAGCAAGTAACTTCCTATCTTCTTGCACTCCTTCTCCGCTTCCCTCCATTACTCTTGTTGATGGTTCATCTATTCCCATATATTGTGTTGGTCACTCTCAACTTCCTTCTCCTACTAAACGACTTCTTTTTTGAGATGTTATTGTTGCACCCGCTCTTATTAAAAACCTAATGTTTGTTCACCAACCTACTCGTGAAGATCTAGTTTGAGTTGAGTTTGACACTTTTGGTTTGTCTATGAAGGATTACCAGACCAAGGTCGAGATTGCCCGCTTTAATAGCTCTGATGAACTCTACTCTCTTCATGGTGTCCCTAATGCTGCTCCTCCTACATCCATGGTGGCCTTCGTCGACCTTTGGCATCGTCATTTGGGTCATCCCAATCATGCTATTTTAGCATCTATGCTTAGTGAATTTTTTAGACCATGTAATCACGATTCCCACAATTCTTCGTTTTGCGAGTCTTGTCAGTTAGGCAAACATGTATGTCTTCCCTTTAGCTCCTCTAGCTCTTCTAGTAGTTATCCTTTTGAATTAATACATTGTGATTTATGGACCTCACGAGTTGCAAGTGTTTATTGTTTTAAATACTATCTTGTCATACCAGATGATTTTACTCACTTTGTATTGACCTTTCCTTGCCCCAACAAATCCGATGTTTGCCCTCCTTTTCTAAATTTTCAGTGCTATGTTTCTGTCCACTTCTTCCTTCTTATTCATATTATTCAGTGTGATAACACCCGTGAGTTTGACAACATTCAAAACTGTAACTTCTTCCAAAAACATGGCATCCTTCTTCGATTCTCTTGTCCCTACACTTCTCCTCAAAACGTTAAAGCCGAGCGTTCTCTTTGCACCATCAATGACCTTTTTCGTACACTTCTCGTTTAGTCCTCCATGCCATCAAATTTTTTGGAAGAAGCACTCCACACAGCTAACTTTCTTCTTAATATTCGCCCCTCCAAAACCAATCCAAATATCACTCCCTATTACTCTATTTTCCTTTGCCATCCCAATTACTCAGAGGTTCGTGTTTTTGGTTGTGTTTGATTTCCAAATGCATATGCTACCTATGAAAAAAAAAACTTTCTCCACGATCTACCTACCAAATGTCCTTCTGGGTTTTTCCTACGAACACAAAGGTTACCTTGTCTTTACACACTCGACGGGTACACGTGTCTCGCCACGTTACATTTGTCGAGCATATTTTTCTTTTCTCAACGCACCGACACACCATCAATTATCCCTTCCTCCTCCGCCACCCCTTCACCTCGTCCCTTCCACCTCTACACTCCTGTCATGACAACTCAACCTATCAAATCTACTGTCACAGCAGCACCACCCAACCCGCCACCACCCAGCTCGCCCCCACCCAATCCGCCACCAAACAACCACCCACCACCCAACTCGCCACCACCCAACCTGCAACCTGCAACCGTCGCCCGTGTGAATGATCATGGCATGCGTACTCGCGCCAAGTCCAGTTTTCGTCAACCAATAGACCGCCTCAACCTGCATGCTACCACATCTCTCTCTTCCATCCCCGGAACTTACAAAACTTATTTTCTTGATCCAAATTGGGCTCATGCCTTGCAAGAATATTATGACGCTTTAATTGAAAAAATACTTGCAGTTAGTTCCTTGTCCTTCCAATACAAATATCATTTCTGGCAAATGGATCTTTTGCCAGAAAATCCACTCTGACGGGATCCTCTCACGCTATAAAGCCCGTTGGATCGGTCGTGGTTACTCTCAACAACATGTCGTTGATTATGATGAATCATTCTCTCATGTTGTCAATCCCAGCACCATTCATACCATTCTTAGCATTGTTGTTTCCTCCGCATGGCACATCCATCAACTAGATGTAAAAAATGCTTTCCTCCATGGTTCTCTTCAAGAGACCGTCTATTCTTAGCAACCTCTTGGTTTTGAAAATCCTTCCTATCCTAATCATGTGTGTCTTCTCCGGAAATATCTTTATGGTCTCAAACAAGCTCCACAAGCCTGGTTTCAATGTTTCTCTTCTTTCATACAAACAATAGGTTTCACTTCTTCACTTTCTCACACTTCTCTCTTTGTGTGCTACCACAATCCCAAAACTGGCTACCTCCTTCTTTATGTATATCACGTCATTCTCACGATATATTCTCAAACCTTTTTAGATCACATTATTACCCTTCTTAGTTTTGAGTTCTCTATGAATGACCTAGGTATTCTTCATCACTTTTTGGGCATTGATGTTCCTCGTAATTCTTCTGGCCTTTTTCTTTCCCGACGTCAGTATACTCTTGATCGTCTTAATCGTGTTGGTATGCTTGACTGTCAGTCCTCTCGCACCCCTGTCGATAGCAGTTTCAAACTATCAGCTGACAGTGAACCTTTCCATGATCCTACTATGTATCGTAGTCTAACCACGGTTCTACAATATATCACCATCACTTTTCCTGAAATTTCCTTTGATGTTCAACAAGCATGTCTCTATATGCATGATCCACGGCTTCCGCATTATAATCATGTCAAACGTGTTCTTAGGCATTTGAAAGGTGCTCTTGATCATGGTCTTCACATCAATAAGTCCACTCCTCATTCTCTCACAACATACTCTGATGTAGACTGGGCTGTTTGTCCAAACACTTGATGATCCACATCTGGATTTTGCATTTTTCTCGGTTACAATTTGATTTCTTGGTCCTCTAAAAGAGAGGTTACGGTCTACCGCTTGTCCACTGAAGCTGAGTACCTTCCTATGGCACATGTTGTCACTGATACTATTTGGCTACGTGAGTTTCTCTCGGAACTGCACGGACCGATTGAGCAGGCTACTATTGTATATTGTGATAATATTTCAGCTGTTTACATGTCTGGGAATCCTGTCCAGTATCGTCAGACCAAACACATTGAGATTGATATTCACTTTGTTTGTGAGAAGGTGGCTCTTGGACAAGTTTGGGTGCTTTATGTTCCTACTACGGCTCAATTTACTAACATATTCACCAAAGGACTTGCTATTAAGCCATTTTAGGACATACGTTTCAGTCTCAACGTCCTCGAGCCTCCCGTTGATACTGCGGCGGGGGAGTTAGACTATTCCTTGGATCACAAGTTTCCTAGTCCAAGTCGGTTTGTAATGCCTAGTCTTAGTTGGTTTGTACCATTATATATAGCCATGTACCGTGTACCAAATTATCAATAAGCAATAGTTTTATTCTTCTATCAGGTCTTTCCTTCGGGACGTGCTATTGGCTAAGGGCTTGATGGGGTGTATGTGCATGGTTTGATGCAGTTGGTTACTTGTGGGCGCACAGCCATCTCGCTTAGTGGGGTGGTGGGTCCTTACTTCGAAAATAGCAATCGCCTTCGTCAAGGCGATCCAGTCTCCCCTCCTCTTCTATTTTGTTGTTGACGCTTTCTCTTGCATTGGGTCACGGTTGGGGGGCACATTCCCTTGTTATTTCTCACCTTATCCTTGCTCGGATCTCCCACCTCCAAAACATACAACTATTTTGATCAAAAATAATGATACATGCATTTTCAATCTTAAATTTATTTTGCTTTGTTTTGAGGCTCTTTGTAGTCTTAAAATCAACTTCTCCAAAAGTGAAGTGATCATCATGGGTCCTTCAGATGTGTAGACGCGCGGTAGCTGAACTATTGACCTATAACTTGGGCTCCTTCCCTTTCAAATATCTTGGGCTTCCTATCTCTCCTTATAAGCTTTACTCTAAGGATTTTGCCTTCTATGTTCTGAAGGTTGTGAATAGAATTATGCCCTAGAGGGACCGCTATAATTCTTCTATCGGTGGGATTTGCCTCCTCAATGTGTGTCTTTCATATTTGCATATGTTTCTTTGGAATTCTATCGGCTAAGAGAAGGAACGCATGCGGGTTCTGAGAAATACAGGAGTGGATTATACTTGAACATTTTCGATAATAAGAAAAAAAAATAGGATGGTCAAATCACGTGTAGGGAAAAGAACCTTGCGGGGTTGGGCATTATTAATACATCTGCTATGAACAAGTGTCTTATCATTAAATGGTAGTGGCATATCCTTTGTGTTGATCCTTGCATACCGTGGCTTCAAATTCTCAAAACTAAATACTTCCCTACATCTAGACCTCTTCTACCTCTGCTTCTCGGGACTCCTAACTTTGGCGACAACTGATTGCTGTTAGGGATGATTTCATGTCTCTGATGAAGTTTGGTGTTGACAATGGGTCTCACATTCGCTTATGATTAGGCTGGTGGGTTGGTGATGGTCCTCTTTTTATATCTTTTCTAACTCTCTTTGCCTACATTTCTGCCCCTCAAATATCCATCATGGATTTCTCTACCAGATATTGGGATTTGGGTTTTCGCTGAGTCCTCTCTCCTAGAGAGTTGGAATACCGGTATCGTCTAGTTGTCCACTTTCCTTTGCTCTCAAAGTCCTTGAATGTGGTATCTTGGCCCCATTCATCTTCTGGTTGTTTTTATGTTAAGTCTTTTTTACCACAAATTTATCACTGAAAATATCTTCCCCAAAAAAGGTGTCGACTGCATTTTCAAAATGTTCATTCTTTTCCAGCAGCGGAAGTCTCTGACTAAGGAATGCGACAAAGCGGCTATGGGGTTTCTGATCTCTAGCGTTCTCGCGATGTCGAACTCCATTCTGAGTAGAAGTCTAGCTTGTCAGTCCTAATGGCGTTATATTGTCTTCCTCCTTGGTCTTGCTGGCCTGTGTGCTATGCTTTTATGTTGCCTTATGTGGTGATGTACTTTCTTGTTGTACTTTGCTTGAGTGGTGTTGTGATGGTTTTGTGACTTGCTTGTGATGTTTGTTTGCTTTATTAATATAAAGTCACACAGATGCCTCTCATCTAAAAAACTACTCCATCTATAAAGAAATATAAGAGGGTTTAGATCACTATTTTAGTGATCTAAGGGCATTTCTAACCTATCCCCTATATATGATGGAGGATCCGGTGGAGTAAACCCTTAGAGGGGTATTTTTACTTCACTAAGTATTGACCGGTCCTAGCCGACCCCATATATCTAACCAAGTATTATTTTAATTTGAATTTCATTTTCAGTCTCCAGAACAAAATCCATTGATTCTTTATTTCATTGAACGGCATTTTGATACATTGAAGTACACAATTCACCAATTCTTCACTACAAGAATGAAACCAAAGAAAACAAGAACCACAACTAGAAACTTAAAAAGATATCCAACTTCCATTACTTCCCCCACTGGTTGAATTAAAATATTCTTCATATCTTCATTGTTGATTCTCTCTATTGGCTTCTATAGGTTGCACACTTCTTTCTTGTTTGATTCCGACAAACTAGATGTTACTTCGCATCTAGTATCATCTCTAGTTTCTTTTCTAACAATTGAGTGCCCGAACTTATACCGAATTTCATGCTATCAATTGATCGATGTCTTCTTCTAAATACCAAACTTGCATCCATCCTACACATGAATTTCAACAAAAATGAGCTACAAATTACGCCAAATCCAGCGACCACCCAACCGAATAAAAATAAGCACATACCCCTTCTTTTTTGCACTTCAAGAACACCCATCCGAGTTGTTCCGATGTGGTGGAAACTCGGCGCACCACCTGCATCGAGAAGTCGTCGCACTTTTTGTTCGACAATGGAGAGTCGACGAGCCGTTGGGACAAAGCCAAGCTAGGGAGACGGCCATACATGTATTTGTCTTCGACCCGTCGATGAGAGAGATCAAACCGACTAGAGGCGGAGTCAATACCTACATACGGCATGGAGGCATTGCGAGGTTGTGTTGTCCGGTGCTTGATCAATCCCTGGCAAAGGTGCAGTCGCCGGTGGCCGTGTGCGTAAAATATGGCGACAACGACAGCCGCAGATCTACCAGTGTACGCCGGCGATAGGGTGAAAGAGACACTAATCCGGGTGGTCAAGGACAGCGGCGAAGCATCTACGGTGGTGGGCGGTGGCCGATGATGGTGCAAAGGAGGGGACGAGCGTAGATATGACACAGGAATGGGGCGGGGGAGGCAGCAGAGGGGAGGAATTTTTCTTCTAAGCCCCGGCAGTGCCATAAAAATAGGGACGGACGACAATATTAAGTATAATTATTCTTCGCTAATAACTATTGGGGATTGGTTAGTTGCTGGTTTAAGGAATAAAATTATTATTTTACTCCTCTAACCAGATATACGAGATCGGTTTGAAATGTCATAAACGCTTTTATATGTCTTTATTTACAAAGGGAGTACAATATTAGATGAGCAATTTGGCATACCGCATACGCAAAATAGAATTTCAGACGTCCGTCCCGTGAGTGCCGAAAACGTACCCCGCAGCGTCGCATGGGCGATTAGAGTTGTTGTTGCCACCGCCGCCCCGTGGATCCCAGACCGGCGTCCTCGTGTCCCCCCATGTGCGGGTGCCGCCAGACATGAGAGTCAGTTCTCCTTGTGGTGGCTGGTCGCGGAGTTCCCTCCTTGGTAGCAAGTGAGAAAGTGGGTGAGGAAGGGAGGAAGCAGGCGGCCGGATCTGGGTAGGGGCCGACTGTCCGCCGCCGCTCTCATGGATCTGCTCCAGCGCCCCTCGTGTCCTCCCACACTGCAGGTGCCGCCAGCCATGAGAGCTATTCCTTGGAGTGGCTAGGGCGGAGCTTCTTTGGCGGCGAGGGGGAGGCTGAAGAGGAAAGGAGGAAGGGGCGTCAAGATCTAGGAGCGGCCGACTGGCTGTCGGTGAGGGGCTGCAGCTGGTGTGCACCCCTGGCACCAAGAGCCTTCCCGGTGAGCCCGGGGCTGACGAGGGGGTGTTGCTGCTGTGCGCCCCTGCCACCAAAATAGGGGGTGGTGCTGTTGTTGTGCGCCCCTGCCATCAAGAGCTACCGAGTGTGCCCGGAGCCGACGAGGAGGTGTTGCTACTATATGCCCGTGCCACCAAAAGTGGGGGTGGTGCTGCTACTGAGAAATGGCGTTGGGGAAGGGGGAGGGAAAGGAGGAGGGGCCGAAAGGAGTGGAAGCTATGCTCAACAGCCTAAGGAATGCAGAGAAGAACAAGTGTGTGGTGCTGGGTCGGCAAGTGCAAGGGCCAAGGTAAATCCAAACCAAGCCATTGGGAAGGTGTTGTCAGAGAAAGCTGCATATGCGGATGGCATTTCTCAGATGCTGGGGAGGATTTGGTGCCAAAGGGAGGGGACGGTGTGCAAGGATCTCAGGAGGAATCTATTCCTGCTCATATTCAGCCACGCGTCGGGGAAGAGGAAAGCGCTCGAAGGGGGGCGTTTTTAGTGGGAAAGGATCTACTGGTGCTGGAGGATTTCGTTGCAAGCAAGACTCTGGATGAGTATGAGTGCTGGTATTTTCCGATCTGGGTCAGGGTGTCAAACATCCCCCTAGGAATGATGAGAAAAGAGACAGGGGATCTGATTGGACAAGCAATGGGGGAATTCCTTGAGGCGGAGGTGGATGCACAGGGCATGACAGTAGGGGAGTTCTTAAGAATAAAGGTGAAGCTCGATGTTCAAGAACCACTGATGGACGGAATTAAAATTCAAGTGTGTCCAGGAGATAGGGAAGGGGAGGAAGAGGAGGGGGGGACATTGAGCACGAGAGCGATGAAGACCAGGGGGCGAGAGGATGGAAGGCGTAAAGAGGAAGAAAAAGAAGAGAAGGTGGTGCTCGTTTGCCTATGAGTATCTACCGGACTTCTGCTACACCTATGGGATCATCGGCCACACAGAAAAGGAGTGCACTTTTAAGCTAAACAAGGGTGAAGTGCAGTTGTACAACAAGGAGATGAAGGTTAACATGCTGGTCATTTCAAGGAGGATGGGTGGTGAGGTGAAGAGAGGACGGAGCATTAGCGGAAGGGGAGGTTTCTCTGCCAGAAGCAATAGCTCGTGAGGGAGGGGAAGTTGGACCAGGAGTAATTCAGAGTCATGGAAAAGGAAGGAGGATGCGCAGGCTGGGGACACGAGAAAGAAGATAGGGGAAGAGAAGGAGGTCATGAGTCCTTGAAAGCTCCCTGATCCAAGAGTGCTTATGCCAAATGCCAACAAAAAGCTTGTGTTCTCGGATGGAGCTATGGCGAAGGGTGATAATAAGAAGGAAAGCACAAAGGGGACGGGTGAGAACAAGGAAGATGGGAAAGAGAGAATAGAGGAGTACATGGGAGATGTGATGCAGAAGAAGGGAGATCCGTGCCCCCTAGGGGTCCCCACATCCAGTGAGCTGGGGGCGGGAGTGCTAAGGCAAGTACTAGCCCAATGGACAAGAAGAACAATGGTAATAGGAGCAGGGGATGAAAACACGCAATAGTGAAAACCTTCGAAAGGGTGAACACAAAGGAAAAGCTAGAGATGCTCGATAAAGGGGTGTGGAGTGTGTTGGGCACAAAACGAGACCTAATGGCAATGGAGGTGGAGACGGACCTGGAGGAAGATATAAAGGCGAAGAGGTAGAGGAGTCTGGAGATTACCATGGAGGCATCTAGTAAACTTCCAATAGAGGCGGGGCTGCAGTCACAGCTCTGCAACAGCCAATGAAGCTTGTGACTTGGAATTGTCGGGGTTGTGAAACACCCCGGCGGTTCGCGGACTCCTGGACATCCAGAAGTCCGAGGAGCCAGATATATTGTTTCTGTCTGAAACAAAAATTTCAACGAAAAAATGGAGAGGTTTAAGTGGATGCTTGGTTTGCCTTGCATGGTAGTGAGGGATAGTGAAGGAAAGACTGGAGGTGTGGCTGTGTTTTGGAGGAGTGGAGTACAAGTGGAGGTGTGCAACTTCTCTAGGTTTCACATCGACCTAGAGATCCGGGAGGAGGACGGTTTCCAGTGAAGGTTCATTGGTATCTATGGGGAGCTGCGGGTGGAGAAGAAATTTTTGACATGGAAGTTGATGAGGATTCTTCATAACGAAGCCTCACTACCATGGTTGTGCGCAGGAGATTTTAACGAGGTGCTTCAAGTTGAAGAGAAGGAGGGAAGAAGGGAGAAAGACCAGGCATGCATGGACAAGTTCAAAGAGGCTCTAGAGTTTTGTGGCCTAGAGGATCTTGGCTTTGAGGGTGACAAGTTTACTTGGTAGAACAACAATCACAGATGGGAAAACTATATCCAGGAGCGCTTGGATAGAGCCGTAGAGAATGAGGGATGGAGGAACCGGTTTGAAGATTTCAAGGTCGTGAATGGGGACCAGAGACACTCTAACCATAGGCCAATGATTATATATATGGAGGAGGGTGAGAGAAGGAGACCGCGAGAGGGAGGGCAGGAAGGGAAGGATGGGAGTCATGCTTTCAAATTCGAGGCCCGATAGCTGGAGGAGGAGAAGTGTGCCAAGATAGTAAAGGAAGCATGGAGAGAGGCCACACGTGGTGGTGCATGCTGTGTCAAGGATGGGCTGAAGCATGTGGACGGAAAACTCCATCATTGGAGCGAAAACAACCTGGGTAGTGTGGAGAAAATATTAAAGAAAGCAAATAAAGAGGTGGAGAGATGGAGAAGTATTCCAGTGAGCAAGGAGAAGGTGGCCGACGAGGAAGTGGCTAGATATCGAGTGGAGAGACTGGAGGAGAAGGTGAACCTTTTTTGGAAGTAGCGAGCACACACTAACTGGTTGATGGAGGGAGATAGAAATACGTCCTTTCTATCATGTGTGGGTAAATGAGAGGAGGATAATAAACATCATTGGAAGCTAAATAAGGAGGATGGGAGCTCGGTGGTGAAGGAGGAAGAGAAGAAGGAGGTTATCACTAACTATTTCTCCCAGCTTTTCAGGTCGGCAGGCAAAACCGATCACAGTGTTGTGCTACAAACCATTGAGAGAAGGGTGACTTGGGAGATGAATTATGAACTGATGGCAGAGTTTAGTGCGGATGAGGTGAAGGCAGCTCTTAAGGATAATGGGGACCTGAAGGCTCCACGAGAGGATGGCATGCCAGCCTTATTCTACAAGCACTATTAGGAGGACGATGGGGAAAAGATCACACGAGAAGTTCTGGCTTTCTTGAACGGGGGGCCAATGACAGTTGACTGGAACAGTACCTCCATTACTCGGATCCCGAAGGTGAAGAATCCAGACACCATAAAGAACATGAGACCGATAAGCCTGTGCAATGTGGTCTATAAGATATTTGCAAAGATTCTCTGCAAAAGGCTAAAAAGGATCCTGCTTGAGGTAGTATCTCCGACTCAAAGTGTGTTTTGTGCTAGGAAGACTGTTAGCGGATAATGTTTTACTGGAATACTAAGTCATCCACTACATGCTCAACAAAATACATGGAAAGGAGAGCTATGTGGCAGCGAAACTAGATATGAGCAAGGCTTATGACCGAGTGGAGTGGCACTTTTTAGAGGCTATGTGTTGGTGAACGTTGCATAGGAATCAAAAAAATTCCTACGCACATGAAAGACCTATCATGGTGATGATCATCTACGAGAGGGGAGATCGGATCCACATACCCTTGTAGATCGCTAAGCGGGAAGCATTAAGAAACGGGGTTAATGTAGTCGAACATCTTCACGATCAAATAACGATCTGTTCCACGAACTCTGTCCCGATCTAGTACCGAACGGACGGCACCTCCACGTTCAGCACACATATAGCTCGGTGAAGATCTCCGCCTTCTTGATCCATCAAGAGGGGCGAAGAGGTAGCTGAATTCTCCACCAGCGCGATGACGTGACGGTAATGGTGGTGGAGCTTACTCCGGAAGGACTTCGCCATGCCGGACTAATTTAACTATGGGGTGTCGAAGTTGTGGAGGGGGAGAGGGCCGCACTTTGGCTTGAGTGCCAAAATCCTCTCTCCCCTCCAATATATATAGGAGGGAGAGAGGGGGCGACGCCCTAGGGAAACCCTAGGGTATTGGCCGACGCAAGAGGGAGGGGGAGAAGTCCTCCTCCAACTCCACTTGGAAGGAGGAGTCCTTCCCCAAATCAGATTTGCCTCCTCTACATGCCTTTTTCTCCCACTTCTGCCGATTTAGGCCCTCTTGGGCTGGCCACCAGCCCACTAGGGGATGGTGCGCCACCCTTGGGCCCTCTTTCGTCTTCACCCGGGTGAGTGGCCTCTCTTGGTAGAAATCCAGAACCCATTCATCATTCCCGGTACTTTACCGGTAATGCACGAAAACCTTCCGGAAGCCAAATGCACTACAGGAATCAGCTTCTTTGTCGTCTTCCATAACAGACGACAAAGAGGACTCCACCGATGGCATTGATCAATCCGCAAACGGCAAAGAGAACACCTTTGGGCAAAGATTCTGCGTCAGCTTACGACGGCATTGTAGGTTCTTTCCCGTCAGCCTACGCCAAGCGGAAGGCAAAGCTCTTTGCCGTCAGTGTCAGGCACTGAGCAGTCGGCAAAAAATTTGAGATGGCAGCCGACAGGCAACGCCTCCGTTAGGGCTAACGGAGGCTTTGTCGTCTGCTTCCCTCCCCCTCTTTGTCGTTTGCTTCCCTCCCCCTCTTTGTCGTCTTCTTCTATGGGCCAGCACAGAGTTGGGCTAGCTCGGGAATCATCTTCGGTGTCGTCTGCCTCCCGAGGCAGCGGACAGCAAAGAGCCGATATGGCCAGCTGCTGCTGCCTAGGTTGCACATTTGGGTGCCACGTGGCACCTTTGCCGTCAGCTGCCTGATGGCAAAGGCCTTTGCCATCAGCTGGCAGACGGCAAAGAGCCAATATTGTCACATTTTTGTTTATTTTTTCTACTTCACATCACATATATATATAATTCATAGCACATATATGATATATAGGTCACAACACATATATGATATACATATAAAGTTCATCAATGCCATTTGTTCATCAATGTACATCCCATATATCGAAAGAACCAACACATACAAAGTTTCATCCATATATACATACATATAGTTCCACATATATTGTTCATCCATATATACATATACATATAGTTCCACATTGTTCATCAACTCAAATAAAAACTAGAACTAAAGCACTCCAATGCCAGCTTCCATGCATGTAGTACATCCAATCTGCAAAATGGGAATAAGAAAGTCAGAAGAAGAAGAAGAAAAACATATATATGACAAATAAGCTAAATTGAACAAGAAAGAGAAGAAGCAAGAAGAGAAGAAGAAGAAAAACAAGAATAAGGAGGAGGAGAAGGAGGAGGAGCAGAAGGAGAAGGAGAAGGAGGAGGAGAAGAGGAGAAGAAGAGGAGAAGAAGAAGGAGAAGAAGGAGGAGAAGAAGGAGGAGAGAAGAAGAAGGAGAAGTAGGAGGGCTCCTTCTCCTTCTTCTCCTCCTTCTCCTTCTTCTCTTCTTCTCTTCTTCTTATCCTCCTCCTTCTTCTCCTTCTCCTTCTCTTCTTTTTCTCTTCTTCTTTTTATTCGTATTTTTCATTTCTCCTCTTCTCCTCTTCTTGGAGCTAAATTAGCTAACTATGTCTTTTTGGAGCTAAATGGGCTAATTATGTCATTATAGAGGAAAACAAGCTAAGTATATAATATTAATGAGCTAACCAAGGTTCTTAAGCCATTTTGAGCTTATAATGTCTTTTAGAAGCTTAATTAGTCATTTTAATTAGCTAACCAAGGTTCTTATGATGTTTGACCTAACTAAGCTAATTATGTCATTTTGGAGGATAATTTGCTAAGTATGTCTTTGTTGGGGGAAAATAAGCTAAATTGAAGAAGAAACACAAGAAGCAAGAATAGAAGAAGGAGAAGAAAAAGAAGAAGGAGAAGGAGGAGGAGAAGAAGAAGGAGAAGAAGGAGGAGAGAAGAAGGAGAAGAAGAAGGAGAAGAAGGAGGAGAGAAGAAGGAGAAGAAGAAGGAGAAGAAGGAAAGAGAATAAGAAGGAGGAGATAAGAAGGAGAAGAAGGAGACGAAGGAGGGAACCTCTTCCTCCTCCTTCTCCTTCTTCTTCTCTTCTTCTTCTCTTCTTCCTTCTTTTCATTTTTCCTCTTTCTTCTCCTCTTCTCCTGTTCTTCTTCTTCTCCTCCTGCTCCTCCTCCTCCTCTTCTCCTCTTCTTCCTCCTCCTCTTCTTCTTCTTCTTACTCTTATTTCTATTTCTATTTTTCTTTATCCTCTTCTTCTACTTATTCTTCTTTTCTCCTTTTTTTCTCTTATTCTCCTTATTATTTTTTTCTTCTTATCTTCTTCTCTTAAGCCTTATTATGTCATTTAGGAGAGAACTTAGCTAAGTATAGGTCATTTTTTATTAAATAGACCATTTTGGAGCTAACTAAGCTAATTATGTCATTTTGGAGGATAATTAGCTAAGTTCTGAGCTAACCAAGGTTATTATGATGTTTTTACCCTAACTAAGCTAATTATGTCATTTTGGAGGATAATTAGCTAAGTATGTCTTTGTTGGGGAAAATAAGCTAAATTGAAGAAGAAAGAGAAGAGGCAAGAAGAGAAGAAGGAGAAGAAAAAGAAGAAGGAGAAGGAGGAGGAGAAGCAGAAGAAGGAGAAGAAGGAGGAGAGAAGAAGGAGAAGAAGAAGGAGAAGAAGGAGGGAGAAGAAGAAGGAGGAGAGAAGAACGAGAAGAAGGAGAAGAAGGAGGGCTCCTTCTCCTCCTCCTCCCTCTCCTTCTTCTTCTCTTCTTCTCTTCTTCTTATTTTCTTCTTCGCCTTCCTTCTTTTCATTTTTCCTCTTTCTTCTCCTCTTCTCCTCAGCTTCTTCTTCTTCTCCTCCTCCTCCTCCTCCTCCTCTTCTCCTCTTCTTCCTCCTCTTCTTCTTCTTCTTCTTCCTGTTATTTCTATTTCTATTTTTCTTTATACGCTTCTTCTACTTATTCTTCTTTTCTTCTTTTTTCTCTTCTTCTCCTTCTTATTTTTTTCTTCTTATCTTCTTCTCTTAGGCCTTATTATGTCATTTAGGAGAGAACTTAGCTAAGTATATGACATTTTTTATTAAATAGGCCATTTTGGAGCTAACTGAGCTAATTATGTAATTTTGGAGGATAATTAGCTGAGTTGTGAGCTAACCAAGTATCTTATGATTTTTTACCCTAAATAAGGTAATTATGTCATTTTGGAGGATAATTAGCTAATTATGTCTTTGTTGGGGAAAATAAGCTAAATTGAAGAAGAAAGAGAAGAAGCAAGAAGAGAAGAAGGAGAAGAAAAAGAAGAAGGAGAAGGAGGAGGAGAAGAAGAAGGAGAAGAAGGATAAGAAGAAGGAGAAGAAGGAGGGAGAAGAAGAAGGAGGAGAGAAGAAGGAGAAGAAGGATAATAAGGAGGGCTTCTTCTCCTCCTCCTCCTTCTCCTTCTTCTTCTCTTCTTCTTCTCTTCTTCTTCTTCTTCCTTCTTTTCATTTTTCCTCTTTCTTATCCTCTTCTCCTCTTCTTATTCTTCTTCCCCTCCTCCTCCTCGTCCTCCTCTTCTCCTCTTCTTCCTCCTCTTCTTCTTCTTCTTCCTCTTATTTCTATTTCTATTTTTCTGTATCCTCTTCTTCTACTTATTCTTCTTTTCTTATTTTTCTGTTCTTCTCCTTCTTATTTTTTTCTTCTTCTCTTCTTGTCTTAGGCTTTATTATGTCATTCAGGAGAGAACATAGCTAAGTATAGGTCATTTTTATTAAATAGGTCATTTTGGAGCTAACTAAGCTAAATATGTCATTTAGGTGGAAGCCTAGCTAACTATCACTACTGGAATTGATAAATTTGCCGTCTGTCGTGCCTTTGCCGTCTGCTGACGCATGGCAAAGATGCTCTTTGCCGTTAGTTGGTACAAAGCGGACGGCAAAGAGGTTGCTGATGGCAAAGATTTTATTTGCCGTCTGCCTCCTCTTTGCCGTCTGCTGACGCATGGCAAAGGCCCTAAAGGCAGACGGCAAAGGGGCGCCACCCTAACGGCCAACTCGCGCCCCACCCCACCCACCCCTTTGTCGTCTGCCTCCCAGCCTTTGCAGACGGCAAAGGAGCTCCCCCTAACGGCGCCCAGCCCCCACCCCCCGCTCCCCTAACGGCCAACTCGCACACTGCCCACGCACCCTAGCGCAACTCCTCCCCGCGCACTGCCCACTCCAGCGCCGCCGCCCCTCCTCCCCGCGCAACTCTCCCCTCGCCGGAGCTCACCCTTCCCTCCTCCCGGCGCAACTCCTCCCCGCGCCCGTCCTCCACGCGCCCCTCCTTCCCGTGCCCTGCCCACCCGAGTGCCGCCGCCACCACCGGAGCCGCTCCAGCCCACCACCGTCGTGCGGCCGGAGGTCGCCCTCCCCTCCTCCCCCCGCACCTCCTCCCCGCCGCCCAGGGCCGGAGCTCGTCCTCCCCTCCTCCCACTGCCCTCCGCCCCGGCCGCCCACTGCCCCTACGCAGGTAAGGTTTTTTTTCTTTTTTTCTTTATTTCTTGTTTTTTACTTTAAAATTAGATAGTTAATTTAGATAGTTAGTTTATTTTGTGTTTTTTCTGTTAAATTGGATAGTTAGTTTTTTCTTCTTCTGTGTTTATGTTAAATTAGATAGTTAGTTTATTAAGTAGAAAAAGTAGATAGAAAAGAAAAAAAATAGATAGAAAAAAGAAATGATAGATGAAGAAGGGTATGGGCCCCAAAAAAGAAATGATAGATTTGCATTTGAAGTAAATCTGCATTTTTGACAGAAGTTGCATGTTAAGCTTTCGGTCTGAAGATAGGAGGTGTTGACATAAACCTCATGCATGAAGCATTGATGTAGTTTTATTTGCACCTCTTAGATCTTAGCCTTTTGAGGTTCTATTGTGATAGAAACATGTATGTTTGCGCTGAATTGTATGTTATGCTCCTACTCTACATGCTTTATCTAGTCAAACTTAGAAGAAAATAAGAGAATAATAAACTAGAAGAAGAAAGAAGAAGAAGAAGAAGAAGAAGAAACAGGAGAGGAAGAGAAAGATAAAAGAAAGAACAAGAAGAAGAACAAGAAGAAGAAGAAGAAGAAGAAGAAGAAGAAGAAGTAGAAAGAGGAGAGGAGGAGAAAAATAAAAGAAAGAAGAAGAAGAAGAAGAAGAGGAGGAGGAGGAGGAGGAGAAAAAAGAAGAAGAATAATAATAATAAGATGATCAAGAAGAAGAATAAGAACAAGAAGAAAAAGAGGAGAGAGGAGAAGAAGAAAGAAGAGGACCCTGACCCCTGACCTGCGGCCCCCGACCACCGGCGCCCGACGCCACCAACCCCCGACCCTCGACCCCTACCTCCGACGCCACTGACACCCGACTCCCGACCCTCGACACCCGACACCACTGACCCCAGACACCCGACTCTCGACCCCCGACGCCCGACGCCACCAACCCTCGACGCCCGACGCCACCAACCCCCGACCCTCGACCCCCGACCCCCGATGCCACTGACACCCGACTCCCGACCCCCAACCCCCGACGCCCGACACCACTGACCCCTGACCCCCAACTCCTGACGCCCGACACCACTAACCCCCGACCCCCGACTTCCAACCCCCGACTCCCGACCCCTGACCCCCAACCCCCGACGCCACTGACCCTCGACCCCCGACCCCCTACCCCCGACCCCCGACGCCACTAACCCCCAAACCCGGGCCCCCGACACCTGTTTGGCCTCTTGTTGATCAAAAAGACCCCAACCCCCGATGCTACTGACTCTCGACCCCCGATGACACTGACCCCCGACCATCGACGCATTTAACCCGACTCCCGACCACCGAAACCCGACATCACCGACCCTCGACGGCACTGACTCCCGACGCCACTAAGCCCCGACCGCCGACACCTCTTCTGCCTTATGTTGAACGAGAAGGTGCTTTTCGTCCTTCTAGAGGCCCACGGGGTCATAATTTTGTAAATTATGAGTTAGGTCACATATTTTCCGATTATGTTAATTATAAAAACATCGTATTTGTGTTGATCGGGTGAATTTCAATGTGCAGTTGTTCGACGACCTCCACGTGCGTTGGACGAGCTCCCCCTTGCGTTTGTTGGTGAGCACAAATGACTTCTCCTCCTACCCCCTTAATTTGCTCTGTCCCGGTCTTCGTGCCGATGAAACTTGCTAGATATAGGTTTCTTCAATCATGAGTATGTGTGACCAGTATGCGTCTCCCGTTCGAAAGGGCGACATCTATAAATATGCATTTCTTTGCATATTTATAACCGCCATCCTTTCGAATTGTCCAACATTATCCATGGACAGCCCGAGTATGTGTAGATTGGGTTTGTTTTCCCGTATGTTGTGCTCCGGATCCGATGCGGAATTTCGTCAGTGCCTCCCCTGTTGTTCTCAGGGTACACATCCTCTCTGCTTATTGCCGAGACGTGTATCAGGAGAACAGCGGGGAGGTGCTGCCGAAATTCTGTGTCGCATCGGAGCAGAGCATGGGAAAACGAACCCAGTCTACACATACTCTGGTGGGATTAGGACCTATCTTTACCTATTAGCGTGTAGGTTGCATGGACGTAATAAAACTGACAAACTTGATTAGCGTATGAATATAGATGATGAATTATATATTTATTTCTTGTGCCCCCATAGGTAGCTAGGCAACATGAGTGATCGTGCTTGGATGTACACTGGTCACCCTAGTCAGAAAGACATGACCCATGAATGGTTAACAAAAACCAGGGGGTTTGTGAGAGCCGCATTTGCAAATGGCCAGCATAAAACATGGTGCCCCTATCCCAACTGCGACAACTGGAAAAAGCAAACAGAGTTTGAAATGGGTAAACACTTGCAGAAGTGGGGTTTTACGCCTAATTGTAAGATGGATTGTTGGGAGGCCTTGGTGGATCAGTGGTGCTCCGAAACGTGGGAGGCCAGCCACAACAACGCCAAGGAGAGGCGTGGCAAAATGGTTGGCGTGCCACACCATCAAGGGAGCGTCAACTTAATCCAATTTGGCGAGAACTGGGTATGTGGTTTGCTTCATGCCTCATGCAATTCATTCTTAATGCTATCTTGAGCCCTTCACCAATACAATTTTCCTCTCTCTCTCTCTTTTAGGCGCGTCACAATAAGACGGAGGCGCCATAGATGTACGACCTGTATGCGATGGCCCATACTGCCTCGTACAAGAAGGTCAAGGCATTCTCTGAGTCTGACCTCGAGCATCCAGAAAACTTCACCAACATCTCCTCCCACGACAAGCTCGTGAAGTACAGAGATCACGGGAAGGCGAGGAAAGGGGAGGACTTTAACCCGAGCGAGGGGCCTATTGATCCAGAGCTGGCGATGATAGCTGGCAACGGGAGGCCCCATGGCTCGACCGCCATTGGAGACGGCCTTATACGTTGTCCTAGCTCTCTCCGGCAGATAAAGGCACGCCAAACGAGCTCTTGTCTGGAGATAACACGTCGTGCACGGCCAGTCGAGCTCGCCATCGAGGTTAGTTTAAATCTTTCCACATTATGTTGTGCGTTGGAACCAATATGCTAACAATGAGTTGTGTTGTAGGCTGCTATTCAGAAAGAGAGAGAGGCAATGCAGGCGGCTATGGCGGAGAAGGATAAGGAAATTAGGGAGCTGGAGGAGAGGACGACTGCATTGGTGGAGGCGGAGAGGGCACGGAATGATGCGTCTACCAGGGCCATATACGAGCTCTTCGTGGTAAGTTTCTTCTTCATGTTATTTCAAATCTTGCATTTGAATGTCCGTTTCATTAATAAATAAAAAGTTTGACTTGTCGAAACCAAATGTACAGTCTATGTGCGAGAAGAACGGCCAAGTCCCTCCGCCGATGCTAGTCGTTAACGTGGCGGGGACGGTGAGTTTCATTTCAGTGGAGTGATCTTAAGAGTGTCCTCATGCTAACTACACATCGCAAACGATGTTTGGTGCAGAATATGTCCCGAAACGCATCGCACAACCCTTCTACAATCGAGCCTTCTCGAGGGCATCCTTCTCCAGGGCAGCCTTCTCCAGGTGAAACAAGCCAGAGCCACCGTGCTTGACCCTAACTTAGGTATGTTATTTCGAGTGTTTTAATAAAAGATAGCTAGATGACATAATTAGCTTAGTTAGCTCCTAAATGGTCTATTTAATAAAAAATGACCTATACTTAGCTAAGTTCTCTCCTAAATGACATAATTAGCTCCAAAAAGGCATTCTTAGCCAATTTAGCCCGAAGAAGGGGACGAGAGGAGAAGAAAGAGGAAAAATGAAAGGAAGGAAGAAGAAGAAGAGGAGAAGAAGAAGAAGGAGAGGGAGGAGGATAAGAAGAAGGAGGAGAAGGAGGAGAAGAAGAAGAAGGACCTCCTTCTCCTTCTTCTTCCTCCTTCTTCCTCCTTCTCCTTCTCCTTCTTCTTTTCTTCTTCTTCTCCTCTTCCTTCTCCTTCTCCTCCTCCTCCTCCTCCTCCTTCTTTTACTTCTTATTCTCTTTCTCTTATTCTACGTAGCTTAGACTCATCCAACAAAGCCTAAATTGGCTAATTATCCATCTAAATGACATAATTAGCTTAGTTAGCTCCTAAATGGTCTATTTAATAAAACATGACCTATACTTAGCTAAGTTCTCTCCTAAATGACAAAATTAGCTCCAAAAAGGCATTCTTAACCAATTTAGCCCGAAGAAGGGGACGAGAGGAGAAGAAAGAGGAAAAATGAAAGGAAGGAAGAAGAAGAAGAGGAGGAGAAGAAGAAGGAGAGGGAGGAGGATAAGAAGGAGGAGAAGAAGGAGAAGGAGCTCCTCCTTCTCCTTCTTCTTCCTCCTTCTTCCTCCTTCTCCTTCTCCTTCTTCTTTTCTTCTTCTTCTCCTCTTCCTTCTCCTTCTCCTCCTCCTCCTCCTCCTCCTACTTCTTTTACTTCTTCTTCTCTTTCTCTTATTCTACGAAGCTTAGACTCATCCAACAAAGCCTAAATTGGCTAATTATCCATATAAATGACATAATTAGCTTAGTTAGCTCCTAAATGGTCTATTTAATAAAACATGACCTATAGTTAGCTAAGTCCTCTCCTAAATGACATAATAAGGCTTATGTAGCTGCAACATGACCTATTCCCCCTAACTTAGGTATTAAATGGCCTATAATTAGCCTAGCTAGATCAAAAATGGCTTAATAAGCATAGTTTGCTCCGGAATGACCTATTTTACCCAAGTTAGCTCCGAAACGATCTATAGTTAGCTAGGGTTCCACCTAAATGACATAATTAGCTTAGTTAGCTCCTAAATGGTCTATACTTAGCTAATTTCTCTCTGAAATAACCTATATATACACTACTTCATCTAGTATTATTCTTCTAACTTTCTTATTTGTCATTTTGCAGATTACCTTCACTTCACGGGAAGCTTGGAAAATATTGATGGAATGCTTGAAGATGATTTCTTGTACCATGGGTTGTATTGAAACTATTGTAGTATATGAATATATGAAACTTTGTATGCACGTGGATGAAACTGGTGTAATATATGAAACTTTGTATGCACATGGATGCAACTTGAAAGCTGGATATAAGAGGTTATTTTAATATGGTTATGAGTACGGAAAGAAATTTATTTATGTCAAATATATATATATATATATATATCCTGATTATTGTTAAAAATGTTGGATATAACAAAAAATAAATAAATAAGGGGTTGGTTCCCCTCTTTGTCGTCTGCCCCCACATGGCAAAGGGGGGAGGCAGACGGCAAAGCGGGGAATATGCCCCCCCTCTCTCCCCTCTTTGCCGTCTGCCCCCACATGGCAAAGGGGGGGAGGCAGACGGCAAAGGGGGGAATCTGCCCCCTCTCTCTCCCCTCTTTGTCGTCTGCCCCCACACGGCAAAGGAGGGGAGGCAGACGGCAAAGGGAGGAGGCCTGTCGTTAACACTTAACGGGGACGTTGCACTCTTTGTCGTCCCAGTTAATTTGCCGTCTGCCCCCTCATGGCAAAGATTCTTTGTCGTCCACTTTGGGAAAGCTGACGGCAAAGAACCTATTCACCGGATTTTTTATTTACCGTCTACTTTGCCGTCTGCTGACCGATGGCAAAGCCTTTGCCGTCCGTGGTTGCACCCTTTGCCGTCCTCTTTGGCAGACGGCAAATTTCTGAATTTCAGTAGTGTATAGGTCCTTTCGGAGCTAACTTTGGTAAAATAGGCCATTTCATACCTAAGTTAGGGGGAATAGGTTATCTTGGATCTACGTAAGCCTTATTATGTTATTTAGGAGAGAACTTAGCTAAGTATAGGTCTTTTTTTATTAAATAGGTCATTTTGGAGCTAACTAAGCTAATTATGTCATTTAGGTGGAAGCCAAGCTAATTATATGTCGTTTTGGAGCTAACTTGGGTTAAATATGTCATTTTAGAGGAGGAGGAGAAGAAGAATAATAAATCAAGAAGAAGGAGAAGAAGGAGGAGGAGGAGAAGGACCTTCTCCTCCTTCTCCTTCTTCTCCTCCTCCTCCTTCTCCTTCATCTCCTCCTCCTCCTTCTCCTTCTCTTCTTCTTCTTCTTCTTCTTCCTTATTTTCATTTTTCCTATTTCTTCTCCTCTTCTCCTCTTCTTGGAGCTAAATTATCTAATTATGTCAAAAATTAACTATAGATAACTTACCATCGTGGACATCAAGGAGGAGAAACACCAGGGTTGCTCGCGCTGGCTTCGTTTGGAGACGGTTGCCCTGGAGAAGTGTCGTGCGATGCCGCTCGGGAGTTATTCTGCAGAAAAGATATTTTGCTATGTCTCAGTTAGCATGATGACACTCAATTGTTAATACTAGTTTATAATGACCATTCAAATGAAACTTATCGTGCCAATCGTAGAGAAGACGGGCATCGGCGGAGGGACTTGACCATTCTTCTCGCACTTGACACACATGATTTGGCTAATGTGAAAAAAAACTTACCACAAAAATATAACATATGTTTCCCTAGTCAAATTGACGACCTAAAAACACGTGCCCGTCTTATAAACCCAACTAGAGGGCTCCCTTGAGATTGAGTCGCCCTCCCTCCAGCACTGCTAAAATAATTTTTACTACAAGTCTCAAAGTCCAATCTAGTCATTTTTTAGCTCATCCTAATAAATATTTGCACTTCTAAGGCAGCTCAGCCCCCCCCCTCCATTTTTAGCTCATCCTAATACATATTTGCACTTCTAAGGCAGCTCAGCCCCCCCCCCCTCCATTTTTTGGCTCATCCTAATACATATTTTCACTTCTAAGGCAGCTCAGCCCCCCCTCCATTATATATATATACATACATGCTACCCTTCTGTATTTGGTTGTCACCAACTGCTTTTCTCATGATACCTCAAATTACTTGCTTTCTAGAACTCAATCCACTTTCTCGAGAATATGATATTTTCACTTCAATATATTTCAAGATATTTTATTTAGTTTGGTGAACTAAATATCTACTAAGAATTTCAAAGAGCAAATTGCACCAAAACTACAAAATCACTCGCTTTTAATGAATAATTTAGCCTATTGGGAGTAATCTCAAATGTTTTGAGCTCACTAATAGTAATTCACTCCCATAAATATGATTTGTTTGGGACCGCAACAAAAATAGCCATTAGTATGAATTTTATAGCAAGGTCTTCAAAGACAGATGGCAATTTTGCCGTGTTTACTTGAACAAACTGTCATGTTCCTGCAAAACGTTGGCAAATCCCATCCTTCACAAAAACCATTCACTGAATCGCATTACCTTTCATTTGTGGTGTGTATGAACAATGAACATTTGCCAAGATTTTCCAACTCATAAGGCTACGTGATAGCACACAACCACCATTCCT
This sequence comes from Hordeum vulgare subsp. vulgare, assembly GCF_904849725.1. NCBI lineage: Eukaryota > Viridiplantae > Streptophyta > Magnoliopsida > Poales > Poaceae > Hordeum > Hordeum vulgare. The sequence continues at coordinate 384,731,711 of NC_058523.1, read as the reverse complement.
TGCCTCCAAACGACTCCGCAGATTATATATATATATATATATATATATATATATATATATATATATATGTACATACATAATACCAAATCTCAACAAAATATATATACTTCAAGCAATTCCAAGAACATTTTGAGTGTCATTTTCGGAATGTTGGAATGAAAATTTCAATATAGATCCATATATAGGGGTGGGGTGTGGGGGCTCACCGATAGGGGCGGCTGTGGCGTCGTGGGCGGCCGGGCCGGGGGTGTTGGGGCGGCGGGGCGGCTGTGGCGTCGTGGGCGGCCGGGCTGGGGGTGTTGGGGCGGCGGGGCGGCGCCGAGGGGCTATGGGACACCGGGGTGGCGCCGGGAGTGATGGGGCGGCGGCGGCGGGGCTGTGGGGCACCGGGGCGGCGTCGGGGGCGCGGGGGGCTGATACGTCTCCAACGTATCTACTTTTCCAAACTCTTTTGCCCTTGTTTTGGACTATAATTTGCATGATTTGAATGGAACTAACCTGGACTGATGTTGTTGTCAGCAGAATTGCCTTGGTGTTATTTGTGTGCAGAAATCAAAGTTCTCCAAACGTCCTGAAAATTTACGGGGAGCGGTTTTGGAAAATATCAAAAATATCTGCGCCAAGTTCCACCTCAGGGGGTGGGCCAGTGGGCCACAAGCCCCTGCTCCGCCACCACCCCACTAGTGGCGATGGGCAGGCTTGTGGGGCCCACAGGCATCTGCCGCCCCCAATTCTAGCTCTATAAGTTGCCTTTCGTCCCAGAAAAAATAAAAAGAGAAGTTTTCATCACGTTTTCGATACGGAGGCGCCGCCACCACCTGTTCTTCATCTGGAGGGCAGATCTGGAGTCCGTCTTGGGCTCCGGAGAGGGGAAATCGTCGCCACCGTCATCATCAACCTTCTTCCCTCTCCAATTCCATGAAGCTCTTCATCGTTCGTGAGTAATCTATTCGTAGGCTCGATGGGCGGTGATGAGTAGGATGAGATCTATCATGTAATCGAGTTAGTTTTGATGGGGATTGATCCCTAGTATCCACTATGTTCTGAGATTTGATGTTGCTACTACTTTGGCATGCTTAATGCTTGTCACTAGGGCCCGAGTGCCATGATTTCAGATCTGAAATTATTATGTTGTCACCAATATATGTGTGTTTTAGATCCGATCTTGCAAGTTGTAGTTACCTACTATGTGTTATGATCCGGCAACCCCGGAGTGACAATAACTGGAACCACTCCCGGTGATGACCATTGTTTGAGGAGTTTATGTGTTCACCAAGTGCTAATGCGTTGGTCCGGTTCTTTATTAAAAGGAGAACCTTAATATCCCGTAGTTTCCTTTTGGACCCTGCTGCCACGGGAGGGATGGAGAATAGATGTCATGCAAGTTCTTTTCCCTAAGCACGTATGACGACACACGGAATGCATGCCTACATCACATTGACGAATGGGAGCTAGCCACTTATCTCTCCGTGTTATAGCTGTTGCATGATGAATATCATGCAAACAAATCACCGACCCATTGCCTACGAGTTTGTCCTACTGTTGCTACTGCTGTTACTTCTCTTGCTCTGTTGCTGCTACTACTGTTGCTACTGCTGTTACTTGTTTTGCTCTGCTGTTGCTGCTGCTACTATTGCTACTACTGTCGCTTGCTACTGTTGCTACTTGGTACTGCTGTCACTACTGTTGTTCCTTTCCACTGCTATTGCTCGTTGCACTGTTTCTACCTGCTACACCGTTGGTTCACCTACCGTTGACGGGAATTGACAACTTCCGTCAACGCGGCAACGAAGGCGCCATTGATACAATTGTTAGGAATAGTTTGCCGTCAACAGATCGTTTCTAACACCGTTGTTATCATACTACTTTGTTGTTACTACTGTGCTTGCAGATACTAATCTTTCACGTGTGGTTGAATCCGACAAATTCAGCTACTAATACTTGAGAGTATACTCTCACCTCCTGACGGGCTTATCAACAAATTGGGTCAAATACTCTACCCTTGAAAACTGCTGCGAACCCACGCGCTGGTGGGCCGTCAACAACATTCTTCTAGTTTCCTTACTAGGGAGTGCTATGAGCATTCTTCTGGTGCCGTTGCAGGAGAAGGTTTTTTGTTATAAGCATTCGTCTAGCTAACGCCAGAGATTGCACGATCAGGGGCGGCGGCGCAACAATGGTGGCGGCGGTGGGCGTCGGGGGAGTGGAAGAGAAGAAGAGAAGAAGAGAAGAAGAGAGTGAGAGAGAGAGAGGGCCAAGGTGGGGGTGGGACGGCCGTTACAAAATACTAACGCTTTGCCATCTGCTGGCGGACGGCAAAGGGTCTAGACTCTTTGTCGTCTGCCTCCGGACGCTTTGTCGTCCGCCAGCAGACGACAAAGAAGGGATTGTAGTTTGACCTAACATTCACTCGTTCAGGTGGGCCCAGTCCAAAGCTTTGTTGTCTGTTGCCCTAATCTTTACCGTCAGCCGCTGACGACAAAGAAGGGACTGATGGCAAAGACATTCTATGCCATCAACCTATTCTTTGCCGTCAGCTTTGTGGCAGCGGACGGCAAAGACACTCTTTGCCATCAGCTAGCGGACGACAAAGATTTAGCAGACGGCAAAAAACTGAATTCCGGTAGTGAGGGATACTTCCTATATATCAATCTTCACCTCCGGACCATTCTGAAACCCTCGTGACATCCGGGATCTCATATGGGACTCCGAACAACCTTCGGTTACCAACATCAATAATTCAGCTATACCGAAACATCACCGAACTTTAAGTGTGCAGACCCTGCAGGCTCGAGAAGTATGTAGACATGACCGAGACACTCTCCGGTCAATATCCAATAGATGGACCTGGATGCCCATATTGGATCCTACATATTATACGAAGATCTTATTGGTTGAACCTCTATGTCAAGGATTTGTTTAATCCCGTATATCATTCCCTTTGTCCTTCAGTATGTTACTTGCCCAAGATACGATCGTCGGTATCCTCCTACCTATTTCAATCTCGTTACCGGCAAGTCTCTTTACTCGTTCCATAATACAAGATCCCGTGGCTAACTCTTTAGTCACATTGTTTGCAAGGCTTGATTGTGATGTTGTATTACCGAGTAGGCCCTGATATACGTCTCTGTCATACGGAGTGACAAATCCCAGTCTTGATCCATGCCAACTCAACGGACACCTTCGGAGATACCTGTAGAGCACCATTATAGTCACCCAGTAATGTTGCCATGTTTGATACACACAAGGTATTCCTCCGGTGTCAGTGAGTTACATGATATCATGGTGATAGTAATGTACACTTGACATGCAGAAAACAATAGAAACAAAATAACATGATCACATGCTACATTAGGAGGGATAGAGGGGGTGGCGCCCTAGGGAAACCGTAGGGTTTCGGCCGGTGCAAGAGGAAGGGGGAGCAGTCGTCTTCCAACTCCACTTGGAAGGAGGAGTCCTGCTTCCCCAAATCGGATTTGCCTCCTCTCCCTACCTTTTTCTCCCACTTCGGTCGACCTAGGCCCTCTCGGGCTAGCCACTAGCCCACTAGGGGATGTTGCGCCACACTTGGGCCCTCCTTGGTCTTCTCCTGGGCGAGTGGCCTCTCCCGATAGAATTCCGGAACCCATTCGTCATTCCCGGTACTTTACCGGTAATGCCCAAAAACCTTCCGGAAGCCAAATGGATACTTCCTATATATCAATCTTCGTCTCCGGATCATTCCGGAAACCCTCGTGACATCCAGGATCTCATCCGGGACTCCAACAACTTTCGGTTACCAACATGAATAATTCAACTATACCAAAATATCACCTAACCTTAAGTGTGCACACCCTGCGGGCTCGAGAACTATGTAGATATGACCGAGACACTCTCTGATCAATATCCAATCGCGGGGCCTGGATGCCCATATTGGATCCTACATATTCTACGAAGATCTTATCGGTTGAACCTCTATGTCAAGGATTCAATTAATCATGTATATCATTCCATTTGTCCTTCGGTATGTTACTTGCCCGAGATACGATCGTCGGTATCCTCAAACATATTTCAATCTCGTTACCGGCAAGTCTCTTCACTCGTTCCGTAATGCAAGATCCCGTGGCTAACTCTTTAGTCACATTTCTTGCAAGGCTTGTTTGTGATGTTGTATTATCCAATGGGCCCCAAGATACCTCTCTATCATACGGAGTGACAAATCTCAGTCTTGATCCATGCCAACTCAAGGGACACCTTCAGAGATACCTGTAGAGCACCTTTATAGCGACCCAGTAATGTTGCGACATTTGAGACACACAAGGTATTCCTCCGGTGTAAGTGAGTTACATGATGTCATGGTCATAGGATGTATACTTGGCATGAAGAAAACAATAGCAACAAAATAACACGATCACATGCTACGTTTATCGTTTGGGTCTTGTCCATCATATCATTCTCCTAATGATGTGATCCCGTTATCAAGTGACAACACTTGTCTATGGCCAGGAAACCTTAACCATCTTTGATCAATGAGCTAGTCAACGAGAGGCTTACTAGGGACAGGATTTTGTCTATCGATCCACACATGTATCTATGTTTTCATTCAATACAATTATAGCATGGATAATAAACGATTATCTTGAAATGGGAAATATAGTCGTAAATATTTTATTTTTGCCTCTAGGGCATATTTCCAACACTATGATGGTTAAGTTGGGGTTCCATCGAAGATTTGTGGAGCTGATTATGAAGTGTGTAAGGACGGTAAAGTTTAGAATCAAGATAAATGGGGATTTGACGAACGAGGTACTACATGAAAGAGGCCTAAGGCAAGGGGATCCCCTTACTTATTTCTACTGTGTGTTGAGGCTTTCTCAAGTCTGTTGACTAAAGCTGAAGAAAACAACCTGATTTAGGGGGTTAAGGTGTGTCCCAATGCTCCTAGCATTTCCCATCTGTTCTTCATAGATGATTCTCTCATCTTGCTTAAGGCGAATAAAGAAAGCGCAGAGCAGATCCATCAGATCCTACGGGTGTATGAAGCAAGCTCACGCCAAACCATAAAGAAAGACAAGTCTGCAGTTTTCTTTAGCAACAATGTGAAAGCCAAGGATAAAGATGATGTGAAACCTTATGTATCTCGAAACAGGCTCTTAGCGAGAGATACCTAGGTATGCCAATTCATGCGGAAGTTAAGATCAAAGACACTTAGGCACATCATTGAGAGAATTCTGCAGAGGATTCAGGGATGGTAGGAGAAACTGTTGTCTCGGGCTGGGAAAGAACTTTTTATCAAAGCCGTCGCACAGGCTATCCCCACATTCACTATGTCTTCTTTCAACTTGACCAAAACCATGTGTGAACAGATCATCACTACAGTGTGCAAGTACTTGTGGAGTCAGCACGATAAAACAAATAAAGTTCATTGGCTGAGTTGGGAAAAGTTGACAAAACAAAAGGTCGATGGAGGGTTAGGTTTCCGGGCTATCCATAGCTTCGACATGGCAATGCTTGCCCAACAAGGATGGCGGATGCTTCAAAGCCCGGAGTCCTTGTGTGCACACGTCCTTGGGCCTAAATACTTCCAAGATGGAGAAAAATTGAATGCGAAGCCCACAAGTAATATGTCCTATACTTGGAGAAGCATCTTAAAAGGTATTGACCTTCTGAAAAAGGGGCTGATTTGGAGGGTGGGTGATGGATCCTCGATCAACATGTGGCATGGCCCATGGATACCCAGGGGAAATACCCGTCTGCCGGCTACCCTGAAAGGCATGAACCTACTATCAAAAGTCAATGAGCTAATCAACCCAGCGAATGGCATGTGGGACGAGGTTCTTGTGAGAGATGTGTTTAATGAAGATGATGCGGCCTGGATACTTGCTATCTGAATCAACGGGGAGCTCGGGGATCTTCCTGCATGGCATTTCGACACTAAGGGCAAATTCTCCGTCAAGTCTGCGTATTGGGTCCATATGAATAACGGAAACCTTGAGGGACCAGGGCGTAGCATCCACGACTGAAGCCTCAAACATGTTATCCCCATGGAAGAAGATGTGGAAAATTGAAGTATTTGGCAAGATAAAGCACTTCTTGTGGAGATTGGCCCACAACTCTACAGCCTTTTGTGTAAACTTGGCTTGAAGAGGCATGTACGTTTCCCTGCGGTGTCATGTCTGCCAAATGAATGGAGAAGATGGGGGCACCTTCTGTTCAAATGTGAACAAGTCAAAGTGATCTGGAGAGAATGCGGACTCGAGGAGGAGAGAGCGCTGCTCAAGGACTAGAGAAGCGCTTTGGCGATGATGGACAAATTAACGGCCCTCACGACTGAGAAGCAAGCTCTTATTGCCACACTTATCTGGAATTGGTGGTGCGAGTGCAATACCCACAGAGAGGGGCGAAAAGGGAGACGAGGTGAGGAGATAGCGTGGATTATAAAACACCAAACCTCTGAATTCTGCAAGTGCAGGCGGAAATGAAAAGCAAGGCGGCGATACCTGTGAAGCTTTGGACACCACCAGCGGATGAATGGATTAAAATAAATGTTGATGGCTCTTTCAAGGCGACAAACTTGAATGGCGGGTGGAGCGATGTGCTTCGAAATCATGATGGCGAGGTGGTATCTTGTGCTACAGGTTTTCTTCCAAACATTCATAGTGCTTTGCACTCAGACGTGCTTGCTGCTGAAGTTGGGCTTAGGCTGGCGTCGGAATTGGGAGTTCAAAAGGTTGTGTTGGAAATTGATGCACTACTAATAAAAGAGACACATGAAGAGGAGGGTGTCAATTTCTCCTGTCTGCGTGTTATTTTTGACCGGCTAAAAACTTTTATTCGTAGTAAGGCCATGTTTGGGATGAAGGATTTTTTGGAGGAATCGTACAACTTTCCTTACATGTGGATATTTTCCTTTCGAGGCGTTCGGGACAAAGGAAAGAGCACTGCACTTTCCTTAGGAAAGGAAACTTTCCGGCGATTTTCACAGGAAACAAAAAATCTACCCACACCTAATGGAAAGACAGAGGAAACAGAGTCTCAACCGCGCCTCTCTCTCTCTCAGCACTCCCGCCTCCTATCTCTCAGCACTCCCGCCACTCCCCCTAGATCCCCCATGGATAAGAAGGAACCCTAGTCTACTTTGGCGCGAAATCTACATGGAGAATCAGCAGAGCATTGTCGGCTGGTGAATCCACCCTCCTCCACCTCCTCATCTCCCCCTCCATCCACACAAGGCCATGACGACCACAAATTTGGGGGAAGTCAGGAAATCTCCATAGAAGGTAAGCATACAAATCTTTTTGATTTATTCTCCTAAAACTTACTAGTACTTGTTGATTTCTTCTCCTAAAAAATATTTCTACTTCAGATTTATAGGCTTGTAAAAAATGAGAATAGGTCACACAGATTCAGAATGTCTATTAGATGCATATAAACGAATAGAGATTATTTCTTGTGTGTTTAAGTTGTTACACAGAGAAAGATCTATCTCTACTTGTTCATGTACGATATTTGCTAGCAAGAAGTGTTGCTAGCCTGCTAGGTGAGTTCCTTGAAAGTGCGTTATATCGACTAGAGGGGGGTGAATAGGATATTTTTAGAATTTCATCACTGAGGAAATTCCTTTTGAGGAAATTCCTCACTGATGACTAACTCGCAGCGGAAACAGCAAAGGATCACGAGCACAAAGTATCACTACAACAGTTTTACAAGGTGAAGAATATGAAAATCAGTTTGCACAGTATGGAGGCACAGATATAGCGTGTGAAGAATAACTGTGTGAAGAATTTGGGGTTGAGGAATTTCAGTGAAAGTCTTCAGCAAATTCTTCAAACAGTGACAATGAAAATCTTCAACATACAATGTGAGGAATTGAAAGAGTTGAAGAAATAGAACCCGTTTCACAGTGAAGACAGTGATGGATGACCCAGTTCCAACTTCTGTGACAGTTGTACATCTGGTTTGGAGCGGCTTGGTATTGAAACCAAAAGACACACAGTCCCGGGGCACACAGTCCCTACCGTATTCTCCTTGAGCTAAGAACACACAGTCCTCGCCCAACACTCGTGGTAAGTCTTCAGGGCAGACTTCCAAACCCTCACAAACTTGGTCACTTGGCGATCCACAATTGACTGCTGGATTGCTCTAGACCATGATGCCTAACCGTCTGGAGGAAGCACAGTCCTCAAAGGTAAAAGGCTTCAGTTCCACATAGGAACAACTTCTTCAGTGATGCTCAATCACTTGGTTTTGGTTTGGGGTTTGGTGTTTGGGGTATTTCCTCACTGATGAATTACTCTCGAAGACTCTGAGGAATTTGGGTCGCTCTTATGACAAGTGTCAGTTTCCAACCGAGCAGACAACCAGCTAATGGTTGTGGGGGCGGCTATTTATAGCCTGGGAGCATCCCGACATGATTTGACATTAATGCCCTTAAATAATATGACCGTTGGTGTGGATAAGATCAGTGATGAGGTGCGACTTGCGGTAACGGTCAGGACCCTCAACTATGAGAGTCCTCATGTCTCTCATATTCTTCACTTGAGGCTTTTGGTAGGATTAGGCTTGGGTTTTGCATCATGAGGAAATTCATTCCGACGTGTTACTATGACCCCCTTTAACAGTACGGTGTTTCTATGTCTCAAAATTGAAGAAAATAAACAGGCAGAATAAATCTTCATGCTTCAAAATCTTTAGATTGATTTTCTTCAGGACACACCGGATTCCTCATCTTCAATTTCTTCATGAGAAATATTAATTTCATCGCAATTTCTTCACGATTCAATTCTTCGGCTTCAGACCAATTTCTTCAGCCGAAGATATACATTTTTAGGGTCTATATTCATCGAATATTTCAAACTCCTAGTGACTTATATATCTTGTGTACACTCATGAACACATTAGATACTTAACCTATAAGTCTTCAAACCACCAAAATCACTACGGGGCACTAGATGCACTTACAATCTCCCCCTTTTTGGTGCTTGATGACAATTAGGTTAAGTCTTCAACAGGGATAAAAATATGAAGTGTAAATACTCATTTGAGGAATTTGAAATCAAGATTCAGAGAGACTCCCCCTGAAGATGTGCATATCTTGAGGATTTTGCTTTTCACAGCAAATGCACATTCGTGATTTATATCATGGAGATCTCCCCTTGAGTCTTGTAAATCATGCATACATATGACATATAGTATGAAGAAATTTGAGAATGCATGATGAGAAATGGTATCTGACGAATTCCAGCATGCGTGCATTAATATTTTGAGGAATAAGCATGCGAAGAAAAACGTTCAAAATCGTCAAAGTACCATCGGGCTTAAGTTACAACTCATTACATAAAACACTTCAGAAGAGCCAAGAGTTTGTAACTTAATATAGTTCATAAGCCCCCAAAATATATCGTGCATGAAGACTAACTCTCAGATTTCTCCCCCTTTGTCATCAAGTGACAAAAAAAGTTCAAAACTGAGGACTAACGCCCCATGAAGACTTTCACATCTTGGCGGTTGAGGAAGACGCGTGAGGATTCTTGGGAGCAGGCTTCCTCCTTGGACCAGTGGCAGTGTCTTGTTGGTCTTCATCTGATTCAGAAGTGAGGAATGAAGAAAAAGAACTGTCCTCAAGGTCTGGAACTGGAATTGGCCTGAATTTCTTCTTTGGTGGCCATGACCAGTCGAAGTCCTGTGTAAACTCCAATTCTTCAAGTTCTGCTAGAGTCTTCAAATGAGCCAGTGTGGCCCAGGTGTGATCAAAAACCTCATGAAGATAATGATGATTAAGCTTCACTGCATTCTAAGTTTCATTGAGGGTTTTCACAATGGCGCCAAACTGGCGTTTGACCCACTTGTGATTTCGATCAACCTTTTGATGAAGACTGAGGAGAAGCTCTCTGGTATTCATCACCCTTGGAGAAACAGGACTCGGCGGCTGGGTTTCAGTGTCATCCCATGAAGAATATGCATCTGGCTCACCGAACTAGACACAAGGGGCCTACTGCCTTCATCGATCACATATTTGCCTTTTCCTTCGACTGGCTCGAAAGTCTTCTTGTTGACCCTGATAGGAGGCATATATCCAATGTGATTGTTGAAATCAGCATGATAGTCGATGCCTGACCTTCGTGTGATGAATCTCATGATCCATGGAGCGTAAATCTTTAGGTCAAAAGGGGACATAGCATTTTCCGCCAGAGTCCTCAAGAAGAAATCATGAATGTTGATGGGAATGCCATGGATGATGTTGAAGAGGATATTCTTCATGATGCCTACGACATCTTCTTCATCATCCTGGCCCTTGATTGGCGCAAGAACACTTCAGAGTATTCTGTAAATAGTCCTCGGTTCATACTTCAGCTCATGGACCAGGAAGGTTGTTCTTGGTGGTTGCCCCTTAGCCAAAGGCTTTATGAGGACTTCCATCAGCTTATTCGGCAGCTCCTGTTCATCATACATCTTCACAACCTGTTCTGGAGGAAATGATACAGGAAGTTCTCGCAGCTGCTCATTTGCAGGGGCCTTGAAGTGTGTATGTTGCGTCATCCAATCCAGCACCCAAGTGTTGATATATGTTGGATCTCGAGAGATATGCAGAGTTGCATAGAATTGAAGAACAATGTCGTTGTTCCAATCGCAGATATCAGGGCACAGAGGGAGCAGTCCTGCTTCATGAAGAATGTTGAGGACTGGGGCAAAGCAAGGAATTTCTTCAAGCTCAACATGAGGAATATGCATGTGCTGAAATTTTTTGTTTCTTCCACAAAGCACAGATGCATAATAGTTGACCTGAGTCCTGGTCCACAACTTCATGTGCCTGATGCGAGGCTTGTCATAAGGATTTTCTCCGATGAAATACATGCGTTCCTCAAAGAACACTTCCTTCTGAAACTTTGGCCGCTTGGAGAAGGGCTGACGCTGCATGGGCTGAAGGTTTTGCTTCTTTCCTTGAGGAGAGACAATCATTGCAGTTTCTGGATTGATGACTACAAGAACATTCTCTGGATTTGGCGCAAGGACATTATCTCCAGCATGTTCCTTAGGATGAGGAATTTCATCTCCCTAAGGATCTTGCTCCGGGTGAGGAATTTCATCAACCTGAGCCTCTGGTTGAGGGTTTTTGTCAGGAGGAGGAATTTGTTCATCCTGAGCCTTAGGTTGAGGGTTTTGCTCAGGATTTGGATTTTCTTCAGGCTGAGGATTTTCTCCTTGGTTTTCCTCAGCTTGAGAAATTTGCTTGGTGGAGGAGCCAAATTCTTCAGCTCGTGCAGCTGATCCTTGAGCATTTTCTTTAGGAGGAATAAATGTCTGAGGACTATTATCAATTTGGATTTCCTCATTGGTGCGTTCCTCAGACTCAGCATTATTCATTTCCTCATCAGTCATATGCTCCTTGTCTTTGCTTTCGAAGGGATTCATTTCATAGGAAGGAGCAATGTTTAGAGGCACAGGATCCAGCGGAGCATTTTCATCAACAGATTTGAGGCGCTTGGCCTCAGTTGATTCTTATGTTGGGGAAGCTTTTCTTTTCTTAGCTTCCTTTTCTGCGGCCCTGGTTTTCTTCACGTCTGATGCATACGGAGTCATTTTCTTCACCTTTGAAGATTTTGGTGAAGGCATTTTCTCTTCAGGAGGCGGAGTTATATCCGTACTGGTAGTTTCCTCAACTGAAGCAGTTTCTTCAGCTGGAGCAAAGTCATCAGCTGGCTTAGAAGCATCAGCTGGGGCAGAGTCATCAGATGGCTTAGATGCATCAGCTGGAACAGAATCATCAGCTGGAGTTTCCTTGTTTATTTCCTCAATAACCGGTTCATCAGCACGGCTTTCTTGAGGCATTTCCTCAGCAGGGGCAAGTTGTTCCTCCTCAATCTCGGGCTGCTGAGGTGTTGCTGGAGGGGCAGCCTTTTGTTGTAATCATCAACTGCATTGGTAGCAAACTTGATGAAGTTGTTCTTGAGACTTTGACGATCAGATAACTTGGTGTACTTGTCAGTCAAAGTCTTCAATTCTGCCTGAGTGGACACAAGTGCATCACGCGTCAAGCTGAGGAGATTTTGTCTAAGGAATTTATCCGTTTTCAGCTTCGCAGACCTTGCTTGTTTGGCTTGCGTCTCCTTCCACTTGGCCTCATTGATGAAAGTGGCCACCATGTGGCTGATGCCTAGGGGAAACTTTAAGTCATCGATAGGTGTGTTGGGGTCATCATACCATACATTGATGTAGTCCAAAAGAACTTTTGGGTCCATTGTGAGAGGAATGGCGCTGCCTGAAGCTTGTGCTACCTTCTCCTGCTTGTTTCTGATGATTTCCTGCAGAGTCTCATCATCATATTCATCACTGCCTTCTGATGCAGAAGGGACTTTGATAATTTTTCCTGGTCTTGGTCTGGTTCCTCTCCCAGCAGTCACCTTAGTTTTCATTGGAGTTCATGAAGACTTTGTCTCACAGCTCGTTGCAGAAGGAACATAGGAGCTGGAAACAGTCGGCAGTTGCTTCACAATCTGCTTGTGTTCAGGATTTGAAGCCTTTTGTGGTGCTGAGGGTTTTGGTGCGGATGCAGGTGCAGCCTTCTGAAGCAATTTATCCTGAGGTTTTGAAGCCTTTGGTTTCGGCAGCATAGACTTCACTTGAGGAATGGCCGTGCCAGAAGTTTCAGCTGCAGAGGAGGTGGCTGCTGCAGCAGCACCAGCAGATTCTTCATTAAATTTCCTCACGGCAGCTTCTACCTGCTTCTGAAGCTTAGACAAGTGTTTTGTCTTTTCCTCAAGATAGTCATCAATCGTCTTGAGGCTTGAAGGATGTGCATCCTGATAATACTCGAGAGGAGGCCGTTCTCCAGGAGGCTTAAGAGTGAATTTCTTCATGTACTTTGGAGTGACGAATCTGTATTCTTTCCACTCCTTAGCCCACCGGCGTTCTATCTTCTGAAGCCTTATCGTCCTCTTGGGCATTGTTTCTTGCTCATCTGGTGTGCAGTATTCCAGGTATATATCATCAGGAATATCGATGGCAGTGTTCTGTTTAAGCTTCTTGCCACCCTTTTGCTTCCTTTCATCTTCCATTTTCTTCACCTGAGGCTTTTGCTGAGGAAATTGAACTCTTGAGGATTCTGATGACACTTGCAGATTTTCTTCAAGAAACGCTGTAAATGAGTTAAGTTGATGAGAACCTAGAGATTCATCAGCTGACATGTTTGTACCTGCGAACAGAGTATGGTAGCGAGGAATTTGGAGAGGTCATATGCGTTCTCAGATTTGAAGAAATTGAAAAAAAATAAAGTTGAGGAATTTGACCAGTGGGTTGAGGAATTTGTCTAAGCACTCTGATCTTGGGTTCTAGAGTTGTACATATTCGAAAATTTGCACAATTCAGGAATCTCCTGAAGAATTTTAGAAGCTTAGTGAAATTCATCAACAGTTGAGGAATAGAGACTGATAGACACTTGAGGAAAAACAGATTTCACGAATCTAGGGTAAAATAGTAGATCAAAAGGGGCTGTAAAAATAGGGTTTTTATTTACCCTATATAGCGCGCACGAAGAACAGAGGAAGAAGCAGTAGTAGATGATCTTCGGTGCGAGTCCACTGTGCCCTAACTTGGCAACAGAGGACACCTACGGCGGCGGACGAAGACGTTCCGGTTCCGACGTGATTTTGGCAACGGAGAGGTCGAGGCAGTAAAGCTTTTGCTCGCCGGCAACGAAACTTCTAGCGGTGGCGCTAGGGCTTTGCTGTAGCGGAGAGAAGGTCGAGAGAGAGAACGAAGAGTTTTGACCGGAGGGGGTAAGGACATATTTATAGGCGAGGTGAAATCTGTCCGGCCGATTCTTTCGGACCGAACTACCCTTGCCCTTTCGTCTCCGCAGGACACGTGTACAACCGTTTAAAGCGGTGGAGATCGTGCTTATCTGATCGTGGGAAGTGGGGTTCGGTTAGTGTGTAACAATATAAAAATCATTTTTTAAGATTTGAGGATTTTGTAACAAAATCATCAGCTGACAAGGATGAAGTGAGGATTTTGAACAAAGTTTCAAGTAGAACGCATATGAAGAATTGAATAGACTGGGTGAGAGTAGCATAGAGGGGAAGTAGGGTCCGATCACATTCACTTAGATGAAATATCAACTTGAAGAAATAGCTATAAGTGAATGTTGTTGAGGACTTTGAAATCATATTCTATATATATACCTAGGAAAATGAAAGTCATCAAGTGTTTTTGAAGATTTTGATTAACTTGAGGACTTTGTGACAAGGCGACATGATGAATTTCAGCTTTGAAACAAGACAAGTTTGAAGAACAACAACTTTGAAGAAAATCAACTTTGAAGAAATTCGGCTTTGAAGAAATTCAACTTGAGGAATTTCAAGTTGGGTGGTGGCGTGACCCACCATATAAGAATGTTGATTTCAGACACCGCATACAATTGTCGTAGGGCCCTCAGAATCAACTTCTTTGTTGATTTCTTCACACTAAGAGTGATATTCTTCATTGGTTGAAGAAAATCGATTCTTCGTGTGTTGCACATCTAAGTCATCAATTTTATATAAGTGTTAGGATGTGTGCATGTTTTTACAAAACATTTGAAGATTCTAAGATATTTAGCTCACAGCGCAACTTGCAAAACCTTTTCTCATCCAAGGGCTTAGTGAAGATATCTGCTTGTTGATCGTCAGTATTCACATGATCGATGAGGATATTGCCCTTGAGGACATGGTCCCGAAGAAAATGATGACGAATCTAGATGTGCTTAGTCTTCGAGTGATGTACTAGGTTGTATGCAATCTTGATTGCACTCTCATTGTCGTAGTAGAGAGGCACATTCTTCATGTTGATGTCGTAGTCCTTGAGAGTTTGCTTCATCCATAGCAATTGAGCACAGCATGAACCAACAACAATGTACTCAACTTCGGAAGTGGAGAGTGAAACGCAGTTCTGCTTCTTTGAGGACCAGCAAACTAATGATCTTCCGAGGAAATGACATGTACGAGAGGTTGACTTGCGATCCACACGGTCACCAGCATAGTCCGAATCAGAATATCCCACAAGATGACGATTTGAGCCCGTGGGCTACCATAATCCTAGTGTTGGTGTGTGAGCTAAGTATCGAAGAATATGCTTCACAGCCTTATGGTGTGATTCCTTCGGTTTTGCTTGAAAACGTGCACACATGCAAACAATAAGCATTATATCTGGCCTAGATGCACACAAATACAGTAAAGAGCCAATCATGGAGCGATATACCCGTTGATCGAATTCTTTACCATTTTCGTCAACGCGGAGGTGGCCGTTGGTAGGCATTGGAGTCTTGGCACCTTTGCATTCATGCATGTCGAATTTCCTCAGAACATCCTTGAGGTATTTCTCCTGTGATATGAAGATTGCATTGCGTTGTTGACGAATTTGAAGGCCTAAGAAGAATTTTCAGCTCCCCCGTCATAGACATCTGATATTCTTCACTCATCATGTAAGCAAATTCATCATTGTGACGTTTTCCAGTACAGCCAAATATGATAACATCAACATATATCTGGCACACAAATAGTTCATTATCATAGGATTTAGTGAAAAGAGTTGGATCGAGTGAACCAGGTTTGAATCCTTTCTTCATGAGGAATTCCTTCAATGTATCGTACCACGCCCGAGGGGCTTGTTTGAGACCATAGAGCGCCTTTTTGAGTCTGAAGACTCTGTCTGGATTCTTTGGATCCTCAAAACTTGGGGGCTGAGCAACATATACTTCTTCTTCAAGCTTACCATTGAGGAATGCACTTTTCACATCCATTTGATATAAGATAATGTTATGATGATTAGCATAAGCAAGTAGTATTCGAATAGCTTCAAGTCTAGCAACAGGTGCAAAAGTTTCATCGAAATCAATTCCTTCAACCTGTTGTAGCCTTGGGCTAGAAGTTGTGCCTTATTCCTCACCACTTGACCATCCTCATCTTGCTTGTTTCAGAAAATCCGCTTGGTGCCGATGATATTGTGCTTGCTAGGATCTGGTCGTCTGATGAGCTCCCATACGTCATTCAGCTTGATTTGAAGAAGTTTGTCTTGCATGGCTTGGATCCACTCCAGTTCCATGAAAGCCTCAACAACTTTTGAAGGTTCTGTGATAGACACAAAGGAGAAATGCCCAAAAAAGTTAACTAAGTGTGAAGCTTTTGAGCGAGTGAGAGGACCTGGCGTGTTGATGTCATCGAGGATTTTGTCAAGTTCTACTTCATTTGCAATCCTCGGATGAGCTGGTTGAGGATTTTGTGTGGGCTGAGGAATTGGTTCTGGAGCAATTTCATCAGGAGCATCTTTTTGATTTTCATCAGTGCTGGGAATGATCTCTTCATCAATTTCCTCAGTGGGAACAATGTCTTCAGTAGCTTTGAGTTTATTGCTTCCTGAGGAGACAACTTATCTTGATCAGGAGGCAATTGCTCTCTTTGCGAGCCATTAGTTTCATCGAACCGCACATCTACAGTTTCAACAACCTTGTTGTGATAGGTGTTGAAGACTCTGTAGGTGTGCGAGTCCTTTCCATAACCGAGCATAAAACCCTCATGTGCCTTAGGTGCAGACTTTGAGCTATGGTGAGGATCTCTAATCCAGCATTTTGCACCGAAGACTTTGAAATAACTTACATTGGGTTTCTTGTGAGTGAGAAGTTCATATGAGGTTTTCTTGAGGAATTTGTGAAGATATACCCTGTTGATGATATGGCAGGCAGTGTTGATTGCTTCAGGCCAAAAGAGACGACGAGTCTGATATTCTTCAAGCATGGTTCTTGCCATCTCAACGAGAGTCTTGTTCTTCCTTTCGACGACACCATTCTGTTGAGTATAAGGAGCACACAATACGTGAGTAATACCAAGTTCATCAAGTTAATTATCAAGACCAGTGTTTTTGAACTCTGTTCCATTATCACTCCTGATGTGTTTGATCTTGACGCCAAAGTTCGTCGAGGCCCTTGAGGAAAATCGTTTGAAGACTTCCTGCACTTCAGTTTTATACAAAATGATATGCACCCATGTGTATCTGGAATAATCATCAACTATGACAAAGCCATATAAAGATGTTGCATTTGTTAGTGTGGCATAATGAGTAGGTCCAAATAGATCCATGTGAAGCAATTCAAATGGACGAGTAGTGGTCATGATGGTCTTTGAGGGATGCTTGGACCTGGTCATTTTCCCAAACTCACAAGCACCGCAGAGGTGGTCTTTAAGGAATTTGACTGATTCGATGCCGATGACATGCTTCTTCTTCGCGAGCGTGTGCAAATTCCTCATGCGTGCATGACCAAGTCTTCGATACCACAGCCACCCTTCAGAGGTTTTTGCAAGTAAGCAAGTGGCTGGTTGAGGACCTGTAGAGAAATCAACAATGTACAAATCCCCTCTTCTAACACCTTCGGAGACTTTGGATCTGTCAGATTCCATGATGACAACACATCTATATCTTCCAAACATAACAATCATATCAAGATCATAAAGCATTGAGACTGACATGAGGTTAAATCCAAGGGATTCAACAAGCATCACTTTGTCCATGTGCCTATCCTTGGAAATAGCTACTTTGCCAAGTCCCCATACCTTGCTTTTACCTTTGTCAGCATAAGTGATTTGCTTCAAAGGTGATGGAGTTAGTGGCATATTCATCAGCAAGCTTTTGTGACCAGTCATGTGATGTGTGCAGCCAGTATCAAGAACCCACTCAGTACTCTTGGGTTTGTCATACTGCAGATGAATTAGTACAGCTTACCATCTCATATGCTTCAGACTTGAAGAATATGATATCAATTTCATCAGATAGGAATTTCATCATAAATAGTAATTATAAGGACGAGTGAAATATTTTTATTTCATCAATATTAGCTTGCGTCCCATCAAGCATTTTCCTCAGGTCTCCAGCAAATTCTTCACATGATGATTTTTCATCTGGAGACCTCACCTGCAGAAGTGATTAGTTCAATTTCTTCACCACCCACATCTGAAGGGGTGGTAAAGCATTCATCATCATGCGAGCACCATATGAGAAAGGAGGCATTGAAGCTAATGCACTTCTCTTAACAGTAGGGGGTTAAAGTACTCAAATGAATATGCAGAGAATTTCTTTGAGGACTTATGAACATAATGATTTGAAGAATAACGCTCATATTCATATTCCTTGTAATTTCCCTGCATGTTAGAAGCATTAGCACGAATACAAGCATAGTTTTGACCAGTTGAAGATTTTGATCCTCTTGAAGACTTTGGTCCTCCTGAGGAATTTGATCTGGGGTTCAAATTCTTCATAGGTGGTGTCATGAGGACATTCACCTGAAGATTTTCAAGGCAACTTTTGGGAACCCAGATTTTCCTCACAGGAGGCCCATTCCTGCAGTTCGTTCCAACATATCGAGCAAATACTTCACCAGATTGATTTTTGAATAGTTTATAGTTGGATTCAAATGACTCATCTGAGGAATAGGATAATTCACATGCAAAGCCTGTTATATTGGATGTATCAAAAGAAGGCCCTTTAGCAGCAACCCATGAGGTTTTGGGATACTGCTCGGCTTTCCAGTATGATCCATCAGCATTCAATTTCCTCTCAAAGGCAATTCCTTCTTTCCTCGGGTTCCTGTTCAAGATCTGCTTTTTGAGTGCATCACAAAGGGTTTGGTGTCCTTTGAGACTTTTGTATATGCCTGTCACATACAATTCCTTCAGCCCTGCATTTTCATCATTAACATTTGTGGTTTCCTCGAGTGAGGAATTTGACACTACAGGAGCAGTTGAAGAATTTGTAGCAATAGAAGCATTTGATGATTCTGGTGAAGAATTAGCAGTTTCACGTTCGATGCATTTAAGACATGGAGGAATGAATTCAGCCTGAGCAGCACTCATCTGTTGGGTGAGTAATGAATTATTTTCCATACGAAGATCATCATGAGACATCCTCAGCTTCTCAAGATCAAGTTTCCTTTGAAGAAATTCATAGGAAAGTTTCTCATGATCAGCGAGGAGTGTATCATGACGATCTTGAAGATTATCAAATCTGGATTGAAGACTTTTCATATCTTCAGTGAGGATTTGGGTAAGATTCATTTCATCATTCAACAGATCATCGCTTCTGTCTAGCAGTTTCTGAAGCTTTTCTAGAGCAGTTTGTTGTTTAGTAGCAATGATAGCAAGTTTACTATAACTAGTTTTTTTATAATCATCGGGTTCACAGTCACTTGAATCAGAAGAGGAAGCATCATTCGGTACCTTTGAACCTTTTGCAATGAAGCAATAGGTTGGAGCGAAGTCATCAGCATAGTCATCAGTGTGGATGGTGTTATCATTTTCTTCAAGGTTGAAGATTGACTTGCTGACGAATGTGGTTGCAAGTGCAATGCTAGCCTGTCCAGATTCCGAGTCTTCATCAGAACCCTCATCTTCATCACATTCCTTGGATTCGGCCTCAGAATCCATTTCCTTGCCAATAAGTGCCCGAGCCTTTCTGAAACTAGTCTTCTTGTGCGATGAGGACTTTGAGGATGAGGATTTTGAAGATTTCTTCTTTTTCTTCGAGTCATCAGAACTTTCATCCTTGTATTTCTTCTTCTTTGATTCCTTTCCCCAATGAGGACAATCAGCAATGTAGTGACCTGATTTCTTGCATTTGTGGCAGGTTCTTTTCTTGTAGTCCTTAGATGAAGATTATGATTTCCTCATATCTCTTTTTGAAGATTTACCAAACTGGCCACGTCTTGTAAACTTCTGGAATTTCCTCACGAGCATTGCAAGCTCCTGTCCAAATTCTTCAGGATCAACAATGCTACCATCCGAGTCTTCTTCTTCAGATGAGGAAATTGCTTTGGCCTTCAGTGCACGTGGTCTAGAATAGCTTGGTCCATACAGATCTCTCTTTTCTTCTTGTTGGAATTCATGAGTATTGAGTCTTTCAAGTATATCAGCCGGATCAAGCATCTTGTAGTCTGGTCTTTCTTGAATCATCAGAACTAAATTATAAAATGAAGAATCCAAAGATCTTAGCAGTTTCTTCACAACTTCGTGATCAGTAATGTCTCGAGCTCCGACTGCTTGCATTCATTTGATATGCCAGTGAGGCGATCAAAGGTATCTTGGCAGCTTTCATTGTCAATCCTCTTGAAGCGATTGAAGAGATTGCGAAGAACATCAACACGAGAATCATGCTGGGTTGATACTCCTTCATTAACTTTGGACAGCCTTTCCCAGATAAGTTTTGCGGAGCCCAAAGCACTCACTCTGCCATACTGGCCCTTGCTCAGATGGCCACACATGATATTCTTCGCTTGAGAATCAAGTTGCTTGAATTTCTTCACATCAGCGGTAGAGACGGTAGCACTGACGATAGGGACACCATGTTCCACAATATACGAGAGATCATTGTCAATAGCCTGTAGATGCATCTACATCTTGGTCTTCCAGAAGGGAAAGTACTTTCCTTCGAAAGTAGGACATCCTGGAGTAACCTTGATCATGCCTGCAGTCGACATAACTAAAACTCCAGGTGGTTAAACCAAAATCACACAGAACAAGGGAGTACCTTGCTCTGATACCAATTGAAAGTGCGTTATATCGACTAGAGGGGGGTAAATAGGAGATTTTTAGAATTTCATCACTCAGGAAATTCCTTTTGAGGAAATTCCTCACTGATGACTAACTTGCAGCGGAAACAGCAAAGGATCGGGAGTGCAAAGTATCACTACAAAAAAATTTCAAGGTGAAGAATATGAAAATCAGTTTGCACAGTATGCAGGCAGAGAGACAGCGAGTGAAGAATAACCCGTGTGAAGAATTTGGTGTTGACGAATTTTAGTGAAAGTCTTCAGCAAATTCTTCAAACAGTGACAATGAAAATCTTCAACATACAATGTGAGGAATTGAAAGAGTTGAAGAAATAGAACCCGTTTCACAGTGAAGACACTGATGGATGACCCAGTTCCAACTGTTGTGACAGTTGTACATCTGGTTTGGAGCGGCTTGGTATTGAAACCAAAAGACACACAGTCCCTACAGTATTCTCCTTGAGCTAAGAACATACAATCCTCGCCCAACACTCGTGGTAAGTCTTCGGGGCAGACTTTCAAACCCTCACAAACTTGGTCACTTGGCGATCCACAATTGACTGCTGGATTGCTCTAGACCATGACGCCTAACCGTCTGGAGGATGCACAGTCCTCAAAGGTAAAAGGCTTCAGTTCCACAGAGGAACAACTTCCTAAGTGATGCTCAATCACTTGGTTTTGGTTTGTGGTTTGGTGTTTGGGGTATTTACTCACTAATGAATTACTCTCGAAGACTCTGAGGAATTTGGGTTGCTCTTATTACAAGTGTCAGTTTCCAACGGAGCAGCCAACCAACTAATGGTTGTGGGGGCGGCTATTTATAGCCTGGGAGCATCCCGACATGATTTGACATTAATGCCCTTAAATAATATGATCGTTGGTGTGGATAAGATCACTGATGTGGCGCGACTTGCGGTAATGGTCGGGACCCTCAACTGTGGGAGTCCTCATGTCTCTCATATTCCTCACTTGAGGCTTTTGGTAGGATTAGGCTTGGGTTGAGCACCATGAGGAAATTCATTCCGACGTGTTACTTTGACCCCCTTTAACAGTATGGTGTTCATATGACTCAAAAGTGAAGAAAATAAAACAGACATAATAAATCTTCATGCTTCAAAATCTTCAGATTGATTTTCTTCAGGACACACTGAATTCCTCATCTTCAATTTCTTCATGAGGAATATTAATTTCATCGCAATTTCTTCGCGATTCAATTCTTCAGCTTCAGACCAATTTCTTTAGCCGAAGATATACATTTTTAGGGGTCGATATTCATCGAATATTTCAAACTCCTCAGCGACTTATAGATCATGTGTACACTCATGAACACATTAGATACTTAACCTATAAGTCTTCAAACCACCAAAATCACTAAGGGACACTAGATGCACTTACATTCCTCTATAGTACTTCTGTGGTGTTGCTCTGAATAAATCAGAAAGTTTAGTACTTGTGTGGACTGAACTTCCTCTTAACATATGCTACAGAATAAGAAAGGCTTGGCTGTGAGCTTGTAGTAAAGAAATAAAATTGAATCGAGGTATTTTTAGGATTAGGGAATAGACCTAATATGCACAATATAAAAAAAGCACTGACCTATAAAGCTGCGCTGTTCATATTGCTAGGTACCTCTAAGAATTCTGGTAGAGCCAAGTGGAATCATCAAATGAAGGCATGTCTCATTGAACTCCTAAGAGATCACGATGTTCCCAAATACCGTACACAAAATGCATGGAGTAAAGAGGCCTCGACAAGTATTGTTGGTAAATTCAATCAAAGATTTGATTTATCCTTCACGGTAATTCAAGTGAAGCAAAAGGAGCGGGATCTAAAGAGAGATTTCAAAGCTATAGAAGACTTAATATCTGAAAGTGGTTTTGCCTGGGATCATGACAGAAAGATGGTGGTGGCTCCAGATAATGTTTGGGCAGCACTAGAGGCACGCAAAAACAAGGACGCCCTCACGTGGCGAGGAAGGTTATTTCCATACTATGAAGATCTTTTCGCTCTATATGATGGTGAGCATTAAATCATTGACTTAATTGGCCCAGATTATTTTTGGCTGATTCTTATAACTGTTTTTTTTCTTTTACATAATTCATATAGGACGCTATGCTCAGGGAAGGAGTTTTCATGGCATGGATTATTATGCGAACAAAGCAACACAACCCTCACAGTTTCCAGCATCACATTCACCACAATTGCAAGGGCTAGATGCGCATTTGCACACACCTACACCAACCATACATGCTCCTGGTGATTCATCCACGCAATTTCACATTGAAGAGGATAGTGAAAACACAAATTGGTTTCCTAGCAATAATACATTCAGTCAAGTGGAGGCAAACTCAACCCAAGGAAATGACTTGACATTACTTACTCCACAAGTTGAAGCAATACCAATTTCTTCACAACACGTTGGACAAACCTTGCATGAAAATCCACAAGTTGCACATCGCAATCCTCGACCATCTAGCTCACCTCCTGAGGCTAATAGCACGAGGAGGGCAAAAAAGCAAAAGACGACCAGTATTGATGATTTCCATGAGAGATACCTAAAACTCATAAGGGAAGAAACAAATAAGTATGCAACCATTGAGGAGAGGAAATTAAAGGACCCTTTCAGCATCAAGAAATGCATCAAAGCACTTGAAAGGTTGGAGGGTCTATCGATGGCAGATATGCTAAAAGCAGCAAACATCGTCACCGCCAACAAGGAGAACAGAGAAGTATTTCTATCATTTTCAAGCAACAAATTACAGTTAGGTTGGTTGATTGGAAAAGTTCGGAATACCTAGTATTTCGTACTAGGGAAGATCTAGCTTAAAATTGAGATATATTTTGTACATGTGCATCTCTGGACACATGGTTATGATCCTTTTGTCATAGTTAACTTGTAGTAGGTTGTGCATGTGCATTACTAGGCACATGTTTATGGAAGTGGCAAACTCATTCAACTTTTTATGTAATATTAAATGGATCTTAAATCAATGCTTGTTTGCAGTGTTTGGCTAAAATAATCATATTATTAAGTGAGTGGAGTACAATACAACCAAATAATTACATAACTTAAGAGAAAAATACACAATACATATGCTTATCTTCTAGCAATGTAATCTGCCCACATTTGCATTGCCATGGCATCTCGCATCTCATTTCCAGCTTGTCTCAAGTTGTTAAATAAAATCACATCTTTTTTGTATTTGGCATCACCACCTGGTACATCTTTCATAGTGCTTTCATTAGTATCCGTTGTAGCTCTGTCAGGCAGTGTCATATCTCCATTATGGAGCCTTATGAAATTGTGCAATACACAACAAGCTACTACAATATCAACTTGTGTGTCAATATCAAACATTGTAGCTGCCTTTAGTATGGGATACCTTGCTTTCAATATGCCAATAATTCTTTCGACATGATCTCGTAGTTGAGCATGTCGAAGGTTAAATAACTCCTTGTAGCATTGTGGCCTTTGATGAACTCTTCCTTGCTTTCGTAAATGATATCTAGTTCCTTGGTATGGAGCAATGAATTGGGGTGTATTTGCATAACCCGCATCTACAAGATAAAAATTTCCAGGTGGTACATTGAATCCATGGTCTAGTGCATCTTGCAAAACCCTTGCATCTGATGATGCAGATCCTTCCCATCCAGCATGTACATGCACAAACTTCATGTCAAAGTCACATGCAACCATTACATTTTGTGAAAGACCTTGTTTTTTATTTCTGTATGGATCTTGTTGCCCAGGAGGAATAGTCATGGGAAAGTGAGTACCATCAATAGCTCCAATATAGTTCTGTTGATTTAATTCTACAGTTAGATATATAAATGTAAGCTAGATTTACACAGTACCAATTCAGCATGATAGGACTTGAAAACAATTACCTGAAGTATAAAAACTTTGGTTGCCTTAATATGGGATGCTGGTATATAGAAGGTTGTATGAAGTTGCATGTGAGTCGAGTAATCGCGTTGAGCACGGCATGGAAATAAGTACTAACTGAATCCGCACCGTACTGGAATCTGTCTTGCAATGTTCTGTTGGTTGCATTCTTTGATATTGCATATAAAGATATGGCTACTTGCTCTTGCAAAGAGATATACCTTGCATCCTGGAGAAGGTGCTTTTCATACAGTTGTTGCACTAAAACTTGAAAGATTGATCTCTCCATATGAAACCGCCATTCACATAGAACCTCGTGGCCGGTAAGAGCTTCATACACATAAGTAACTCCATTCAGGATGGATGTATGTATTGCTCTCCTCTCAGATGATTGGGATGAGCTACCTTGTAATGTAGGGAATATGAAATGTACAAAATCATCTTCGTTTCTCGACCGCCGGCTGTAGTTTTGATTCATTGAGCTTCAGGAATGAATGAATTCTGGGGTTAGAGGAATGTATGGATTGCTGCTACAAGACTGGACTATGGGTTCCTAGAGAAGTTCTTACAAGAGAGGAGAAGAGATGACAATGACAAGCAAGTGGCTGGTAGTGCATTGTGTGCGTTTATATAGCAAGAGAAAGAAGAAGCAACGACTAGACAAATCAACGGCAAGAATACAATGCCCAGGCACATGACGGCTAGTTATGTTTCCTAGAGAAGTGTGCAGATTCCAATTTCTTTTTTCTTTGTTCAGAACACTCCATCGAGTTTCCATTCCTCTTTTTGTAAGCCTGTAGGTTTCAGTTTGCACTCCATCCCATACCTATGCATGCTTCTTTTCCTCTGTTTTGTAAACCCACGTCTCGAACATGGCCTAAGTTTTGGGGTATAAGATTGAGCATTGCACCAGAATATGTAATCAAGTAGCGTATGCTTGTATCTGCTCCGGTGGCGAGCGACTTCGCTTCACACACTGTTTAATGCAAAGTATTGAGTTTTAAAAAAAACAGAATTTCGGCAAATTTGCTACATGAAATTGCACGACTACTTTAGCGGAAGATAAGTCAACACACTACAGCAGTTGATCCATAAATCTCCTTACAGACTATAAATATTCAACTCAATAAAAAAGACTATAAATATTTAGTCAGGCATCTCGGCGCGCTTCCGCCGGAAGCCAGGGAACGGCAGGAGGAGGAGCAGCATCAAGCGCAGCAAAGGAAGTCCAGGATGCTGGAGCAGCAGTCGTAGCAGCAAGAACAGCTGCAAAATCAAGTGCAAATTAAGCACGACCAATCAATCAATCAATCGGAGAGCGGACAGGGCCGAGCGGGGAAAGAATAACACGGGAGTCTCAGTCGACCAACCAATCAGATCTAGTTAGCACACGTACCATCCGTCGAGGCTCTTGTCGTGGAGGTCGTCGGTCGCAGACATGGACTGAGCAGGCGGGGGCTCCATCGCCGAGTCGGTCTATCCGCACCTGTGGACGGGTGATGATGATGATGTGGGGAAGAGAAGGCAAAGGGATATGGAGGGAGCTAAGCTGGAAGGAGACGCAAATAAATGATGCACATGGAATGGGCGGCTGTACCGGTGTAAAGTTCTTCTGCCGGGATTTAAGGCTTAAGGTATGGCATGTCCGTGTACGACCTGGCTTGTCGTCCGATTATTTGTGCGCCACAAGCCACTGATTGCGCACAGGCATTATCTATTTTCATTCTCCGTATGTTTCTTCTTAAGAAGTGGGTCACGCTGCCAGCTTGGCCTCCACTGTCCAGTGAGTGAAGCAATTAGCGGAGTTCAAGTAGAATTCGTCACGGAGTAGCTGCAGACCTTGTTGTACGGTGGTGGTTGGTGGCAAAATTGACATCCGTGAACGGAATGTTTTCACAAAATAGACCGCGTATGAAAAAAAAATCATTCAACTCAACTTTTTTATGGGGTTTGACAGTGAGGTGTCATACTGTATTATATGACGTATTTTTTAGACGCCACACAGTACAGTATGGCGCATATGGCTTAGGCGTCACATAACGTAGTGTGCCACATAAGCGAAAGACGCCACGAAAGAGGTCAGATAGATGAATTTTTTTCAAACATGGTTCAGTTTGTGAAATACTTTTGTTTTTTGGTCAAAATTTTCCATTTTGCCTCGTTTGGTTGTGTCGATTGCATGAGGTGCAGCCAAGGGCGAGCATGTGGCAATAAGTCTGTTGTGTATAATTTCGTAAATATACACCTCATCCTAACATTTTCCTAAACATTACAGAAATGGAAGAATTTTCCATCTGCCTGATCTTTGTCCTTTGTTGACTTATGGCAAAGAAGTTCTTTGCCGCCAGCTGCCAAAAAACAAACGACAAAGAGCTGACTGATGGCAAAGATATTGTTTGCCATTAATGTGCTCTTTGTCGTCTGCTCGCGGACAACAAAGATGAAACACACAGGCGACAAAGAGCCCAGGCGGGCCCCTCTACACCGTGGACGACATGGTTGTCGTCATCTGCCTCTTTGCCATCTGTCACAACCTCTTTGCCATCTGCCTCCCCCTGTTTGTCGTCTACCAGCACACGACAAAGGGGATGGGCACATAACGGAGCTCCCCACCGGCTTGTGCCTCTCTCTCTCCCACACTCCTCACCTCTCTCTCCTCAATCTCCCCACCTCTCTCTCCTCAATCTCCCCACCTCGCCCGCCCGCATCATCACCCCCCGCCGCCCCCTCCCGACCCACGGCTTCCCCTCCCTCCGCCCTGATGTCAGCTATGCCAATGCACAAAAGTCCTTCCAATGGTGCCAGAAACAGGTGTGTCGACGGCACCAGGAATCCTTCAGCTGCGGCTACGCCTTAAGGGACTTCCTAGGCAAGTATGCAAAGGATTTTCCCCGTGGCCTTGGAGCCTTGCGTTGGTGTTCTCTTGAAGCGGAAAGGGTGATGTAGCACAGAGACGGTAAGTATTTTCCCTCAGTTTGAGAACCAAGGTATCAATCCAGTGGAGGAGTATCTCAAGATCCTGCACAAACACAAAAGCTTGCTCCCAACGCTATGAAGGGGTTGTCAATACCTTATAGATAGTTTGCCAAGTGAGAACTGAAAGCTATAAAGTCCCCTCCGGCAGGGCGCCGGGAAGGGTCTCCAGATGAGATCTCGCGGAAACGGAAGCTTGCGGCGGCGGAAAAGTATTTTCGAGGCTCCCCTGATTTTTTGTGGAATATTTGGGAATATATAGGCCAAGGATCTAGGTCAGGGGGCGGCCAGGGAGGCCACAAGCCCTGCCACCGCCGCCTCCCCCTGGTGGCGGAGTGGGGGCTTGTGGGCTCCCTGGAGCCCACCTGGCTTGGCCCAAAGGCCCCCTGATCTTCTTCCGTTCGGGAAAAAACTATTTTGGGTTTTTTCTTCCGTTTGGACTCCGTTCCAAAATAAGATCTGAAAAGAGTCAAAAACACGAAAAAAATAGGAATTCGCACTTGGCACTGAATTAATAAGTTAGTCCCAAAAAAGATATAAAAGGTACATAAAACAACCAAAGAAGACAAGATAATAGCGTGAAACCATAAAAAATTATAGATACGCTTGAGACGTATCAAGCATCCCCAAGCTTAACTCTTGCTCATCCTCGAGTAGGGAAGTGATAAAGAATGAATTTTTGATGCTTTCATGCTACCTATTATAGGTGTCCTTTGTAATTCCTCTTATGTGACGTGAATGTTCAGATCCATTAGATTCAAAACAATAGTTTGCTATTGACGTGGAAACAATAATAATTCAAGTAAACTAGCAAGGTAATCATGAACTTTCAAAATAACAAGGCCAAAAAGAAAGTTATCCCTACAAAAGCATATAGTCTGGCTATGCTCTATCATCATTGCACAATGAATTTAAATCATGCACAACCCCGGTACTGGCCAAGTAATTGTTTCACACATTTACTTTCTCAAACCTTTTCAACTCTCACGCAATACATGAGCGTGAGCCATGGTTATAGCACTAGAGATGGTGTGGAATGTGGTGGAGGTTGCGAGACAAAAAGGAGAAGATAGTCACATTAACTAGGCATATCAATGAGCTGTAGAGATGCTCATCAATAGATATCAATGTGAATGAGTAGGGATTGCCATACAAATGATGCACTAGAGCTACGAGTATGTGAAAGCTCTTAAAGAAAACTAGTGGGTGTGCATCCAACTTGCTTGCTCACGAAGACCTAAGGCAATTTTGAGGAGGCATGTCATTGGAATATACAAGCCAAGTTATATAATGAAAATTTCCCACTAGCTATATGGTGGTGACAAAACGAGAGACTCTCAATCATGAAGATCATGGTGCTTAATATGCACAAGTGTGGAAAAAGTGATAGCATTGTCCCTTCTCTCTTTTTCTCTCATTTTTTTTATTTTATTTTTTTGATGGGCTCTTTGGCCTCTTTTTTTGGTGGGCTTCTTTGGCCTCTTTTATTTCCTCACATGGGACAATGCTCCATTAATGATGATCATCACACTTTCAACTCAAAACTTAGAGCAACTATGACTCTATATGGAATGCCTTCGGTAGTGTACCGTGGCAATGATCTAGCATGGCAAAGACATCAATGGAAACATCATGCTAGCTATCTTACAATCATGCAATGGCAATGTAGACGTGGTGGCACATGTCATGGTGGTAGTTGCATGGCAATATATCTCGGAATGACTTTGAAAAAGCCATAATAGGTAGGTATGGTGGCTGTTTTGAGGGAGGCTAATGGTGGATTTTGTGCACCGGCGAAAGTTGCACGGCACTAAGAAGATAGTCATGGTGGAAGGTGAAAGTGCATCTAAACCATGGACTCAACATTAGTCATGAAGAACTCATATACTTGTTGCAAAAGTTTTATTAGTAATCGAAACAAAGCATTCAACGCATACTTCTAAGGGAAGGGTTGGTAGGTATAAACCATCGCGCGATCCCAACCGCCACGCAAAGGATGACAATCAATATACTAATCATGCTCAGATTTCATCAGATAGCGGTTCACCATACGTGCATGCTACGGGAATCACTACCTTCAACACAAGTATTTCTAGATCCACAACACCTTACTAGCATGACTTCAATATTACCATAACCACAACTCAAAACTTCAATATTACCATAACCATAACTCAAAACTAATTGGGTTGCCTCCCAACAAGCGCTTTTGTTTAACACCCTTAGCTAGGCGAAAGGTGATGAAATCACGTATAGTCATCTTTGGTGCTCAAACCATAGGTAGCCCTCATCATAGATTCATAAGGCAATCTTATTTTCTTTCTAGGAAAGTGATCCATGCCCTTCTTTAAAGGAAATTGAAATCTAATATTCCCTTCCTTCATATCAATGATAGCACCAATAGTCCTTAGCAAAGGTCTACCAAGAATAATGGGACATGAAGGGTTGCAATCTGTGTCAAGTACAATGAAATCCATGGGTACATAGTTCTTATTTTCAATAATAAGAACATCATCGATCCTCCCCATGGGTTTCTTGACAGTAGAATCCGCAAGATGCAAATTAAGAGAACACTCTTCAATCTCTTGAAAACCAAAAATATCACATAAAGACTTTGGAATCACGGAAACACTAGCACCCAAATCACACAAAGCATTGCACTCATAGTTTTTGATCTTGATTTTGATAGTAGGTTCCCACTCATCATGAAGTTTTCTAGGTATAGAGACTTCTAGTTCGAGCTTCTCTTGAAGAGATTTCATCATAGCATCTACGATATGCACGGTAAAGGCTTTGCTTTGGCTATAAGCATGTGGAGAGTTTGCAATGGATTGCATCAAAGAAATGCATTCAAACAAGGAGCAATTATCATAATTGAATTCCTTGAAATCCAATGTAGGAGTTTCATTACTACCCAAAATTTTGACTTCTTCTACTCCACTCTCCACATCTTTATCATCAAGATAGGTGGACTCCGAATCATTGGGGCGTTTTTCAACCAAAGTGGATTCATATCCAGCCCCTCCATAAGTAGGTTTGACACGCGAAAACAAAGATTCAAGAGGAGACACACCAAGCACTTTAAGATCTTCGTGATTTGCATCACTAGAACGCACCCTTTTAAACCATTCATGTCTAGCGCGAATTTGGGCGGTTATTTCTTTGCTCTCATTCATGGGGATACCCATAGCTTTCAAAGTTTCATCCAAGTTGACCTTGGGAGGAGCGCACCTAACTTTCAAAGCATCAATATCACAAGACATCCTATCAACGCTCTTAGCCAAATCATCTATTTTGAGTAGTTTTTCCTCTATAGACGCATTGAAAATCTTTTGAGAGTTGATGAGCTCTTTGATATTACTCTCTAAATCAGAGGGTAATTTGTTGTGATTTCCATAAGTGTTGTTGTAGGAATTGCCATAATTGTTAGAGGAGTTACTAGGAAAAAACCTAGGAACATAGTTTCCTCTAAAAGCATTGTTGTTGCCAAAATTGTTCTACCAACAAAATTCACGTCCAAACTAGTGTTGCTACTCTTAATCAAAGAAGATAGTGGCATGTCATTAGGATATACGGTAGCGTTTCTACTAGCAACCAAATTCATCAACTCGTCTATCTTAGCACTAAGCGAGTTAATCTCTTCT
The DNA here is from genome assembly GCF_904849725.1 of Hordeum vulgare subsp. vulgare. NCBI lineage: Eukaryota > Viridiplantae > Streptophyta > Magnoliopsida > Poales > Poaceae > Hordeum > Hordeum vulgare. Next base: position 384,700,663 of record NC_058523.1, on the reverse strand, counting down.
ATAGCGTGCACCTTTTTGCTAGCAGGCGACCTTTCAGTGTGTCATTGAGAGTAGTTGGTCATGATATTGTCTAGGAGTTTTGTAGCGTCTCCTAACGTGATTTCCATGAACGTTCCACCTGAGGCAGAGTCCAAGATATTGCGAGAAGCTAAATTCAACCCAGCGAAAAAGATTTGTATAATCATCCATAAACTCAAGCCATGAGCGGGACAATTTCTAATCATAAGCTTCATCCTCTCCCAAGATTGTGCAACGTGTTCATGATCAAGTTGCTTGAAATTCATGATATCGTTACGTAAGGAGATGATCTTAGCCGACGGAAAATAGTTGGATATGTAAGCATCTTTGCACTTATCCCAAGAATTGATACTATTTTTAGGCAAAGAAGAAAACCAAGTTTTTGCGCGATCTCGCAACGAGAAAGGAAAAAGTTTCAACTTAATCACGTCATTATCCACATCTCTTTTCTTTTGCATATCACAAAGCTCAATGAAGGTATTGAGATGTGATGCGGCATCTTCACTGGGAAGGCCAGAGAATTGCTCGTTCATAACAAGATTCAGCAAAGCTGCGTTGATTTCATACGATTCCGCACTAGTGGTGGGAGCAATCGGAGTACTGATAAAATCATTATTATTAGTGCTCGAGAAGTCACAAAGTTTGGTGTTTACAGCAATGAATACTTCAACAAACAAACAAGCACACAAGCAAGCAAGAGAACCAGCAAAGGAAAACGGCAAAGGCAAAAGAAAACGGCGAAGGAGAAAGGCAAATGAAAACGGCAAATGTGAAGTGGGGGAGAGGAAAACGAGAGGCAACTGGCAACAAAAGTAAATGCAAGAGAAGAGTTTGTGAGACCTACCTGGATAGATCTTGATTTCTCCTCCCCGGCAACGGCGCCACAAATGCTTGTGATGTAGCTATGCTAATGCACAAAAGTCCTTCCAATGGCGCCAGAAACAGGTGTGTCGACGGCACCAGGAATCCTTCAGCCGCGGCTACGCCTTAAGGGACTTCTGAGGCAAGTATGCAAAGGATTTCCCCCGTAGCCTTGGAGCCTTGCGTTGGTGTTCCCTTGAAGCGGAAAGGGTGATGTAGCACAGCGACGGTAAGTATTTCCCTCAGTTTGAGAACCAAGGTATCGATCCAGTGGAGGAGTATCTCAAAATCCTGCACAAACACAAAAGCTTGCTCCCAACGCTATGAAGGGGTTGTCAATCCCTTATAGATTGTTTGCCAAGTGAGAACTGAAAGCAACAAAGTAACAAAGCAAAGTAAAAGCGGAGGTGTAAACGATGGATATGAATAGACCCGGGGGCTGTAGTGTTTACTAGTGGCTTCTCTCATGAAAGCAAGTAGACGGTGGGTGAACAAATTACTGTCGAGCAATTGATAGAACTGCGCAAAGTCGTGACGATATCTATGCAATGATCATACCTATAGGCATCACGTCCAAAACAAGTAGACCGATACTTTCTGCATCTACTACTATTACTCCACATGTCGACCTCTATCCAGCATGCATCTAGTGTATTAAGTCCATAAGAACAGAGTAACGCCTTAAGAAAGATGACATGATGTAGAGGGATAATCTCAAACCAATGATAAAAACCCCATCTTTTTACCCTTGATGGCAACTACTTGATGTGTGCCTTGCTGCCCCTACTGTCACTCGGAAAGGTCACCACATAGTAGAACCCAAAACCAAGCACTTCTCCCATTGCAAGAATCATAGATCTAGTTGGCCAAACAAAACCCAAGACTCGGAGAGACTTACAAGTATATCAAATCATGCATATAAGAAATTAGCAAAGACTAAAATATATATCATAGATAATCTGATCACAAACCCAAAATTCATCGGATCTCGACAAACACACCGCCAAAGAAGATTACATTGGATAGATCTCCATGAAGATCATGGAGAACTTTGTATTGAAGATCCAAGAGAGAGAAGAAGCCATCTAGCTACTAACTACGGACCCGTAGGTCTGAAGTGAACTACTCACGAGTCATTGAAGGGGTGATGATGATGATGAAGAAGCCCTCCAACTCCAAAGTCCCCTCCAGCAGGGCGCCGGGAAGGGTCTCCAGATGAGATCTCGCAGAAACGGAAGCTTGCGGCGGCGGAAAAGTATTTTCGAGGCTCCCCTGATTTTTTGCGGAATATTTGGGAATATATAGTCCAAGGATCTAGGTCAGGGGGCGGCCAGGGAGGCCACAAGCCCTGCCACCGCCGCCTCCCCCTGGTGGCGGAGTGGGGGCTTGTGGGCTCCCTGGAGCCCACCTGGCTTGGCCCAAAGGCCCCGTGATCTTCTTCCGTTCGGGAAAAAATCATTTCGGGGTTTTCTTCCATTTGGACTCCGTTCCAAAATCAGATCTAAAAAGAGTCAAAAACACGGAAAAACAGGAACTGGCACTTGGCACTGAATTAATAAGTTAGTCCCAAAAAAGATATAAAAGGTACATAAAACAACCAAAGAAGACAAGATAACAACGTGAAACCATAAAAATTATAGATAATTTTGAGACGTATCACGCCCCCACCACCCCGGCCTCCCTCCCGCATCCTCGCCTTGCCACCTTTCTGCAACCTCTGGCCTCCTCGCCCCACCATCGTCATCCCCCTCGTCGCGTCGACCCCCACGCTCCGTCAACTCCAGGGACCATGCTCCCCATCGAGCCTGGTAAGTGAGGTTCCGCCCACCGTTCCCCGTGCCGCCCGACCCGCCCCTGCTTGCTCCCACGCATTGCCGGCCTCCGATTCCCCAATCTCATCCTCATCTGATCTGCGCATCTTCGATCTCGATCTTCCTCCATCCACAACGACATCATGATCTTCCTCCGTTCTTGGATTTTTAGATTTTTTTCATTGATTCAGATTCACCTGATTGAGTATTGTTTGTGTACCACCTAATTTGTTTTGCATGTACCTATAATTGGTGTTGATTGTCGCCTCACATTTCTGCCAGAGCTTTGGTTAGTAGCAGATATCTTGGGAGTTCCAGTAGCTCTTTGCCCCCAACCCCATTACTTTTATTTAGGTTTTGATGCTATGGACGTATTGTTTGGTGTCGCTTGGATTCCAACCTTTTGTACTGGGCACAAGAAATAGAAGATGGCACATGGACACATTACAAATCTGGATAGAAATATATTGGTGGTCCGTTGTCACATATATGCTACATGTCTAATCAGAAATTGAGGTCATACAAGTTTTTTGGTCCCTGCATTTGTGATACTTTTTCCTTTAGGAAGTAATTGAATATTTGCTAAGAGTTCATCACTGAAAGATCTGAAGTTGAGATCTCAATTGAAAGCAGCCGTCTAAATACTAACAGTAAAATAATTCGGCATCATGAGATTCTTCTATTATTGGTTTGCCATCAGTTTTAAGGCCATGCCATCTTAGTATTCTCATGATCAAAGATCGCCTCAGTACACAACCTACCGGTGTACGGAAGCTCCATCGTTGTATTTTGTAGTCTAGCGTAGCCCATTAATGGAAATTGTTTTGATGTGATTTTAACGGTATTAGTTAGACTAGTGGACTGACTTAGATAATGATCCCAACATGTACTAACTCGCAGTACTTTTAGCTAGCTAGCTTACTATTAAACTTTCCTGTACTATCACTACTAGGAGAAAGCCTAGTAGTAGCGCTTGATTCACCCATACTAGTAGCGTTGGTGGCAGCCCTACTGTTAAGGCGCTACAACTAAGTTGTAGCAGCATCGCTTTTCCAACCAGCACAACTGCTAAGTATAGTTAGTAGTAGCGATGTATGGAATAGTGCTACTACTAACTATCTGTAGTGCCGCATTGCAAGAAGCACTGCTGCTAGATGCCCACCAGCGCTACTGCTAAGATTTCCTGCTTTCACATATTTATTCCTCCTATACGTATTTGTGTTCTATTTGTGGTTTCATCATATCATAGTAAACATACATTATTCTCATCATATCATACACATAAAATAGTCTCGTCATCCATCATCATCATCATCATCATTATCGAACACAAATATCATCACATCTCGAAAATAGTGATATACAAGTTATGGCACACCCACAAGTTTCATCATCCCTATCTAAACCACGATGTATAAGAGAAGAGCGATCAGCATGAGCAAGAGCGTGACTATGTAGTACTTCTTGAGGCATCGGTTTTGCTCCCTCTCTTGTTGTAGCATCCACCTCAAATAACTCTTTTTCGCTTCGTCTCTACTGTCGAACCCTCTATGGCTAGCTCCCGGGTACCTGTCCACCTGGGCCTGAGCGTCTAGCCACTGGTCGTACACTCCTGGAACCCTCCCAATAAATACGACGTAGCAGTCCTTCCCCATCTCCAATCTATGTACCTGCATCGTAAGTTGATGAATTGAACGATAATATGCAACATAATGTACTTGAGAAACACAAAGAGGCATAGTTAGCAAAATACAAGCAACCTATAGTAAACATAAATAACGAAGTTCCTCATACACAAACTAATTAACTAGAGCGATGTACGCTAGTTCATAGAAAGCCGGTTGTACTAATTATAAACACACATTGTCATCATCAATCACTTCTCCATGTCGGTGCCCCAATCTTCATAGTCAGGGATGAATGACCCAAGCTTAGTGAAAGTATTCAGGTCCAAACGCTGAGCGCGTAGCAGTTCTCGGACATTCTCCCGCCTCATTGGCCCATGGAAGAAAGTCCATGTTTGTTCGACGACCTCCTTCGTGATCACTTGGGCAAGTTCACGTTGTATGTGATAAAACTCAACTCGGATTCAATGATCCGGTGTCCTTCCTAGGCTTGTGGCCCAGTTGACAATCTCGGCATCGCCGGAAGTAGCTGACATGCGAAGGTGTTGTTTATCCCTTCTGTACTCGATCATGTGATGCATGAGGTAGAATCCATCGGCCCTACTACCGTCCGGTTGCTGGATGCAGGAGAAGTCGATCTTATGGCTGAAAGCCGGCGCTTTATTCCTATACTTTTTCACCTGGATACGTCCACCAGTAAGGTTGAAGGTTAAAATGGCACTATCGAGAACACTCTTTATGTGTGTGTAATCCTTTTTCTTGATGTTCTTCGTTGAGTCTAAGTACAAAGCATGGGAGTATTGCGGGTACAAACATATGAGGACCCCCCCCCCCCCCGCCGCTGCGCAAAATAATTACACCTCAAATTAGCATCCATGGTTGCAAAGGAATGATCAAAACTTACGAAAGGATATCCGCGGATGACTTACGTGGGATGATGATATGTCCCAAACGTATCTATAATTTCTGCTTGTTCCATGATCTTTTGGGTGACATTGTTATATGTTTTGCTACACTTTTATACTTTTTACACATATTTGGACTAACCTACTAACTTAGTGCACCCAATGCCAGTTCTTGTGTGATGATGTCTCTTTTGCAGGGGATTTTACCCAATTTTCCGGAGCCCAAAAACTCCCGAGAAAAATATATAAAAATTAGCGCACCATAAGCTTCACGAAGCACGAAAGGGGGCCAGAGGGGTGCCAGGGGCCGCCCAGGCGACCTGTGGGCGCGGCCCACCCCTAGGCCACACCAAGAGGCCGCGTGGCTGGGGCCCACGCCCTCTAGTGCCCTCCTTTCGCCTATATTTACCCCTCGTTAAGGAAAACCCTATAGGGGATCCAGAATCAAAAATTTCTCCATCGTTCCGCCGCCGCAATGCTTCCGAGATTGGGAGCATTAGGGGACCTCTTCCCAACACCCTGCCGGAGGGAGGATTAACCTCCGGGAGCTTCTCGACCGCCATGGACACTTCCCAGACATGCTGTGAGTAGTCCTCCTTGGACCATGAGTCGATGACCAGTAGCTATGTGATGTCTTCTCTCCAATCTTGTGCTTCCATGATTAGTCCTTGTGAGCTGCCCTACATGATGAAGGCACCTATGTAATTTTCATGTTATTGCTATGCTCGATTTTTTGGGATCCGATGGATTATGAGGTTATGTTCAGATTGTTATGAGTTATACATTTGATTATCCTTTTATATTACGTTCTTTAGTGATTCATGCATGTTCTCCGTTGCTTTGTATTGATTTGGCCGAGTAGTAGATTGCAACTCCAAGAGGGAGCATTATGCATGATTGTGGGTTCATGCCCCCTGATGTCTAGCTTGAGTGACAGAAACATAAGACTAGGGGATGTGCTGTTAACACCAGGGATAAAACAACGGTGCTTGTGACCATGGTTGCAAGGATTGTTTACCTTACGCATAGTTCGTTAATGCAGTTGTCCGTTGCTTTGAGTTTACACTTTGGGTGGGGCTCGCAACTTAATACCAACGAGATGTTCTGGATAGATATCTCAAGGTGGATGATTAGTAAACAGATGCTGATGAATAAACGGTCTACTTGTCTTGGCGTATTGCCCATCACTATTGAGCCTCTAACTTTCAAGTAGCATAATTAGCATTGTGGTGCGTTTATAATTTTGTCAATTGCCCAGCTGTAATTTGTTTACCCAAGAATAGTTGTTTATCGTCTTTTGGGAGAGAGACATCACTAGTGAAAATCATGTGACTCCGGTCCATATCACCACCATTGCTTATACCTCCATCATTTATTGCTTTCATTTACTTTCCTGTTGCAATCACTATTATTATTCCCGCTTGTGTTTTGATCCTTTGGAAACTAGAAGGCCGGAGAGATTGACAACCTCTCTCTACTCATTGGGAGCAAAGTTATTTGTGTGTGTGCAGGTCCACGTCTTCTGCTAGCGCCAGGGTGGGAGACACCTACTTGTTGATCCTAGGAGTCCTCCTAGTTCGATAAACCTTACAGTCTTCGTGTAAGGGAAAACTTGTTGCTGACTACATCTCAACCTTCCACTTGGGGTAACCAACGTGGAGCGAGAAGTATATACATCATCTCGTCATCAAGCAAGTTTTCTGGCGCCGTTGCCAGGGACTCCAGTCTTCAAGATAGGGAAGTTGCACGCTATCTTTTACTTTTGCTTTTTAGTCTTGTTAGTTTGCTTTCTAGTTTTTACTTTAGAGTCTTATACCAAAAACCACAAAAAAATAGTTGTTTTGTTCTTGGTTGTTGTTGCTGCTATGGGTTTCATTGAGAACACCAAGTTGTGTGACTTCACTAGTCACAACAACAATGATTATACCTTCTCTTCTATTGCTCCAATTGCCACTCAGGGTATTTATAAAAGTAATAGACCTTGTGACTATGTTAGTCATTATGGAGAATTACGCCCTTGGTATGGTCTCCCCGGGAAGAAAGAGGATCTTTGGTTTGAAGTTGCTCCTAAACGTCCCCAAACTTGGGAAGACATCCAAACTCTTATAATAGAGAGCAAATCAGATATAGAGGATCACACTACAATTATAGTTAATAGCGATGATATTAATTTTGACAATTGTAGTCTCTCTGAAGTTATAACTTTTTTTGCAAAGAATGGCTAAAGACCCCCACACTAGTACACTCAATATTGTCTTCACCGAGCATATTACCAATGCTCTTATCAAAGCTAGGGAGGAGAAGCTCAAGCTAGAGACTTCTATCCCTAGGAAACTAGAAGATGGTTGGGATCCTATGGTCAAGATTAAATTGCATAATATCTCTTGCTTTGCCTTATGTGATGTTCGAGCTAGTGCCTCCGTTATGCCCAAAAGAATGTATGATATGCTTGATTTGAAACCTTTTGATCCATGTTCTTTTGGTGTTCGTCTTGTTGAATCTTCCATGAAGAAACCTTTAGGGAGAATTGATGATGTTCTTATTATTGTCAATGATAATTATGTGCCCGTTGATTTTCTTATTATGGACATTGAGTGTGATCCCTCATGTCCAATTATTTTGGGACGTCCTTTTCTCCGCACCGTTGGTGCTATCATTGACATGAAAGAGGGGACTATTAGATTCCAAATTCCCCTTAAAAATGGAATGGAACACTTCCCTCAAAATAAGATTAAGTTACCTTATGAGTCCGTCATTCGGGCAAGTTATTCTTATGGAGTTGTTAATACTTGATCTTTTTTGCATCATGCCTAGCTCAAAGGCATAAATGAAAGTGCTTGTTGGGAGGAAACCCAATTTGTTTTTTTTACTTTCAGTTTTAGTGGTCTTGATACTTGTTACTACTGTAGCAACATCATTGTATCTTAATTTTCAAGCTTTGTGCCAAGTTTTAGCCTCTGATTGCAAGAAAGTTCAAAAGTTGTGACATGTTGTCCAGAAACAGATTCTGTCTGCTTGACGGAAACATTTGCCAAAAATCACCCGATCATCTTTTTGATCTGAATTATTTTTACAGCATGCTATATATAATTGTCTTTATGGCATCATTTCTGAGTTTTTTTATTTGAGTTGCAGAAGTACCCCGAAAAAATTATTTACTACCCGTTGTTTTGTTTTTCACAGATTCTACCATTTTTGCGTTTTCATCATTTTGCAAATATTAAGCTTGCTTTTCCTTTGCAAAAACCTTTTGGAAATCATGAGAAACAGTAGATTTTCATGAAAATAATTATTTCCTGTAGGTAATGAATTATTTTATCATGGGTACTAACCACTCTAATCAGCTTATGATGAGTTTCGTATGAAGGGAGTTTTCAAGTATGTGATGGAAGATGATGAAAGAAGATCCAGGAGTGTCAAGCGCTCAAGCTTGGGGATGCCCCCATGCACCCCCAAGAAATATTCAAGGAGATTCAAGTGTCTAATCTTGGGGATGCCACCGTGCATCCCCTTCTCTATCAACAATCATCAGTTTGTCCATCTACATGCTATATTTTTATCACTTCATATGTTATGTGCTATGCTTGAAGCGTCCCGCTCTTTACTTTTTAATTTGTTTTAGTTTTGCTTGATGGTCATAACAAGTCGGAACCTAGCCTACCTTGTTTGGGAGAGAAACACGCTCCATTCCACTCTAGAACACAACATATGTTTTCATGCTTATCTTTTTGTGTGTTCTTTATCTTTTCATAGCTACTGTCATGCTCAGCTGTTAGTTTTCACGCCATATCTTTTTTAAGAGCTTTTATTTAGGTTGCTTTTGTAAGTCTCTTGAGTTATCATTCTTATCTTTTTTATAGAGTTGGCTTGTTGCACTGAGTTGTGTGTCTTGCATGAGTAGGTAACTGAGGTTGCTATTTAAGTATAGTAGTAACTTGCAATAGTTTTGACGTATTGATTTGAGTAATGTTTGGACTATTGGTGCCAAGAGCTTGAGCCTATTAGTGATAGGTGTCGTATTTTGGGAAATCCATGTGTTTTTTTTGAAACTAAAAATTAGTTGAGAACTCTAGCTACTAAATTGATCGCTAACCTCTGGAGGGGTTGAAATATATAGAGTACCCTCACGTTACCATGAGTCGAGGATGCGCAAGGATAACCAAGCCCCAAACACTCCTCCTCGGGGTACTTGTCTCTTTGTGAATTCCCTAACTTGTATGAGTTCTTTGGACTAATGTGAGTATTCGATTGTTGGCACTTCCACCATCCATATTTTGCTAGCCTCTTTGGTACCGCACATTGCCCTTTCTCATATTTAGAGTTGGTGCAAACTTCGCCGGTGCATCCAAACCCTTGACATGATACACTCTGTCATCATAAGCCTCATTATATCTTTCCTCAAAACAGCCACCATACCTACCTATCAAGGCATTTCCATAGCCTTTCCAAGATACATTGCCATGCAACATCCACCATCTCATGACTTGATCTTCATGTCATACATGCTTTTTCTTGATCGAGGAGCCGCATGATAGTTAGGCATTCCCTTATTACTGCTACATGAGACGCTAGTATCATTGCATATCCTGCTACACTGGCAGAGGCATACATTTGCATACATCATGATAGTTTTCACTTGTCTTTATGTTTAGTACTTCTTATAAAGTGTGATGATTTTGTTTTTATTCTTGTAAAACATAGAATGTTGCCCTTAAGTGAGGAAAAGATCCCAAAGAGGATAAATTAAAAGATCCCAAAGAGGATAAATTAAAAGATCCCAAAGAGGACAAATGATATATAAAAAGAAAGAGCCAAAGAGGCCACAAAAATATAAAAAAAGGAGAAAGAGAAAAAGAAATAAAAATAAATAAAAAGAGAGAACGGGGCAACACTACTATTCCTTTTGAAAGATCCACACTCGTACTCCATTGCTATATTTGTACTACATAGAGATTATCATCCGTGCATAATTATGCGGGGACCTTTACACTATAGAACTTGGCTTGCATATTCCAATGATGAGCCTCCTCAAATGAGCTCTAGGTCTTCGTGAGCAAGCAAGTTGGATGCACCCCCACTAGTTCCATTGGAGAGCTTACCTTAGCTCATATGTGCATCCGTTGCATGGCAATCCCTACTCCTCACATCATATCTATCATTTGGCTTTCTTTCGCCTATGGTAGACCTCAATCATGTGAGCCTTTCACACCTTTTTGTCTTCCTTCCCCATCATTATTCTATTTGCCATCCTAAGTGCCAACATATCTTGCTTACGCTCATCCATTGCATGAGTGCTCAAAGTCGAAAGGGAGAGGATCATTTTGACTTGTGCCTGACTAGTGGTCTGGGGATGAGTCAAAATAAGATTCCGAAGGAGACCAAGTGTGAGGTTTAGTAGATTGAGCTCTCAATGAAAAATATATTTTATGCTCTAAGCCCATCTCCCACTTCTTGCACGCAAACACCATTTGGATACATTCGAGTCAGGACAGCGATAGCTCTTGCACCTTTATGTTCTTACTTTGCTGATCTCAATACTAGATATAGACTCTTGCTAGTTATTGTCTTGACTTGAATTGCATATCTCACTTTCTTTACTTCAAAGTTCTTATATGTGTGTTAGGATGTCACCACAAAAATTACTATGTTATCATTTACCTACTCGAGGACGAGCAGGAATTAAGCTTGGGGATGTTGATACGTCCCAAACGTTTCTATAATTTCTTCTTGTTCCATGATCTTTTGGGGTGACATTGTTATAGGTTTTGCTACACTTTTATATCTTTTTACACATATTTCGACTAACCTACTAACTCAGTGCACCCAGTGCCAGTTTCTCTTTTCTAATGACTTTTTTGCAGGGGGTTTTACCCAATTTTCTCGAAAACCAAAAATCCCGAGAAAAATATATAAAAATCAGCGCACCAGAAGCTTCACGAAGCACGAAAGGGGGCCAGAGGGGTGCCAGGGGCTGCCCAGGTGACCTGTGGGCGCGACCCACCCCTAGGCCGCGCCAAGAGGCTTCCTGGGTGGGGCCCACGCCCTCTTGTGCCCTCCTTTCACCTATATTTACCCCTCGTCAAGGAAAACCCTATAGGGGATCCAGAATCACAAATTTCTCCATCGTTCCGCCACTGCAACGCTTCCGAGATCGAGAGCGTGAGGAGACCTCTTCCCAGCACCCTGCCGGAGGGAGGATTGACCTCCGGGAGCTTCTCCACCGCCATGGACGCTTCTCGGACGTGCCGTGAGTAGTCCTCCTTGGACCATGAGTCCATGACTAGTAGCTATGTGATGTATTCTCTCCAATATTTTGCTTCAATGGTTAGTCCTTGTGAGTTTCCCTACACGATCAAGGCATCTATGTAATTATCTTGCTATTGCTATGCTCGGTTTGTTGAGATCCGATGGATTATGAGATTATGTTCAGATTGTTATGAGTTATATATTTGATTATCCTTTTATATTATGTTCTTTAGTGATTCATGCATGTTCTCCCTTGCTTTGTATTGCTTTGGCCGAGTAGTAGATTGCAAATCCAAGAGGGAGCGTTATGCATGATTGTGGGTTCATGCCCCCTGATGTCTAGCTTGAGTGACAGAAACATGAGACTAGGGGATGTGTTGTTGCCACCAGGGATAAAACAATGGTGCTTGTGACCATGGTTGCAAGGATTGTTTACCTTTCGCATAGTTCATTAATGCAGTTGTCTGTTGCTTTGAGTTTACACTTTGGGTGGGGCTGGCAACTTAATACCAGTGAGATGTTCTGGATAGATATCTCAAGGTGGATGATTAGTAAGTAGATGCTTATGAATAAATGGTCTAGTTGTCTTGGCGTATTACCCATTACTATTGAGCCTCTAACTTTGAAGTAGCAAAATTAGCATTGCGGTGCGTTTATAATTCTGTGAATTGCCCAGTTGTAATTTGTTTACCCAAACATAGTTTTTTATCGTCTTTTGGGAGAGAAACATCACTAGTGAACATCATGTGACTCCAGTCCAAATCACCACCATTTCTTACACCTCCATCCTTTATTGCTTTCATGTACTTCCCCATTGCAATCACTATTACTCTTCCCTCTTGTGTTTTGATCCTTTGCAAACTACAAGGCCGGATAGATTGACAACCTCTCTGTACTCGTTGGGAGCAAAGTTATTTGTGTGTGTGCAAGTCCACGTATTCTACTACGCCAGGGTGGGAGACACCTACTTGTTGATCCTAGGAGTCCTCTTGGTTCGATAAACCTTACAGTCTCCATGTAAGGTAAAACTTGCTGCTGACTACATCTGACCCTTCCACTTGGGGTAAACAAGGAGGAGCGAGAAGTATATACATCATCTCGTCATCATAACATAAAGCAGGAGAATCGTTTCCTTGCCCTTATTAGCGATCAAGAAATCATTGATGTACTTGCTCGCATAGTCACGGTGCTCTTTGCAGACTACCAAGAAGCTCTCGTGCATATAGTACGATTTTGCGATGCAGATATATTCTATGTTTTCGCGCCTGATGACGTAGTTGAGATACAGTGCATACACGTGGATGAACTGAAAATCCAGCTTGGTCATGTGGAACATGTCGTAGATGTAGTCAAATCGCTAGCTGAACTTATCTGCGGGCCATCTATCGACATATGACATCGCACCCAGAATGTGAGCCGTGTAAAACGGGTATCCTTGTTCTTTCGTGCTGAGAAGTCTTTTCTCTATGGACAACACATCATCATGAAGTTTCCTTAGATCATTGTTCAGTATGTTTTCTAGACCTTTATGAGGTAGGATCGGATGGCTGCTGACATGGAAATGCTCCGCACCTAAGACAGGTATTTTGTCTACCTCCCGGGGCTTTAGAGGTGGCTGGCTACTGCTACCTCTTGAGCTTGCGTTGGTTTCTCCCTTGAAGAGGAAAGGGTGATGCAGCACAGCAGCAGTAAGTATTTCCCTGACTTTGAGAACCAAGGTATCAATCCAGTAGGAGTATCAAGGCAAGTCTCCAAAGTACCTACGCAAAAACAAACAAACTTGCACCCAATGCTATAAAGGGGTTGTCAATCCCTTCACGATTGATTGCAAGGTGAGATTTGAAGGTGGAAAGTGTAACCGAGTAAAAGTGTAAAGCTAAAAATATGATGTGAAGTAGACCCGGGGGCTATAGTGTTCACTAGAGGCTTCTCTCATGATAGCAAATATTACGGTGGGTGAACGAATTACTGTTGAGAAATTGATAGAACCGCGCAAAGTCATGACGATATCTAAGGCAATGATCATACATATAGGCATCACGTCCGAGACAAGTAGACCGATACTGTCTGCATCTACTACTATTACTCCACACATCGACCGCTATCCAGCATGCATCTAGTGTATTAAGTTCATAACAAACGGAGTAACGCCTTAAGCAGGATGACATGATGTAGAGGGATAAATTCATGCAATAGATATAAACCCCATCTTTTTACCCTTGATGGCAACAACACGATGCGTGCCTCACTACCCCTTCTGTCACTGGGTGAGGACACCGCACGGTATGAAGCCAAAACCAAGCACTTCTCCCATTGCAAGAATTATAGATCAAGTTGGCCAAACGAAACCCACAACTCGAAGAGAATTACAAGGATACGAAATCATGCATATAAGAGATCAGAGGAAACTCAAATAACATTCATAGATAATATGATCATAAATCCACAATTCATCGGATCTCGACAAACACACCGCAAAAGAAGATTACATCGGATAGATCTCCATGAAGATCATGGAGAACTTTGTATTGAAGATCCAAGAGAGAGAAGAAGCCATATAGCTACTAGCTATGGATCCGAAGGTCTGTGGTGAAATACTCATGCATCATCGGAGAGGCAATGGTGTTGATGGAGAAGCCCTCCGTGTCCGAATCCCCCCTCCGGCAGGGCACCAGAACATTCCCCAGACGGGATTTTGCGGAGAGAGAAGCTTGAAGTGGCGGAAAAGTATTTTCGTGGCTCTCTCCCGTGGTTTCAGATTTTTAGGGAATTTATAGGCAGAAGAACTAGGGCAGGGGAGCCACAGGGGGCGTGCAAGCCTGCTAGGCCCGCCCCCCTAGGTTGGTCTTGGGTGGCTTGTGACCTCCTCCGAGGTCCCCTGCCTTGGTTCTCAAGTCTCCTGTGTGTCTTCTGTTATGGAAAAAATCGTTCCGCAGGTTTTATTCCGTTTGGACTCCGTTTAATATTCTCCTCTGAAAAAGGTCAAAAATACAGAAAAACAGGAACTGACACTTGGCACTGAGTTAATAGGTTAGTCCCAAAAAAGATATAAAATAGCATATTCATGCATACAAAACATCCAAAGATGACAAGATAATAGTATGGAACCATCAAAAATTATAGATACGTTGGAGACGTATCAGCTACTTGGAGCAGCTTTGGCGCCTTTAGAGCCTTTCCTGTCCGGTCTCCTCCTTTGCTCTTGGCGGGTGGCGGTAGTGAGCCCACCATACCTTCCCTAACCACCACC